>NC_083765.1:51419773-51764773 GCF_963514075.1 Conger conger
TGATAGTTGCAGGAGGCCTAGCTGTTTCATAAGAGAGTGAGCATTCTGGGATTGGATAACAGGTGGTGAGACAAGTGCATTTTCCATCTTCTTCATTATATTTCAGCATTCAGCAGACAGACCACACCTGGGTCAAATACATAATTGATTTGGATTCACATACTCTTCTGTGCTCAGTTGATCCTGCCTGTTGCAACTGAGCCAACAAACCAGAAGGACCAGATGGTGGGGTTTGCCCTTTTTGAGAGCATTTTGTAGGTTCCAATACACTAGACGAGCCCTTGTGACAAGTGTCGTATGATGAAAATGATGCATTTTCAACTGAAAATGATGCATTTTCAACTGAAAATGACACCTTTTCTCAGTGTTTCGCACCGGTAGAATTTTGTGTCTCCTATCCCCAATGCTGTCAGGCATTGTATTTTGGACAGGATCTGCTCTATGGAACACCGACTGTCATTGTCATGGACACGTCTTTAAAAAACAAAAAACATGTAAACAGACAGTCAGGAGTTTGACGTCTCGTTACCATAGAGACAATAGAACCTTCATCCCTCTGCCAAAATATAAATGCACCGTGCAACACTTGTCCCGCTTCACTTGTGACACATGTGATTGTGCGACAAAGTATAAATCGGACTTAACCCACCCAACTTGACTTACAAGCCCAGTGCTCCAGACATTGTGCTACACTGCGACCATATCCCAGTTGGCTATGACGTTGATTTCAGCTCTTATTCACACAGGGAATAAAAACCCGCAGGAAACCGAAAACAAGGATAGGTACAGTAAATGAAATGCTTTTATATAGCGCTACTTCCAGCAACTACGGCTACAGAAGTGCTTTACAATGAAAGGCTCCCATTCACACATTCACACAACCGCTAACGGCTGACGTGCAAGGTGCCTCTTCCGGAGCATTTGGGAGTCTTGCTCAACACAACCGGAGCCAGAAAATCGCTCTACCTCCCGATGTCTCCCCCCCTTCAAAGATCCAAAATGGCGGGCCAGTACCCATATTCCTAATGTTATTACACATCGTTGCCTCTTCGGGGTGGGTTCACAGACGGTCTTCCGCATTTCTCTGTCTCGTCTAGCCCGATGCCCACCTACCGCGTGGACGCCGACAAGGGCTTCAACTTCTCCGTGCCGGACGACGCCTTTGTGTGTCAGAAGAAGAACCACTTCCAGGTGACGGTGTACATCGGCATGCTGGGGGACCCAAAGTACGTGAAGACCAGCGAGGGGTTGCAGCCCATTGACTGCTTCTACCTCAAACTCAACGGAGTCAAGGTGAGGGGGGAGAGAGAGAGAGAGAGAGAAATAAAGAATAAGAGAGAAGAGCTGACGAAGTAAACTCTCTGCTGTAAAATCCAGCTATGCCAGCTTGACCATCTTGAAAATTGAGCTGATCAACCAGCGTGGTCAAGCTGGTCATGACGTTGGTCTAGCTGGGTATGAGCCGGTCAACCAGATAGTGCTGGTAGCTTGTCTGTTTCTAAACATAGCTTGAGCTCAAACCATGTCAAGCTAGGAGCTGGTCTGACCTGGTCAACCAGCTAAACCATGACGAGCTCGGAGCTGGTCTGAACTGGTCAGCCAGCTACCAGCTGTTTCAACACCTAGCTTGAGCTGTTTTTTTTCAGCAGGTCTGATATCTGAATTCACTGATCCTGTCAAATCTGACTGTGTGATTGATGAGCTGAGAGTGAGTGAATGTCAAGACGCAGTGCTCTCGCTGACACAGCGCCCCCTTGGCTGTTCTCTCTCCCAGCTGGAAGCCATGAACCAGTCCATTAACGTGGAGCAGTCCCAGTCTGACCGCAGCAAGAGACCCTTCAAACCGGTGCTGTGAGTTTCAGTGCAAAGTGTGCGAAAGTGAAAGAGCGTGAGAAACAGAGAGAGAGAGAGAACATTTGTATGTGCGTGTATGCGCGTGTCTAAGAAATAAAGAGCGAGCGTTTTTTTTACAAATAAAGGCGTGGAAAATGCCGTTATCAATGTTGACGTTTGCATTTTAGGGTGACTCTGCCCCCGGACCAGGTAACCAAGGTGACGGTGGGGCGACTGCACTTCAGCGAGACCACGGCCAACAACATGAGGAAGAAGGGCAAGCCCAACCCAGACCAGAGGTGAGAGCATCACACACACACACACACACACACACACACAGAACCACACACACACACACACACACACACACACACACAACCACTCCAGTGTACGCTGAGCGAGGGTCACACACACAACCACTCCAGTGTAATTTCGCCCCAGATTCAGTTGATGAGGCTCAGGTCAGTTGCCTGTAATAAAACTGCCTGGGCAAAAACAACTGAAAATCTTATCTACCTTTCAGTTGTTGAGCCACATTTTAGCCACTACTTGGGAGAAGGCACATATACACACTTCCTGTACAACATATTCATATATAACCCTTCTATTATTTTAAGAGTTAATTTATTTTATGTTTGGGGTCAAATTGATCCCAATAGTTTAAATTATTGCAAAAGAAAAATTTTGACACATTGTGTGTCGCCTGTGTGTGTGCGTGCGTGTGTGTGCCTGTGCATGCATGCATGTGTGTGTATGTGTGTGTGCGTGTGTGTGTGTCTGTGTGTGTGTGTGCATGCGTGCGGGTGTGTGTGTGTGTGCGTGCGTGCGTGCGTGTGTGTGGTGTGTGTGTGTGTGCGTGCGTGCGTGTGTGGGTGTGTGTGTGTGTGCGCGTGTGTGTGCGTGCGTGCGTGTGTGGGTGTGTGTGTGTGCGTGTGTGTGTGTGTGCGTGTGCGTGTGTGTGCAGGTACTTCATGTTGGTGGTGGCTCTCCAGGCTCAGTCTCACAGTCAGAGCGTCACTGTGGCCGCTCAGGTGTCCGAGAGGATCATCGTCAGGGTAACCTCTGTCAGTCTGGCCGTGTCTGTCTGACCGTCCTCTCCAATGTCTGCCTGTTTCAATACCTTGGTCCGCGTCTTTCTATCTGTCTTTACTTTGTGACTTTTTCTCCATCTTCTGTGTCTGTTTGGTTGCTTATGAAACCTTCTGTACCTCTGTAGTTACCAAAATGCCATAACTTCTCATTTTTATGTTTTCTTATTGTGTAATGAAATACACAATAAAATGTAAAAATGTGTAAATATATATATTTTTTATCTACAGTTTTTACATTTTTCTGTCTGTCCATCTGTCTGACAAATTCCATCAGTCTGCATTCCGTTTATATGCCTGTGTTTTTTTTGTCTACGTCTGCGTCTGTCTGTCTGTTTACCTCTATTCTACTCTTTTAATGCCTGTGCATTTCTTTTTACCTATTGACTTTCAATATTGTGGCTACATGAGATGAACTTCTGAATAGTATTTATTGGCATGAGTATATACATGCGTTTATGGATGTTTATGGACATTATGGATGATATTATTCACCGCAGTAAGCAGTAAATGATGTTTTTGTGCCTGTTTTGTCTGTTATGGTAATTTTGACAGTAACTATCCTGGTTTGACCTCCTGCCCTTGAACATGCGTATTGCAGTATTGCACCTTTTATATCAGCTGTTGTCTGTCTTTATCCTATGAACTGAAATACACGTGATGACCGTCTGTGTCCATGTTTAGGTGTGCCGCACTCTGCTTCCGTTATTATATCTGCATCCGTCTGAACTTCTGTTTCTCTGATACTCCCTTTTCTCCACTCCCCCCCCCCCTACCTTCCCACCACCGCCTCCAGGCCTCGAACCCCGGGCAGTTTGAGAGTGACAGCGAGGTGCTCTGGCAGCGGGGTCAGCTGCCAGACTCAGTGTACCACCACGGCCGAGTGGGCATCAACACCGACCGGCCTGACGAAGCCATGGTCATCCACGGCAACCTGAAGGTCATGGGCTCCCTGGTGCACCCCTCCGACATTCGCGCCAAGGAGAACGTCCAGGAGGTGAGGCACGGAGGGCGGCCATTGTGGCTCTGGGCTAATGGCCGGGGAACTGTGGCTGTTTGAATCCGACTATGTGTCACGTGCCATGACAAGAAGTTGGTAATTCTATAGCAGAGCCTCAGATGTTCTAGAAATGTAACCTTAATTAGGTAGTTTTACATATTGATGAATAAAGTGTTAAAATCCCTCTTTTTTTGGCATATAATGTATCTGATTGTCCGTGTGTCCTTTTCCATCTTGCCTGTGGAAGTGTCCTGGAGGTACAATAAATAAGTGGGTTCTTAAAACCTCCCTCTTGGTACACCTGAACTTTTGACTTCACTTGCCTTTTCCTTTTTGTGTCAGGTCGACACCACAGACAATTTGAAGCGGATCTCTCAGATGCGACTGGTGCATTATCAGTACAAGCCTGAGTTTGCAGCCACTGTGGGCATTGAAAACACAGCTGAGACAGGTAAATCCCAAAGATTTACCACACAGCTCTTCACATCAAACACTTAGAAAGCAGTCTACAGGTCGCCCACTGTGTAGGTGAATGGAACTGCTTAGCACAGGGGTGAGTTACTCTGGGCCTGGAGAGCTACAGCATGTGATAGTTTTTGTGCTCACCTTATAAACAGCAACCAATTAGAGATGGAAGAAACCAGATGAAAAAGCAAAAGTCGTCTCAAACTGGTTTCATGAACATGTCAATGAACATGTCATTCCCAGTCACCGATAGAATACCTTTGGGTTGTGGTTTGCGTGAAATTGTGTGATGCAATCATGTCAACATGGAACAGAATCTCAAAGGAATGTTTTCAACATCTTGTGGAATCCATGCCACAAAGAATTGAGGCCGTTTTAAGAGCAAAGGGAGGCCCTAGCCAGTATTAGTAATATAGTATTCAGGATAAAAAGTGCTCAGCAAGTGTATATTTCCCTTCACGTGTGAGAGTGCATGTGTGTGAGGGGCGTTGTTTTGTCCTCACAACGCTCTTAATCGGTGCACAGGAGTGATTGCCCAGGAGGTGCAGCAGATTCTCCCAGATGCAGTGAAGGAAGGAGGTGACGTGGTGTGTGCCAATGGGGAGACCATCCCCAACCTGCTAGTGGTCAACAAGGTGAGAGGGCCTTTCTGCCACTGTGCACTATCGGGGGGAACTTTAGCTCAGGAGGTCAGAGCGGTCGCCTGGCAGGTCGCCGGTTCGATCCCGCCCTGGGCGTGTCAAAGTGAAGTGTCCCTGAGCAAGCAAGCTGGTTGGTGCCTTGCATGGCAGCCAGTTGCCGTTGGTGTGTGAGTGTGTGTGTGTGTATGAATGGGTGAATGAGCCGCATGAATTGTACAGCGCTTTGGATAAAGGCGCTATATAAATGCCGACCATTTACCGTGCCACACCCCCAGACGCAGACACGTGTGCGCGTGCGTGTCTGCGTGTGTCTGTCCTTCCTCATCCTCACCCTGCCTCCGCAGGACCGCATATTCATGGAGAACGTGGGCGCGGTGAAGGAGCTGTGCAAGCTGACGGATAACCTGGAGACGCGCATCGACGAGCTGGAGCGCTGGAGCCGCAAGCTGGCCAAACTGCGCCGCCTGGACAGCATGAAGAGCACCGTGAGCGGGGGCTCCGTCAGGTCAGCCGCAGGAAGTGACCTCAGCAGGAAGTGACCTCAGCAGGAAGTCACACACATACAACTCCCTGCACAGACTGCTGTGAAGGGGGTCAGAAGGTTGTGTTGGAAACCGTATACTGACATACTACTACTAAATTTCAGACTGATTTTATTTTAAATTTAGTACGAGTAGTATGCTAAGTATATGGTTTCAAACGCAAACAATTCATGTTATATGACAATTCTAGATATAACACCACCCTGATGAAAAAAACAGCTCCAGCTAGGTTTTGAAACAGCTGGTAGCTGGTCATTTCATGCTGGTCATAGTTGGATTTTACTCTAGGGCAAATTGAGTAATTATACCAGTAATACTACCAACAGTTTATTGTTGTGTTATGGTTATGTGGAGCTGGCGTGATGGTATACACTCAGTGAGCAATTTATGAGGTAGACCTGTACACCAGCTTGTTAATGCAAATATTTAATCAGCCAATCATGTGGCAACAACTAAATGCATAAAAGTATGCAGATGCGGTCAAGAGGTTCAGCTGTTGTTCAGACCAAATATCAGAATGGCAAAGAAGTATGATCAAAGTAACTGTGACTGGAATAATTGTTGGTGCCAAACAGGGTGGTTTGAGTATCTCAGAAACTGCTGATCATCTGTGATTTTCATGCACAATAGTATCTAGAATTTGCAGAGAATGGTGCAAAAGACAAAACAGTAACACAAATAAACACACATTACAACAGTGGTATGCAGAAGAGTATCTCTGAACACACAATGCCTCAAACCTCTAAGTTGATGGGCTGCAGCAGCAGAAGACCAATAAGTAAAAAAAATAAGTCTAATAAATACCTAATCAAGTGCTTACAGAGTGTATATTGTTTAATACTGAGTGTATATTGCCAAGCTGTAGCATGTGGGTAAGCTGACTTAAAATTACATTTGAATTTAATTCCAGCCAATCAGGAAGTCAGTTCAGCCGTACAGGAAGTGGTCCATTGAAGAAAAGGCCAGTCAAATCCGGGAGCAAGGTTTGTGTCGGGTTCATCATATGTGATTTGACCTCCTTATTGTACTGCGTAGTTATAGTAAACTGTGCTATTGGGTTTGTGGAGTGTTGACTGGTGTAATTCATTTTTGACTTGGTCACATTGAATTATGACTCATCAGTAAAGAATAGGCTTTAATAGACTTTCCGTGTGACGTCAGAGCCCCTCACCTGAGCACAACTGCATCAGCCGCAGGTTCCTGCAGGGCACCATCCTCGCCCTCGTCATCGTCATGGCCTTCAGGTGAGAGAGCGCGGGGAGAAGTCACTAAAATAATATCAGGAATGTAAATGGGGTGGGGGTTGATTAATTCTCTGGGGCCAGATAATTACATTACATGTCATTTGGCAGACGCTTTTATCCAAAGCAAACTTACAGTTGATTTTTTAGACTAATCAGGAGACAGTCAATGCAGGGTTAAGGGCCTTGCCCAAGGGCCCAACGGCTGTGCGGATCTTATTGTGGGCTGTGGGAATTGAACCACTAACCTTGCGGGTCCCAGTCATGTACCTTAACTACTACGCTACAGGCCGCCGATAATAATTCTGGTTATTTCATCCTTTTTTCTAGTTGCTTCCTCCAACTAGAATGACAATAGATATTATACTCTGGAAAGCATTCACAGTTCAGCGTTTCATTGAAATAAATTGATTGATTTATTGGTTGATTGATTGACTTTAATAACAATCTCTTACGTTGATTAGAATGTGCATACTAACTCTGCCCATTCTCTCCGCAGTGTCATCTCCATGTCTGTCCTCTATGTGCTGACCCTACATCACCGTGGTGATGTCACAGAGACAAACGGGTATGTCCAAATGAAATGCTGCACCCACAACATTGAATGAGGCTCATTTCACACTTCACTGCTTATAAAAGGCAACAGTCTGTGTTACCACTCAGGACACAGATACACTCACTCACACTCAGACCACTCAGTCATTCACATTGCATCCTTGCGAGTATTCAGTTTTTATCTGACATTTCTTAGACTGCATTATTTTTGCATGACTTTTATTTTGTAAAAAATAAATGAATCAGAACTTGGTAAAAGCGCGGCTCGCGGTGCATGAGTGAGCGCCATGTTCTCAGGCCCAATCGGCCCGGGCGGTGCGGACTGTGGCCTCCAGCCCCACAGGAGCGGAGCATAACTGGCTGAGCCTCGCCCGGGGACACAGGAGGGAGGGGTAGCCAGCGACTCCGGCTGGCCGGTCGCTCTCTGTGCGCTGTACTGACGGGGCTCCTCCACCCCTGCCCTGCGCTGTACTGACGGGGCTCCTCCACCCCTGCCCTGCACTCTCTGTGCGCTGTACTGACGGGGCTCCTCCACCCCTGCCCTGCGCTGTACTGACGGGGCTCCTCCACCCCTGCCCTGCGCTGTACTGACCGGGCTCCTCCACCCCTGCCCTGCGCTGTACTGACGGGGCTCCTCCACCCCTGCTCTGCGCTGTACTGACGGGGCTCCTCCACCCCTGCCCTGCACTCTCTGTGCGCTGTACTGACGGGGCTCCTCCACCCCTGCCCTGCGCTGTACTGACGGGGCTCCTCCACCCCTGCTCTGCGCTGTACTGACGGGGCTCCTCCTGCCCTGCTCTGCGCTGTACTGATGGGGCTCCTCCACCCCTGCTCTGCGCTGTACTGACGGGGCTCCTCCTGCCCTGCTCTGCGCTGTACTGACGGGGCTCCTCCTGCCCTGCTCTGCGCTGTACTGACGGGGCTCCTCCTGCCCTGCTCTGCGCTGTACTGACGGGGCTCCTCCTGCCCTGCTCTGCGCTGTACTGACGGGGCTCCTCCTGCCCTGCTCTGCGCTGTACTGACGGGGCTCCTCCTGCCCTGCTCTGCGCTGTACTGACGGGGCTCCTCCACCCCTGCCCTGCGCTGTACTGACGGGGCTCCTCCTGCCCTGCTCTGCGCTGTACTGACGGGGCTCCTCCACCCCTGCTCTGCGCTGTACTGACGGGGCTCCTCCTGCCCTGCTCTGCGCTTACGTCTGCGGTGTGAAAAGAAGCCGTTTGCTGGCAGGAGAGAGGAGAACTGTGGATTGCCTTTACTCCCGAGCCAGCAGGAAGGGCTGTGTATGAGCACGCTTGTATATACTACAGTCTGTGAATTGGAAATGACAAATTTATGTGGGATTGGAGATACCACATTTTAGAAAATTTCTGAACTTAGATAAAAATGATGTTCCCTTACAGTATTTTAAACTTCCAGTTGCCATTGTTAGCTTGTTTCATTGCTCCGGCATCCTCCCTCAGTTAAGGAGAGTGCAGATTAGCATTAGCGCTTTTCCCTTATAGCCAGTTCTTCCCTTATGGCCTGATTCTTTTCATCGAGCAGTCCACCAGCTGAATTGTGCAGCCATTGTGCTGGAGGAATGTACTCGTTTTAGGAAGCAGATTGCAAGTGCTTCATTGACCAGAGGAGATACTATGGCTTGCTGAGGCAGGAATAGTCTGCTAACTGAAACCATTACAGTCTGGGCATTAGTATGGCCACTATGTCTCCAACCCTCCTCTCTAATTGTTGTCAAACATTTTTTCTATTGTGTAAATTGTCCATGTAAATTTTAGACTTCGCAAGGCACTAGACCATGAAACAGCTCTTTCAGGACTCTTCTTCCTTTCCATCTGTCTCCTTCACGTGCTCCCCTGTCTCCCCTGTAGCCCCGTGTCTCTCTGCACTCTTTCACTGTCCTGGACGCCCATCCTCACTGCCACTGTCGTCTTCTGTCCGTCTGTGTGTCCCTGGTAGGTCTGTTTTTCTCTTTTTCTCCCTCTGTCTTTTTCTTTCTGTCTCTCTTACTCTTTCTTTCAAATCATAGGTAAGTCTTAACAGGTCTGAACCAGTTATTTTTTTGTTTTTTTATTCCTTTCATGTTTTCTTACTTGACAACCCAAGCTTACTGTATAAAACATCACTTTTACAGTACAGTACATCACTTACTGTATAAAAGCAGAGTGTGTTTGGACAAATTCCAAGTGTAAATAAGGACTTGGCAGTGATATACCACATTTTAATCCACATCGGATAGCCATATTGCCTCTCTGGAAACCTGGAACGGCATTAAATGGAGAACCTGTTACAAACCCTCAACATGGGTAACATCTCTGTTGGTTAGTCACTGTAAAAGATGTCGCTTTTTCTGACCAGGCCTGTCTCTGACTTGTCACCTGCATCTCTCTCTCTGCCCATCTAACCCACACCGTGTGTGTTCTGGTTCGTTCAGGTCCCTTTCAGGATTGGGTTCATCTCGTAAATCCACTTACAACCCCAGGCCTCCCACCCCGCCAGCACAAGGTTAGTAATACAGAACTTTCTTTGACATAACTGCTGTTATGCCATTGAGGATTTTGCTAATTATATTTGAATTGTGCAGCTGCAAGTCCGCCTTCCCCTTCCCTGCCCAAGCAAGCGGCTTGTTGCGTCTCCACAACTGCTACGAGCAACCAGTCAGACGATAGCCAGCTCCAAACCATCAACCAGTCCACCACAGGTGAGACTCGCCACAATGCATGCAACAAGAGCTCATCGACAAAATGGCTTCCGTCTTTGTGCTCACCGTTAATCATTGTTTTCATGTCCGTGTCCACCTGACCCCGCTGTGCTGCAGGTGTCAGCAGTCCCGTGCCCACGCCGGGCGTCTCCAGGAAGAAAGCGAAGTCCCGCATGGTCGAGAAGGAAGGCCGCTTTAGGAACCGGGTCAGCCACACCTCTCCCCCCGCCTACCTGACCAAGGACAAGAGAGTCCCGCCTGTGGACTTGGAGGACATGGGCGTCAGCAACTTCCTGCCGGGGGCTCAACAGCAGCTGTCCCGCAGACAGCGCAGCGCGAGTGCTGCGGGTGAGAGACGGCAGGCGAAAAGCCCTGACCGACCACAGACATTTACACCCTGACCGACCACAGACATTTACACCCTGACCGACCACAGACATTTACACCCTGCCCGACCACAGACATTTACACCCTGACCGACCACAGACATTTACACCCTGCCCGACCACAGACATTTACACCCTGACCGACCACAGACATTTACACCCTGACCGACCACAGACATTTACACCCTGCCCGACCACAGACATTTAAATGGTAAATGGCAGGCATTTATTTGGCCTTTATGCAAAGCGCTGTACAATCGATGCTTCTCCATTCACCCATTCATACACACACTCACACACCGACGGCGATTGGCTGCCATGCAAGGCCCCGACCAGCTCGTCAGGAGCATTTGCGGGTTAGATGTCTTGCTCAGGGACACTTTGACACAGCCCGGGCGGGGGATCGAACCGGCAACCCTCCGACTGCCAGACGACTGCTCTTACTGCCTGAGCCATGTCGCCCCCATCTCAGTATCCGCAAGACACTCTTATCTAGAGCAGACCTGGGTAAAATACTGTTGTGTTTTGGATTCAAATACTTTTCTATGCTGTACTGAGCTGGTCTGATGTACTGGAACCTATAAAATACTTTCGAAGAGTGCAAATCTCTGCTTTCTTGGCCTCTTTCATTGCTCAGTTGCACCAGGCAAGATCAATAGTAGTAGTAGTAGTAGTGGCATTTGGCAGATGCTCTTATCCAGAGCGACATACAGTTGATTAGACTAAGCAGGAGACAATCCTCCCCTGGAGCAATACAGGGTTAAGGGCCTTGCTCAAGGGCCCAACGGCTGTGCGGATCTTATTTTGGCTAGACTGGGATTAGAACCACCAACCTTGTGGGTCCCAGTCATTTACCATAACCACTACGCTACAGGCCGCCCTTTCAATACAGAAAGGTATTTGAATCCCAAACAATGACGTATTTCACCCAGGTCTGCAAGTGACTTACTGTACACACTAAGTGCATACACACAGTTTTAGGCAATGGACTGGTATTCAATCAACATTCACGTGTGTCCCGAAATGCCAAACTGTACTTGTGAGGCGAAAAATTAATAGTTTCCCAAGCATTAAATTGTCAGTTTTGGGTGGGCTTTGATTAAATGCCACCCTGTACTTCAACCCAAACATGCTGGCTGTACTAACCTTGCAGTGGAACACTATTAACATTGTTACATCGTAGGATTACTATTTGATTGCACTACTTTTTTTTTTACTAAAACAATAATTTAGCATTTTGCCCTTGGATGCCATTTTTGCAACTTGGGCAGTCATAGGCAGTCATAGGCTCTGCTGGTTTTTGTTGTTACTCTGAACTTTTAGACAATTAGAGCAGTTCATTAAAGTTGACTCGATACACTTGGTTACTTGAGTCTTGGTTGCTGGAGTGCTGAAGTTTAAAGCTCCATCTAAGTCCATTTCCCTCACGGAAGGAGCAAACTTAAGCTGTTAATGGTCGAGACACGGCTATTCACATTGAAAAGGTGAAGCAGGCTTACTGAGAAAACCAAATACAACGTATGTACTCAGGTACAGGGACATTCAGATCCTTATCAGCCGCTCAGTGGCTTTGTGTTGATGTCAGTTAATGCTGTTTGTTGTAGGTCAGAGCCCCACCCCCTTGCTGATAGGCCTGCGGATCTTGGAGACCGACCAACCAATCATAACACAGTATTGTCCATCTCCTGACAGCTGCAGGTGAGTGTGTGTATGTGTGTGTGTTTTGGGGGGGAGGGATAATACTAATGTTTCCATGCAGAATTTTCAAATGGGTTCAGTTGTCTGTGTTCTTTAGACTGCGTTTCATATTCATTATCTTCAGTCTGCGTGTCGTCTTCCTGTTATTGGAAATGACGCCCTTTGACCCTGCATAACTTTTAAATGCACACAATCGGATTGAAATTGAACTCATTCTCTCAATTGCCTCTGAGTACCTAATGCTGTTGACCAATAGGCTAGATAAGGTTGAGAGCATCCGTATTTAGTGTTGTGCACCTAGTGGTTTCATGGTGTCTCTTGTGTGTTTCAGGGCGGGGGTCTACAGCTACGCTGCAGCGCTCCATAGAAACAGCACTGTTCCATCACACATCACTCTGCACATGAGGTACTCAAACGGACATCTCTCTGTGTGTGACACTCGGACATCAAATCGCACGTTTCCACATTTCAGTTTTATAGTACTGATCTTATAGCAGTTGTATTATTTATGGTTTATTGTCTACTTTCAGTCTACTTTGATTTCAACTTGTTTTTATTCCATATTTCTTGTCTCTCTCATTGTATGTTTCCATAATCTCTCTTCCCCCCCCAGCTCCAACGTCAGTGTCCTGGTGTTACAGTGCAGTGTCACCAGGGGGCGCCCATGTCACGACCACATCGAGACCGAGAATAGCAGCGAGGAGGTGGCCTTCACCAAGGTAACAGCACAACGACCCTGCTGTAAAATGCAGCTGCGCCACCTTGGCCAGCCTGAAAATTGAGCTGGTCTAGCTGGTCATAAGCTGGTCTAGCTGGTCAACCAGCATGGCCAAACAGGTCATAATACTGTTCTGGCTGGGTATGAGCTGGTTAACCAGTGAGTGCTGGTAACTTGTCTGTTTCGGAACATAACTTGAGCTTGTCAAAGCTGGTCTGAACTGGTCAACCAGCTACCAGCTGTTTCAAAACCTAGCTTGAGTTGTTTTTTTTCAGCATGGCATTTACACAAGGAGATCCAACCGTATATCAAATCCACTCAGGTTCCATACCCAATGTAATAATTGACTTAATTGTAATATTACCCTTATCTCTCCCCTTATCTCTCCCCCTGTCCTCTCTCCCAGGGGACGGAGCACCTGTGGCCCGTGCCTGTGCAGTCATTCCAGGAAATTACTTACCACTTCCGTGTGGCTCTGTCTGTGAGTGAACCTGCCTGTTCAGAAAGAGACACGCTGGACGTGTCTTTGAACACTCCGGCCATCCTTGTGTTGGTTCATCAGTGGGTCGGATCAGTGTACCACTAAGTCAGTCATACAACGTATCATATGTAAGATAGACCACACTGGGACCCAGGGACCACAGATGAAAATTAGCTCATTAGCTAACTCTGGCACATTTACATTGATGTGGAAACTGAAATGTTGATTGATGTGCACTGTCCCTGGTAAATAAGTATATCAATAAAGAAAGAAATAAATAAACCAGGAGCCCTAACATATTTCATATTTGTATTATTTATATTTCCATAAAATGCGTATTTAATCCGGTGATTTACCACTTTGTGTTGTCCTATGCTGAGCAGTGACCTTTGACCCTTTTGCCTTTGACAGAGGGAAATAAGCTGTGGGGATGAAGGAGACAAAAGAACGGGCCCATACTCCGATTACCACTTCCTGTTCCAGAGCAGCTGCGAATGAGGCCAGCGGTTTGTGTAAATAGAGGGTTGGTGTTTGCCAGTGCATTGTGGGAGTGAAACAGTGCACATTGTATCTCCTGTCTTCATGCACTTAAGAGCACTTCCTGTATTTCTTGTCTCTCTGACTCCTCCCCCATCCAGTTTTGAACAGGGGATCGAATGACATGCAGTATGTTAAATGTTTTAACTCTTCTATTTTTGGTTTGTTTTTTTAAAAAGATATTTTATAGAAAAAAAAACGAAAGAAAAAAATTGCGCATTACACATATGGCCCCTCAGATTCAGCCTTATGTATTTCCCCGCAAGGACGCAAAGTTTTGTGCGACCTCTGTTGTTGTTTCTAAGAAGATTCTTGCTTTGTAACATATGACGTATGAAGCAGATAATCAACCTGAGTCTCACTGCAATGCTACTCTATAGTAATGCTCTAGAGTACCACTCTATTACTCAAGCCTGTTCATCACGTCCTCAGTAATGCGTTACGTAAATGTCTTACGATGCAATGCCAGTTTCTCGGAACTTAGGCTGTGTATTTTACCGTAGCATTCTGTCCCGTCTTTGATTCTAAATATTGTTTATTATGCGTGTATACTGTAACCGTGACATTCCCAATGACTGTCTTATGAACGTCGGTTGGACTGATAACTCTGGAAAGTGCCTTAGCAACTGCCAGTTATAGGCAGGGTGTAGCGAGCATAGCATGCGTAGCGTGCCAGACTGAATAACTCACTGAACCACTGGTACAAAATGTACTGGAATAGCCTGTGGCACATCGTGTACCAAACCTCTGTTTTCTGTGTCTGTCTAATGTCCTCTCTGACCGCACATTGTCTATGGGGCAGTGGTTTCAGTAGAGGACGAGGAAAGTAGGGCAGAGAATTAATTTGGACTTGTCGGCCTCTTTAGTGCCTTTTGAATTGGGGTTGTAGATTGAGATATAGGACTCAAATTATGAACAGGTTGCATTTGGCATTGCATTGCCAACCGTCCTTGTGCGTATTGTGCACAGTAAACGCAAGCGGTATTGAGATTATATTCATTTGTGTGGTGCCATAGAGATTCAATATGTCATGAGTACCACACTGACCCAGTTTTAATCACGCAAACAAGCGTGTCAGAATCATTCTTAGTGGATGTGACTTTGCTTCATAATGCAGTCAGCTCAGTGAAAGTAGATTACTTTTGGTTTTTGTGAAATTTAACTACCAGACCCCGCAGAACAGGGGAAACGCAGTCAAAATTAAATTTTGTACATGCTTGCCCCATATTTTCAGGCAAGCACAGGACTGTTAGGTGTACTATACAATGTCAGCAAAAATACAAAATCTTCTAAACGGTAATGAAATGCCCTAAAACATAAATTCACTGTATTATCCAAAGCATTTGCATTTACTTATGTAAGAAGTGTAGCAGCTTTTCCAACCAAATTGGTGACTTGGAGTTGCAAATACAGCATCTGAACTTACTGTTGGTGAATTAAGACCAGCCTAGACTGTGTTTGCGAGATTATTTGTGATCAACTCCACCTACTCAGGAGAGGAATCACAATCTTAAGCCCTCAGCTTACTCAGGATTCACATTAACCATGCAAATGCCTGAAGTTGTAGTCGTTCACTGTGGATATGCTATATGTATCAGTGCCCTTATATATGTTACTGATGGACTTTGGAACTGAAGTTATGATTAGGATAAATAAAATATGAGCTCGTATAACAAAATATATACTCAGTGAGCCCTTTATTAGGTATTTATTAGACTTATGCTGCTGTAGCCTATCCACTTAGAGCTTTGATGCGTTGTGTGTTCAGAGATGCTCTCCTGCAGAGACTAGAGACTAGAGACTAGTGTGCATGAAAATCCCGGGAGATCAGCAGTTTCTGAGATACTCAATCCACCCTATCTGGCACCAACAATCATTCCATGGTCAAAGTTACTTAGATTACATAACTTCCCCATTCTGACATCTGAAAACCTGAACCTCTTGACTATGTCGGCATGCTTTTATGCATCCAGAGTGACATACAACAAAGTGCAGATCGAACATAATTGGCTGATTAAATATTGCATTAACAAACTGGTGTACAGGTCTACCTGATAAAGTGATCACTGAGTGTATATTAAAGATTCCAGTTAGACTATTGTTTTGATTGTATCGGGATTAAAACAAGGATTTATTTAGTCTCACCACTGTGGCCACGTAGACAATAGTGAGTGTTCAATTAAGACTGTAAGTGCTGGCTTTCACGAGTCTGAGAAGAAAAAAAAAGAGGATATCCTACCTGGACCATTTAAAAATGCTTGACTTGCATTTTGACTGGAAAGCAGAATCACTGGATTGTAATGAGGTATCTTACCCATGAAAATAACTGGAACACCTGTTAACCACTGTCTTGTGTAGATACACTGGAGCAACGTGCTAATGTGATAACTGGATCGCTCTAGTCTGACACTGATGGGCAGAAAAGCCGAGGTAACACTGGTAATGTTTTGCGCTATAATTTGAACACTGGATTCAATGTGAGTCACATGCCTGGACTCCTTGGTGGTTTTCCGGTTCAGGAGCTTCGGATGACTGATTACTGTGCAGCTCTGAACCCAGGAGTGCTCCACACTGGACGCTGGTTTTGACACTGGAGCTGCCCTCGGAACCAGCTTAGTGGACGCTGGCCAGCTGGAGAGGAACTCCAGTTCCTGGGCCAATCTGTCTCAGCAGAACACTGTTACCACCCTTAGTCTTGGTTTCTCTCTCATCCCTGTGTATTCTTACACTGTCTTACAATGACAAGTTTCCTTATGTTTGTAGTTTTGGTGGCTAGGATATTTCATTGTGATTATTTTGTTTTTTATTGCTTTAATCCTTGTGTTCTGGGTTCATGGGCCAGAGTGTAGGATGGGGGGTTCAGCTGGCAGAGTATACCCAATAGAGAGAGACCCGACTGTTCACACGTCAGTGGATTTCAGCCCAGAGAGAAGTGGACTGGGTTGAGAAATGATTGCTACCACTGGAAATGAATAAATTGGACTCAATAAACAGAACTGAGGTCTGTTACAGATAGACAGTACACTGAATCTAATTCCCTGCTTGACTGGAAAAAAAACATGAAAAGGATCAGTGTGGTAACAGTCTACATTACTTAGACAGTAAATGCATCTCTCTCTCTCTCTCTCTCTCTGCCTTTTTTCTTTTCCTTTTTTTACTATCTTTGGTTCCATCCTTCATACAACCATACTTCACTCCTTCTTTATGTTCCTCTCAAATCATCCACATCTTCTTATCCTCTGTATCAGAAAAAAACCACTGTCTTCATCCCTCTGTGTTTTGATACAGTATGTCAGCCATAATTATTATCGATGTTTTATTGTTACTGCCGGCACTGTTGAAATATTGCTGACACCTTCCACTGGTGTAACGTGAAGGTAATTTACAAAGATACAGTGTCGCCCACAAACCTTTAATCTGAATGCAACTGGAGGATGTCCAGTGTATTCATAAACATGAGATTGTTGGCAGAGTTCACAATGAGGACATGGTATGTTTTATGAGAAGGCTTTATGTTATAGATTAATCTTGTGAGCTTAAGTAGAAGAAAGCAAGAATTTGACCGGGATGAACCCTACATAAACACAGGTTTGTCACAGTATGAATTGGCCCACAAAGCAATGCCATGGTAAAAGTATATTCTCCATTTTGGCCCTATATGTAGATGCAGCATTGTGGATATTTTTCTGTTAGTTTGTGAATAAAATAGAAAGATAATCCTCGGGGAATGACCATGATTAAATAAATACAAGAATACAAAAAATACGTAATTACTGATTTATTAACGCTGTAACAAATTCAAACACTAAACTGATTTATTATATATGAAAATGAATTGAATATACTATGTCCAATGTTCTGCAGTATTGTGTACAATATTATTGTAACAGTAGACCATGTAAGAGTCTCGTGTGGGCGTTTCATTCTCTGAGTGAGTGGAATGGATTATTCTTTACTTTAAATGTGATTATTTGCATTTGTAGCTATGTCTTTTATTCTCCTATCACCAAATGTAAAGAACTTCTAAAGAAAGGTACATTTTTGTAGGTCTGCATGTTACATTACAATGCATTTCAATCACAGCAAAGTTTTGTGCACTCAAAGTGAAATTTCTATACAAAAGATCTTATTTTAACCCAGAGTTAAAAACTTTTTCCTAAAAAAGAATTGTAGAAAACGTAATAAAAAAGACCAAAAACAGTATGTACTAAATATATGTTTTTAAACAATGATTTTTGACTTAAGTAACCAATTATTTTGTGTGGTAAACACTTGTTTTATTGAAAAAAATGCCTGTTGTCTTATTAAATGTAACACAGCACTTCAAGCTTTTGTAAATACAAACAGCACTTACTCGTTACCAAGAACATGAACCGGTATTATGTGCTCTTGGAATGGTCTAATTTGTATTGTACTGCTTCATCTTACAGCAATCACATGTGTCTTATTGTTTTATCATCTTATTTTGCTGTTGTCCTTGTAATTGTCGGTGGTATGACTCTGTAACCATATTTTGGGATTCACACTCACGGTTATTCACCTAATCGAAATCATAACTCAGTTTATTTCAGACAACAGTGCATTGAAACCGAATAATAAATGTGTTTTAGTGAACTGTCCTCAGACAGTTTCTCTTGGCATTCAGAAGAACATGTTCACCCATACTGCAAGCATGGTTACAGTGTCAACCTTCTGAGCATGAAAATATTTAATGTACAGCTTTCTGTGTGATTCCATGTTGCCCAAATGCCACTCTCCTTCATTCTCCTGCCCCTCCCTTCTCCCTTCCAATACCCCTGGAGCGCTGGCATGTCCATTTCTTTGTAATACGAGTTTGTTTCATTGTCTAAAAACACTGCAGTGTTCGTGATCTCTCTCATGTAATAGGTTTGTACTTTCTGTGTGGTGTGGTACAGGGCTGTGTGTGTGTGTGCGCGTGTGTGTGGGCATGCATGCATGCGTGAGTGCGTGTGTGCGTGTGTAAACTGATGGCTCTTCCCGGAGCAATGTTTAGGCACAAAGTCACAGCCTGTCCTATATAAGCCATAGTGTGTCACGTCCTCCGCATGCCTTTAAAGTTTGAGAAATAAACGTTGTTTGTTTTTAAATAATCTGTGCCCTGTACATCCTAACATGGCCATGAATGAGATTAAACATAAATTGTCCAACGCAAGTATGAGTCGATCTTTGAGCTTGTCAGCTTACTTTTTATAGCTGAGCTTACTGCACTCCATAATGTAGGATTTCATTCATTTGAATGTATAGTTTCTGAATTTCCTTTTTTGCTAAATCTTCTGATTAAAATAATTAGGCAATCTTCCTGCCATCTCAAACACATTGTATTGTTATCTATCATTAACACTGCAAAGCAATAATGCATGATTTGAAGAAGATTTCCCAAAAGCAGATGTGAAGTTGTATGTTGACTGTAGAGCAGTGATTCTCAAAAGTAGCTTCATGCAGTCCTGGGGACCCTGTTTAGGCTGGTTTTCATTCTAGCCACAATTGTAATACAATAATTTTAACATTCTATTAATTTGTCATAATTATGCATTTTTTATGTTTAGAGGGTTTAAATACCCTCTTAAACCAGACAATGTTAGAAATAACGATGCATACCTTGTCTTAATACGTTTAAGGAAATAACCTGTGGTCAACATTCTGAACTGACCAAGAGATTGGCTGTTATAAATACCAGCACTCATCTTCCATGTACATAGGCATCCTCACCCAGGACTGAGTCTCTGTCTCAAACTGCAGACTTATGGACTAGTTAGCGCTCAAAACACGCTCGGAATTTAACGGTCATGTGATCAAGTTCGTCCCAAACTCAAGTACAAAAACTGGCTAGTACACATCGAATTCACCGGAGGTTCTCTTGTACTTGGGAACTACTTAGGAGTGATTGAACTGTAGTCTAGTCTCCAAATCACAGTGCTACACAACTGTGCAAATCACATATAGCATATTTTGCAGCCCAGCACTGTGACTCTGCTGTTGACAGAAATAGCCCAGTTTAAATCATGACACAGTCGGACACGCTGATGCATTCCGCCATACACAATTTTTCAATAGGGAGGTAAAGCGGATTAAATAGAGCGACAAAAGTTAAATATAATGTAAACTATGTAACGTTGAAGTTAAATATAAGCAAACTACGTAATGTTCAAAATATGTTTTTCATGGTTTAAGTACATAGCTATATATATGCATACAGTGGAGTGAGGAATTGCCAGGTGACAAAACTGACAAAACTAGGGCTGCGTGAACCCCTGCCTCAACCAATCAGAGATCAGTTTGCTTACTCTGCATAGATTCAGTGATTTATTTTTCTGATCACTCTTTCTTTTTGGTTCAGCCTAGAAAAACTATTGACCTTGGAAATTTTTTAAATTATATTGAATGCTTTTATTGATGAGTGTAATGTGAGCTTTGGGGCTGTAATTCACGCTGGAGCGAGCATGATGAGTTTAGAGAATACTCATAGAAAATGAATGGCAGCCTCATCGGTCATTCTATTTCCGGGCCATGGCAGCCATCTTGCGGTGGTGCCCTTTGCGGAAGAACCGAATTGAATGGGCTTGAATGGAACCACGTGACCACGTTTTTTTTTTTACCATTTATCATACAGTTCAATGTTCTCAGGTCTTTGGTTTCCCTTCCAGTTATATTACCGTTCAGTGTTCAGAGCACACTTTCCACGCCGCTAATAAAAATATACTAACATATGTTCGCCACAAATTCGTATACGTGTTCCTGCAATAACATAGCTAGCTAGCTAACTGTCACTTCAGATGTCATTCACTGCTGGAAGCATGTCACATACGATATAGTACAAGTACGTCTCAGATTTTGTTATGTTCTTGCATTCTAAGTAGTTGCCTTGTTGGTGCACTCGTCATGCTCGTAAGAACACCAGTGTGCAATTTCAGACACAGCCTGAGTTTCAGAACTCCTAAGGCTGGTTGAATTAAAACTACTACGCCCATCATGCAAAGCGAACGGTTGGCCTTCACGTCAGACTTTTGAACATACGTGGCTTCTCCTGAAACTCGCAGTGCACAATGGTGAGTATCTAGCGTTGTTTGGACTGACATTAACAGTTTTAAATGTATAAAACTCGTAGTTTCCTTTTTTATATATATCTATGGACATTGCGTCCAACCCGGCACGTTGAGAGAGTCATTCGACAGCTAATTTAGCTAACTAGACTACGCTGATCAGCTGTCATTAGGCTAACAACTAAAACTAGCTAGCCACTAACATTGAGTGCAAAAATGCCGGGATTGGCCAGTATATGACAGTATATAACTAGGAGACAATGTATACATTTAGTAGCTAGATTAAAATGAATCTATACGTCTTTACGATTTTACATCAATTTTGCAAACAGCGTGCAAGCAACAAGATAGCTAGTTAGCGAGCTAGCATGCGTTCGTTCAATGTCGAGATCTTTACTGGAAGTCCAGTTAGCTAGTAAACTTCGTTTACAATCAAGCTAGCGAACGCCTTTAATTGGCTTTCATTTAATCGGTGGTTATGCATTAGCCAACGTGCGGTCTAACTAGCTAAAAGCTGTTGGTAGCTATCTAACTAGTTAACATTTTTATCACTAACCAAAAAGGCACATATGGAGGCCACGTATTGTGCGATCCTTCGCTCCCAGTTTAAAATCATACGGTGGTGGCGTTTTCAAAAATATAGCTAGCTACATTTTGACAAAGCAATCACATTAAGTGTATCTACTGTAGAAGGAAATGGCGTTTAGCTAATATTGACATAGATTTATTTGCACTAACCTACTAATTGTCATTGGATGTTAGCTACATAGTTAGCCTTATATACATGACCATTGCGTGTTTCACGTAGCTAGTTAAGCCATCTATAAAACGTAATATCCAGCTAAGTAGGTTGTAAAATGTTTACTAATATAACGTTAGTGTTCACAAGTTTCTTATCTTCCTGTTTGGCCTGATCTTCTCTGATGCTCAGTAACCCTTCAGAATTTCTCATCAATTACAGTTTGATCACATACTGTACGTTTATAGCATCCCCATATATTTTTATTTTCACGTGTTGCCCGAAAAGTCGACTGACATGACAGAACTTGATTGGCAACACATGATCTTAAATGTTCAGACGTTAAACATTTCTCTGAAGTAATCTTGTCATATTTGTACAGCCTATATTTGCCCCTAAAATGATGGTATGTGTACACCTTGTTGAGCCTTGCATGTGCTTGTTTGCAGGATTTGGAGGCTATGACCAGATACACAAGTCCGGTGAATCCGGCCGTGTTTCCACACTTGACCGTAGTCCTGCTGGCCATCGGAATGTTTTTCACGGCGTGGTTCTTCGTGTATCCTCCTTCTGACATGATGTTCTGGCGCAGGGTAACCTATTGATCAGTGATAACGCTGCGTGAGTTTCCGGCCGCTGTAACTGGAGAGACCGAATGACAAAGAAAAGTGTAGCTACCGCACAATGTGTGACTCGAGACAGGTACAGACACGACGGAATCATACAGGTTGTAGGACACGGAGAACAGTTGGGTTGGGAAGTGTGATGTAGGATGTCTGAAAATCTACAACTGTGGAACACTGATTAGAACCCCTTTAAAGTACAGAATAAGAGGGCATGGGAGATCGGGGTACATGCATAGAAAACTATTTTTATAACGCACTAATTTCTCCAAACATCTTGAGGGTTTTCCTGTACATTTTGGCCCATTTCTTGTGTAAAATTGCCGGTCAGTAAAGTTCCCGGACCCTCTGACCGTTCTACTGCTCATGTCACCTCCTGCTTTTCCACTGAATCACAGGAAGTCCACCGGAGCTTTGGTTTGCTCTGAGTGCCTGTCCTTAGGACCCATCTTCCATGTACAGATAAACAAGCAGATCGTCTTGTCAGAAGTAATGTAAAGCAATATAAATCCTCACATGCAATCAGTAGTAACAATCTCTTACTTTGGTTCATCAACTGAAGCAACTGAGATATAATCTCTAAATTTTTCTTTCTTAACTTGGAATAAGCTTTGGACTGCCCTCATTTCATTTTTAAAATTTTTATTAGACATGCATTTTTGATAATGAATGCAGTAACAAGTTAGTTTATAATGACATTTTATGGACAGGGATTCAATCAACATTAGTATTTAACTTCGATTCTCGATTAAATTGAATCTCAATGTTTCTTTAATTTCAATCCAAAGTTTGACAAGTTGTTTATAGTGATCACTGGAAGTGCATTTCTGATGAAAAGCGGGCTTTCAGGTGAGTCAGTGTTGAATGAATCCAGGCCACAGTGTAGAAATGAGAGGTTTGATTTGTGGTTATTGGGCCCTTGACTCACTCACTCCTAGTTACGAGGTGACCTCTACAAAGTACACACGGGACGTGTACAAGGAGCTGCTCATCTCCCTGGTGGCCTCCCTGTTCATGGGCTTCGGTGTGCTGTTCCTGCTCCTCTGGGTGGGCATATACGTCTGACGGTGAGAAACCCACTAAGACCATTCAACATCGATGCCAATGCTGATAATGATGCTTCATTTCAGCTGTATGCCACGTGTCACTGGAATGGATTGTGGGGTCTTTTTACAGTGTTCTGATTTCACAGTTCTGCATGTTGCACTAAAATGCACGCACTATTCTGTTTTCATGTACAAATGAATACAGAAGTAATTAATATTGAAGTTATTAGTTATATAAAAATACACTTGTCGGTGGCAGTGTGACAATGACAAGACTTGTGGTCTGTGATGCGGTTAAATAAGTGGCATAGTTCTCTGGACTGATTGAGGGCTTTTGAGCATCAGCACTGGTTTTTAATGGGCAATTGCTTTTTTAAATACAGTGATGTCATGTGTTTTGCAGATGCTAATGCATTCTAGATATTTGTGTTTCTGTATGGCCACCAATCGGAAATTGTTTGAGGCCTTTTCACCAGTGCACAGTTGGAGATTAGACTTCTTTTGATAGCTTTAATTCTGCGGTTCATAAGGGGTAAGGACTTCAGCACAATGTGGTGTTTTAATAAAGCTTAAAGTGTTTGGCTTATTGATCAAGGACTGAATGGGCGTTTTTTCCCCACAGTGACCTGAATTGTAATTTTGACTCAATACTACTGTAGCATTTGCAGATTGGTAAAACCTCAAAACTGCCGTGCGCTTTGTTGATACTCAGATTCCTCCTGTCGGGTTTTGCCTTGCAGGTAAAGGACACAAGGTCAAAGACAAAGGTGAACATTCCAGTGGGTCAGAAGTCTCGAACCACATCACCATGGCACCACAGACCATCACCATGGAAACTGGGATTGTAATTGGACTTTGCACTGACAAGTGGGTGGAGATGGGTGGGAGGTGGTTCTGGGCATTCGTGGGACTCGGTATGGGGTAGGGCGGGGCAGGGTTTTGAATGGATTCCATTCAGAATTAAAGAGATTTGTTTAAAAAAAAAAAGAAAAAAAAGCCCTTGGAATTTATTGTGATACGCATGAATTCTGTACTTCAGTGATTTGAATGAATTTATTTGTATTATTCACTGCGAAAAAACTGTTTTGCATGAAACACTAAGGTTAATAATACGTTTAATTGAAGTTTACGGTAGAGCACACTGCAATAGGCCCAAAACATACCCTATGCAAGTCCGTGAACGTCAACGACAACAGCAAACCGATGCATTACAAACGTATGGTCCGGTTGTACATACTCAACCTGCATACTTATGCCCCAGTGGAGGTACTACACCCCAGTCCTCAAGGGGGCGATCCAGGACAATTGTGAAAGTCTCAGCGGAAGAAAGCACAAATGGAAGAAGACGGCTTCATCGAATTGTTGCCTCCTATAGCGCCCCCTTTCTGTGACGTTCGACACGGCAGCTTGTGCTCACGTTGCCTTAAGAATGTCAGGTGACTCATTTTAGAACGCAACGACGCATGAAATCGACTTCACGCAGCTCGAGGCGACTGCATTTGCCTACGTAGGGTATGTTTCGGGCCTTACGTGTGTTTGTGTGTGTGTGCAGTACCGCAAAATGAATTCAGTAGTGCACTGTAACTACAATGGAACTGAACATGACTAGCTTGTGCATTCAGCAGATAAGGTTGCATCTTGATCATTGAAGTGAAGCCTGAAATTTGATACCCAAGCTGCTGTTTTTATAAACAAATACAGCCACATCCGATTTAATTCAAATTACTTATAAAAACAATGAATAAATCTAATGTCCTCATCCTCTCCTCTGTAAACGAATAAGGAATGCTGCATTCTGGTGCACATTTCCTGCAAATATCACAAACATTCTGCATTCTCATTTTTGCATAAGCATGCTCCAAGGCCATTAACACTGATATTTTAAACACTTTCAATCTCAATTGCAAATGCATTTACACTTAGCCCAGATTCCATCTGGAGTGAATCTACATCACTGAGGATAAACCATAAATCCCACTGCAGACGACACCTTGATCCACTTATGTTTGTTACTGTCTCTGAGCTTTTTTTTACATTGTGCCCTCCAGAGTAAAGTCACTTTACTTTGAGTGTACGACTGCACACACACACCATCATTTTTGTAAACAATGAAAGGATGTAGAAACCACTCATTTCCTGTTTCACAGCGCCCCGTCCTGCGTGTGAGCCCTGACTTTGCGGAACGTCTCAGTAAATCGCACGTCAAAGCAACTCTTCAAACCGGATCAGAACCTTTTCCCCCCAGCTGGCTTTGTCCCACCCTCTGGAGCGTCGTCTTCACTCTCAGTCTGGCTCCCGGGGTCAGTCCACTCGAGTGCCCAGTGATCACGCAGCCCGGTCCACAGTTTCCTTCAACCTGGTGCCGTTCACGGCGACAGCTCTCCTCTGTGTCCACGGCTCCGTCCATCTTGGCTCTTGCGGTCCCTGAACTCGTCCCGCAGCCACAGGGAGTCCTCGTAGAGCCGGGGGTCGGCCAGGTGCTCTGCCGCCCGCTTGTAGAGGTAGTAATACAACACCGCCACTGCCCAGAGAGGAACGATACAGCGTTTACATACTATACAACAACAGCGGTCACAGGCCCTGTTCCTGGAGATCTACTGTCCTACTACAGGTTTTCAATCCAACCTCGGTAAAGCACACCTCATTCAACAGCTAAAGATCCTTTCCAGCTGCTAATTAGTAAAATCGTGTGTGCCAAATTTGGGTTGCGATGAAAACCAACAGGACGGTAGATCTCCAGGAACAGGGTTGGTGACTACTACTATAAAATATACCACTGATGTGCAAATCTGGTGCTCAGGGCCAGCGGGTCTGGTGGTTCACGTCCTCCCTCTAATCACGGACTCACTTAAATCTGACACACCGGGTAAGTGTAGTCAGTGACGCTGGACTACAGACGGACCATCAGGCCGAAGAGACAGCCAGCAGTACGACTGGCCTTGAGGCCCAGATTGTAGCATTACCCATCAGCTTGATGTTAACTGCATATATCATTATTCATAGAGAAATCCACTAACATTACAATCGCCTTTTATTATATAGAGTAATGTCCTCAGTTCTGACTGAGATTAAATTGATTCTCTCCTTAAAAGCACCCCAGGTACCCTCAGTGGCAGCATTGATCAGATCATCAGCCTTAAGCAGAACAACTGTTCGTCTCTGCTGCCTGAGTTCAAATCGTGCCGGGCGATACAGACCCAGTCTAAAACAGAGGAGGAACAGCGTCATGGCAACACTCTCCCATTGTGCTTTCAGATGTACCTTCCCTGACACTGGCGCTGGCTCACAGCCATTCAAAATTTCACCTCTGACCCGTTCCAAGAACAATCAATAGCTCAACATCCCTCGACTCTCCACGCACCTTATTTGTAGGAGTCAAGTATAAATTTCAAAAAGTGATAGCATATTGCTTAAAATCATCCAGATGGAAGCAGTTTCCTCTCCCCATGGTCAAGCTGCGAACATTCAGGAAATAAAAACAAAACACAATTCTGCACTAACCAGACTGGCTCACCGTTTAACTCCTTATATTACTTTTGTAACTGTGGAAACAAACTGATTCCATTTAGGAGTGCCCAATTTCACCTGAATGGAAATTCCAACAAACAGCCCGGATTTTTATCAGAGTGAGTCATTTCATCAGACTGAGAGCCAACGCCTCTGTTCCAGCATTCTGCTACGAGTAACACCATACAGAGAAACTCACCCATTCTCTGGAAGAAAAACAGGGCTTGGAGACCGTCTGACCAGACAAAGTTGCTTTTGTCCACCCAACGCAGGTTCTATGCACCGAAAAAAAGAAAATAATGAAGTCCAATGTAATGGCACCCCACTGCATATCAACACGTCCCTTATCACACCACCTCCACACACACATTCAACCATACACTGAGACGCAAGGACATCTTCACTCTCCTTCCACCATCTCAAAGGCCCACACGCATCAGTGTTCTCTTCCTGAACGTTTTGCAAAGGCAGTGACGTAGGTTCCTTAACCCTGCCCCCAGAGTCAAATTCCCCATCCCCCACCTCCTTTTGTGGTTATCATTTACAATGTCATCCGATAATTACGCAACAATGTGCATACTTTGCACATCGTGTGCGTCGTTTTACTTGGATCAGTTTGGAGCACAAATGGAAAGCTCCAGGATGACACAGGAAAAGTATGCGCGTGGGCCTCGAACTTTAGCGCGGTCGCGCCCCGCTGTACCATGAGCCAGCAGTGGGAGGCGATGCTGAGGGCCAGGTAGAGCAGGCAGATGAACAGCAGGGCCCGGAAGCGCTCCAGCAGCAGGGAGGCCAGGCCCACCTGGAACACGTAGGTGTTGAACAGCATCAGCAGGACGATCATCAGGTTGAACAGGAGGCCGATGTCCTGGATGCTGAGACGAGACAACGAGACAACGTCCTTTATAATGGAGCAATCGCACTCTGTTATCACACCTTTCAAGGCTTCTGGGATCTACAGCCGTGAGAAAAACCATGTTCGCCTCCCTCTTGGGAAAGGTACCCATCTATGCATTCGGTCTGTTGTTGTCTCACAGATGACCTTGGGGGATGTTCTGGGGGTGGACAAAGTTAGTATATCTACAATAGGGCAGTATTCACTTATGGACTTTGTCCACATCAGAAGTTAATCTAACCTGCTTTCAAAAATGCTATTCTCCTCCAGTGAACATGAGTGAAAGAATGAGAAGAGAGGGAGAGGGGGGTTGGAATTTTTTTTTTCCAGGTTATTACAAATAGACTCAACTCTGATGACCGAATACAAATATCAGCTACATTTATGCAGGCTTAATTTTCAAAGCACCCATTAACACATGACTGTGTTTTTAATGCAGGAAAGAAAATACACCTTGTTCTGTAAACACAGATACTCAAATATCCTGGGCGATAACGCAGACACGAACCATAAGAAAATAATTACTCCCATTTCATTGAGCCAATCGTCCTTCGGTGTCTGATATTTGTGTTTATTGATAATAATATTTACACAGCTGTTGGTAGCATTATGAGCTTCAAAGAGAGTTGGCATATTATGGCAGAAGTATTCATTTGTGTCAGAATGCAAGATGTTCCAAAGGTGCACAATACAAGGGCTATCAGAACTACTGCATGCAATCTAGGGAATCATGTAGCAGTCTACATAGATGGCACTGTTCAAGCCCCATCACAGCTTCGACAAGGCATTTAGGGGAGACCACATTTGCGGCTAGCGAGTCAGAAACTTATATTTAAAACATTTTTTTTTCATACCGATAGCTATACTTAATTATTCATTTTATTGTGAGGCGGCACGGATGGTACAGTGGGTAGCACTGCCGCCTCACAGCAAGGAGGTCCTGGGTTTGAATCCCCGTCGGCCGGGACCTCTCTGTGCGGAGTTTGCATGTTCTCCCCGTGTTCGCGTGGGTTTCCTCCCACAGTCCAAAGACATGCAGGTTAGGCTGATTGGAGAGTCTAAATTACCCGTGTGTATGAGTGTGTGAGTGAATGGTGTGTGTGCCCTGTGATGGACTGGCGACCTGTCCAGGGTGTATTCCTGCCGTTTGCCCAATGTATGCTGGGATAAGCTCCAGCCCCCCTGCGAGCCTGTTCAGGATAAGCGGGTTAGGATAATGAATTAATGAATGAATGAATTTTATTGTGAGCTAGCATTATTTTTCTGAATATCAGAAAACTAATATTTGCCCATATCCACAAATCTAATAATTTATGGTTATTTTATTTAACCATTCTTTAAACAGGGATGCAAATTGAAAACAAATTATCATATGCACAACCTGGCCAAGAAGCCAAAACACAGACATAATAAAAAACAGACAATACAAGGTTAAAAAATACAGGTCTAATTGAGCAGGCAAACAAATTCCACACAGCAAGTACAGGAGTCTGTGATGTTAATGAAAGTAACATAAGTTAAAAAAATGTTTTTAATAAAATCGCTCTCAAATAATACTGAGAAAAAACCCTTTTTATTAATTTATTTCATGTTTATTTGAGTAGGGACAATGCCATGGTATACAACCGGTTTACACCAGGTTCATGTAGCTGATGTTCTGCATACAGAGATTATAGCTATTGCTGCTGACCGTATGCAGTTCATGAAAAGGTTGTCAAATTAGTTTTCTAAGCTTTATCTTTTTTATTGTGCATTTGACTAAAGTGAGGTCGGTCTCATTGTTTACGTCCTCTAATGTGACCTAAAGAAACAATACGGTGTGAGACGCATTTAAGAGAATGATTCGGGATTACAGATGGATTACACAGACATTTGGCAGGCTTGTTAATTGGCACACCTGTTCAGCAACACTGATAATCTGTGCCATTCCCAAAGTCATAGCTAACATGACAGTGGGGAAAAGGTTGGGCAGCTTGGTATAAATGTTTGGCGAATTTGGTATGGCTTGGGAGTTCAGCTCCATTCTCTAAAGGTAGAATAGGAGGGAGATTCAAGGTTTTATCATCTCCTCCGTGGTACACCATGCGAGGCATGGCAACGCTGGTATTCTCACCCCGGGAGAGTGACACCTGCCATCTGTGCCCTCTCGCTCCTGCCCCACATGTCAGAGGATTAACAGGGCACTTACAGGGCAGCGTAACATGTCCACCAGCTTAGCGGTCTGTTTACCCCACACGCGTAATTCAACATACTGCAGGCACCACAGGGACTCGCTGCCTTAAACCCATTAAAGCCTGCCGCGCCCTCAAGCTTTCTACCAAAATGATTTACCCACTTTGTGTATTTCTTATTGGAAAATAATGTTTTTTTTTCTATTATTGCTTATTTTCTTGTTTTATATTACATAGTGTTATCCATCCATCCATATCTTTCCATCCATTTTCCAAACTTGGTCAGGGGCCTGGGAGGGGGGATGGATTGGGGGGTAGATGGAGCCTATCATAGCATATAGCATATATTGGCTGAACGGCACAAACACACCATGGACATGTGTCCCCAATCCATCGCAGAGCTACATGGTACTCCATTACACAGTTGACTCTGAATTTTCTGTTGCCCGTAGAGGTGCTGTGGCACCCACAGGGTGCAGTGAAGCCCTTGTTCACCTCCCCTATATTACTGCCCGTATATTCAGTCCTACTGAATCACACGAAGTATGCACACAGGACTGATAAAAATACTTGTCTACAGTATTTCAAAGCTACTCGTATGTAAACATGGACATGGAGTCGGGAGCTATGTGGTTCATGTGTGGCTTTAACACACAGTCCACTGCATTGAAATGCAGAGCCCTAAACAACTGAACCCTTCTCAGCCCAGGGGAATGACACTATCGGCAACTGTGTGTCACCCTAAGGAGCTACCAGCTACAGTCAGCCCTGGCACGATCCAGATTCATCAATGTACCACAGCATGGTGCCTTAACCGAATGAGCCGCTCAGCAGCCCCCCCCAATCTAATTTTGAGGTTGCTCCCCCCATTATCACGTCTCCTTCTTTCTCCACAAGTGCCTATTTCTTTATCTTTTACCACGGCAAGCCTTCGCTCTTCTCCCCATGACTCACATGTAGAGCACAAGCTGGGCGACAGGCGTGGTCCTCAGCAGCTCACTGAAGGAGTTGACGAGGAGGTCGTAGGTCAGTAGCAGAAGCTGGACCAGCATCACCAGCGAGTAGTTGTCGGTCTGAAGCATCTCCCTGGAGAACCAGGACTCTGGCCACGGGGGACTGGTCAGCGAGGGGCTCGTCGAAACCGAACTTCCACGTGTTCCAGCACGGCTCTTCCCTCACCCCAGCCCGTGCCCGATGGGACCAAGACACTGGGATAACGGCGTCTTTGTGACAACGGGGGAAGGCATGTATGGATCAAGAGCTTAAAACAACAGTTCCAACACTTCGCCTGGTCCAAATGCATGCACAGACCCGGAATGTTCCTGTCTGGATTCCAAATAATCCAGCTAAGAGCTCAGAACCAGACCCAGTCCATCATGCCAATCTTTGGGACCGCCAAAACAAACAATGGCGGAACACACTGCAGTACTCCGGCGGGTCTCTGCGTTCAAGGGCGTTGGTGTTCTTCTGGTCGCGGTCCAGTATCAAAGAGCATCTCCTCCTCTGACTGTACTCTGAGTCCGTAGGTATTACAGTAGTGTGAAGGCATGTGGTCTGGCCTGACTTCACAGAAGGCTAAAAGAGGAATACACAGTCAGACCTGGTCTGTCTGGTAAGGTGGAGTTTTTGGTCACACCTGGACTGAGTCACAAGACACTGAGAGAATGAGAACCGGCTGACTTGTCCAAAAACAGAGCACAGTGCTGGTGTATGGCCAACCTTGACTTTAGGACAGCAGAGGTGTCCATGCATCACTTGTGCTTCTGATTGACTGAATGATTATTATTTAATATGACTCATCTGGCACATTGTTCTCAGTGGCGGTGATCTACTTTGCGGATATATTCGCTGTTCAAGACCTCCAGACACTGCCTGTTAGAGAGGGGAGACAGACTAAGGTTAAAACATTTTCAGTGGCACAACAGGTTCATATGGGTTCATAATTTAGCAACTAAATACCCTCAGTGACCACTTCATTAGGTATTTAATCATAAGAAAAACCCAAGAAAAACATGTTTACCCATCTCAGGTAATAATATCCCATTTTTTACAAGGTTTCTAAAAGCATGTTAAATAAATCCTTAATAAAATTTAAATTTTTGAGAAAATAAGTTATATCTGTTCAAAAGCAGTGACAGGGTAACAGGGTTGAATGTAACAGGGTTTAATTTTTAACATAGAATTAGCAAATATACAAATATATATATATATTTTTTTTTCAAGCCATAATTTTGGTAGCAGGTTTGTACTTTGAGAGTGGCCTTCTCAGTCAGATGAGTGAATGAGAATGAGGTTTATCTTCTTCCCATGACCTTCAGGAAGTTCAGATGTTGAACACATGGCTTGTGGAATATTCAAAATATTTCGTAGGGGTGAGGGGTTAACAGGGTTGAGTTATTATTGCTAGAGGCTTAGAGGAGCACATTCAGATGCTCAAAGCTGCCTCTAGTGTGCTGTACCCCAAAGTACAGGCAAGCAAGCTTTCAGCCAGATAGATAATGTCACTGAACCAATACTGTAATAAAAGTATACCAGAGTCTTTGGTAATCTAAGGATTAATTGATAAGCATATCATCCTGTGGCAAAAGTTTCTATACATCTGAAAAAATGCCATGGAACCACTTGCCTCGCATTTTGCAAGTACAGATACAATTTAACGTGCAGCTAACATTGCTTACTGAGCAATGGTAATAATTGATAGGGCCAGATGATTTCACTGCGATTAAATTTTTAGTATTCTCAGCTATGTGGCCCATTCGTACCACCCCTTTTCTCTGCTGAAGTTGGTGCTATTTTTAGGTCCACTTGGAAATGACAGGGATTAAGCCCAGTTTCACAGACTTGAGATAAGACCTCGCATGACCCATCCTAGAGAGGAAAGCGCTTAGTTCCTCGAAATACCAATTACAATTCAATTCAATTCACACCGATCGAATGACTGCGTAGATTGTCATGTCAGAAAACATTTGGGAATAGTGACTTTTTAATTCATTTATAGTGTGACATTAGTTACACGGATCGAGCTAACATTAGCTGACGCACCTCATGCTGGCATGACACCACGCACAATAATTTCATGATTTGCACAAAATCTGCAAAAAACAGTAATTTACTGTCCAAACTAGATATCCCTCATGTATACACTGAGTGTTGTTTCTACAGAATCATCTCGATAGGTGTATGTAGTTAGGTTAAGACATTAAATGAGAGATGTCATGCTCTGGGTCCGTTATGACTATGACAACAATGTTAACACAGAACGCAACAGCAGCTAATGCAACGAATTAACTAACGTAAAACGCCTGGCAAGGTCCATACTAGCAGCTTAAAAACGTTGCTCATGACGGTATAAAACGCAAATGTATCTCACAGAACCAAAAATGACTCAATTATTTGGTATTAACTTTCAACTAAGCAACGTCGATAGTTATGAAAAGTAGACAGCTAACTTAGTTAAATTAATCTCCTTGCGTTACAACTAGATAGCTGCTAGGAGCTGGCGAGCTAATAAAGTGTATGATTTATTCATTTATATTCCATCAATTGCGTTACAGATTATATACTGGTTATTAGCTACAACAACACACCTTGAATTCTCACGTTGCTCAGTGTGAATGTTTCGGGCAGCCTGCGACCAGTAAGCTGTTGTCTTCTCTTGCCTGTAATACAGTTCGATGTCTCGTCTACCGCTGTCAGCAGCGTGCGCATTTTCTCATTCCCCACGCGTCTCCCATAGAAACGAAGAGGAGACGCTTGCACCGTCAACTTCCTAATAGTAACGCATAAAATTTAGTAGGATTGGTAAATTGGAATGACCAATCGTATTGCTGGCTAGCGACAAAAAAATACAACTCTTAGCAATGTTAAAGGAAAAGTATGCCAAGTAAATATGCATTACTTCAAGAAACATTGTAAACAATTGTTTAAATACATAAATGTGTCCACACTTTTACTTGTATGTACGGTAACACCATCAAGTGGGAAAGAAACATTGCCATCTAGCGATAAGAAAAGCGTAATTAATTTAAAAAGCAACTATGCCTTCATGAGGGTAAATCCTTGAAGTCCCTAAAACCCCTCAATACATTTCACAGGTGTCAATTATAATGACAGTCTTACAATGGATGCTGAAGGATTGCAAGGTGTAGACTGTATAAAATTGGAAAACCCATGCTGCACCATAAACATCATTAAATGGAAACTACTGTGATACAGATCCGGTGAAACCATAAAGAGATAAAGCCATGGGTGCCGCGGTCCCTGTGTGGCATAACCGGCCAGCCAATGGGGGGCGGACATAACAACATTTCTCATCCCCTTTAACTATGGAACTGTAGCAACTGCAACCACCGCAAGACCATGAAATCGTCAACAAGTCAAAATACCAAAAGAGATGACCTATCACCTGCTCTGCCCTGAACAGCTGTTACACTGACACTAGTTGGTCTCCTCCTCGGTGGTCTACCAGTTGCAGGGCATAAACAACAGATCTTTTTTTAGATGTTTCTTTCTCATGTAAATGTTTTACATGTACCACTTCCAAATGATTAATATTAAATATGATGAAATTCCCTACACTCTCATAAGAGAGTAGGCCCTATTTAAATAAAATGAGTACAGCTTAATGGTACACATTAAACATTGGAATGATATGTATAGGGTCTGCAAGGGCAGGTACTTGGTTATGCTGTCCGATTGGAAAGAGGAACTGATCTAGAATATCTGTTTTTAAACATATTGGTTACTAGCAAAGTAAAATAATGTTGTTTTTTCCAACTGTTTTTTTTTTTTACGTATCCTGCCTGTCTGATTTAGCTGGTAACAGAGAACACAAAAAACAAAGTGAGGTGTAACAAAGGCAGGAAGTCGATCAAACAGGAAAAGATTATGGGTGGGAATATGGGTCAGACAGAGCAAAGAAGAATCTGACTTTGTCAGAAAGCCTTTTGGTACTGAATTGGCTGAAAGAAAAGCCATCTTTGCATGTACAGTACCATTCAACTTCATCCTGCCTGCATGAACACATCTCACAGTAGTAAGCTCCTTCCTGAACATGTAAACACACTCACACACAAACACATATTCACATAAAAAGGAACTGGCAGGCTTGCCTTCCAAAGGCTAGCTATTAAAAATGCAATATTCCGCACAATTAATTGTTTTACAACAGTCGTACAAGTCGTGTGGGTAATGCTGTTGGACTGTTGTTATTTGGACCATTTTTACACAAATTCCATTGATCAAAACAAAGTCTACATTATAGTGTTCTAAATGGGATTTTATTTAAATAGGACGGCTTGCAAGTGGCTGCACAGGCCAGCCTGGTGCCGAAACATTCTTTAAATTTCGTATTAATGGATCAAATGTAATTATTTATAACCAGTGCAAAATATCTATCATTTATGATAATACGATATTTCATTTAATAAATATTTTTCTTATTCCATTTCACATGCGGAAGTTCTTGATAGATGATAAATCAAGCTAAATCCTTCTTGGACAATCCTTCTTGGATACATCGACCAGCTATGACTTCAATGTATGAATCTTAGGAGCGTATTATCTTTATATTCACATAATGTTGATTTGCTAGACAGTGTCACTTTCTCGCTCGCTCGCACGTACGCACGCAGGCACAATGTGTCGTGCCAATGTAATACCAATGCGGTACGCCAGATGAGCTATAGCTACCTTTTTCCCCCACTGCGGTTTTTTTTTTTTTTTTAGTTCAAGGCAGACAAGTGCGTGGGGTGGAGTTGGTTGCCACAATACCGAAGGTTGTATTTTCTTGCCAGCTCATATTGCCTAAATATACACCGGGCAACTGGTAGTTTGTGCCCTTATTACCCCCAAAGGTCACCGAAGAGAAAACGAGGAAAAAGATAGGACGGTCTGTTAATTAAGTCCGGGTTTTGTAATAGTTAATTCTGAAACGAGAAGAGGACGTGTGAAAAGACAAGGTAAGTTAATTAACCGATTTAGCTAGCTAACTTGTATACAGTATTTACCGATTGCTTATCTAAAAAATGGTCACGTTCTAATGTGTTATGTTTCAGAAACGAGTGCTCAGCTAGTATTTTAGTAGCTAAGCATTAATTAAAGTTGTTCAGTATCGTTAGCTCGCCAGCTATAGAACTTGATAACGGCTAGGTTAGCTGCAGTAGCTGGGTGGGCTAACCACATCAGTACTAGTTAGCTGAAATGCTAGTAAACGTGTGACTAAGTTGGTGACCATGAACACGTTGGCTAACGGTAGCTTTTACACGAACCATAACTAGCTTTATTAGAGTTTATGTGAGTAACACTAGTTAATCAGTAGCTATAGCGAACTTAACGTTATTGCAAGCAGCCGTAATGAGCTAACCTCAGCGTTACTATCTCTAGCTAACCTAACTTAACTTAACTTAACGTTAAGTTGTTGGACAATCTCATAACCGCATAGCATTATTTGTCCAAATTAGGCACACTGATTGTGTATGCGGCGGTGACCGTTATAACCTCGGGATATCTACAAGTAAGAAGAGTGTGAACTTACATTTGGCCACCATTGTTTTTCTCGTTGTTTCCCGAAGGAAATGCTTGCTTGCTATTGTGTTTTGGTAATGCATTGATTTTAGCCACCTAGCCTGATGGTTTGGAATCGAGATAGATAGCCAAGTGAGCTATTTACTCCACAATGTGAAACTTGCAGTTTCATTCAGACTTTTCCGGCACAGGATAAATACATTTTGCGGTCTTGTAATAACATCTAGCTGTTATTAGGTAGCCCCTCGGGACGATATAACGTTACCGCTATACTATAATATAAGTAAGTGTATGTAGCTATAAATATCTCGGGAAACCCTGCGACTATTAAAAACGGCGGATCTTGATGGGCTAGATATCAGACAACATTAATACAACTCGGTTCTCATTGAACTGATTAAGAAAGTTTTTCTATCTAGCATATTTTGCGAAACCCTTTTCCATTACTTTAACTGTTATTTTTACCTTATATTTTGTCTCCATTTCACACATACTGTGTGTATAAATACAATTATTAAACAGAGGTACACACACAACACAGGTGAACAGCCACGCATGCTGTAGCCTAATGAATTCTTATATGAAATTAGAACAATCTGTCGGATTGGTCGCATACAAATGAGCCCTGTCACACCTCAATACTGAATAATGATTCTGTTATTGTGGCATGTTAACATAACATGAGGAAGATAATGTTAAAATAATGACAAGCTGTGCTATCCTAAGAGCAAACCGTTTCAGACGTTTTGTGAAATTTCTAAAAGTGTACAATGTCAGAGGCAGTTCAACATTAGTATGCCATGGGGTACACCACTATCTGTGCCCATATTTATTACTGTGGACTGTTTATGAAACCGTGAGCTGAGGAAAATTGTGAGATTTTATAGATGGTTATGCAAATATCTATTCACGATACACGGGTTGATAGACTGGCAGATGTGAAGCTACTCATTGATACAGACCGGGAACAACACTTTTTCTGCATATTCCTTAAAATGGTGGTGCATTTTCTGAAGATTCTGAAGGCCTTTGTGGGTCCTGTAATGAAGTTGCGTCAACAAAGCTTTGTTTGAATTTAATTGACAGGCGCATACTAGGGGACGGATTCACGCTGACAGGCAGAGACTGATTATCCTTTGGTGTCTGTGTGCACAGATGTGTCGACTGACCGCGTCAGAAAGAGAGTTGCTTTAACTCCTGCAGACACGTCCCGCCATCCCACAAATCCTACGATTTTCGCTGCAATTATAGCATTAGCTGCAACAATGCACCATGGGAAAGCCTGGGCTCCGTATACAACCTTCCTTCACCAAACTGCGGCCAGGGAAAACATTGCCACGAAGGCTAATACTTAAAATCTTCTTTATTTGCCAGCTCATTTTGATTGCACTGGCTAGACAGTCTCAGAGAGAGACTAGAGTACTTGCCAAGTCTTGCAGTGAAGTGAAGTGAAGTGGACAAAATCTACCTCCTCCATCTTTGAAGGTGGTGGGGGGGCATGGGGCAAGTCTAGGCTTGAGAGCCGCAGACATACCTGGGGGTATGGGGTAGAAATTGTATGGTGAGGACACAGATCGTGTACTGTATTCTGAGAAGGCAGTCTACACATTTCTTTCCTATTTCTCATGCCCTATTAAGATGAGTGCTTAACCCCTTAAGTCTCACTGGGTCGGTGTGGGGTTCTTTTGCATTCATTCCGTTTTTAGCAGTGCAATTGTTAATCACTATGGTAAGAGGATATACCGAGTTAACTACATCGATATAATCTCCATTGTTCACTTAGAATTTCTCTTGAGGAATTTTCATAGTTGTCTGTTTCGCCACTACATTTCTATGTCTACAAAAGTACTTGAACATATGAATGCCATTACCTACATTTTGCAAAGGCTCTCTGGAACAAGATGAGCCCACGTACGAACTTCAGATGTGTTTGACTTGTTGATAGGGGTTGGGTATTTGACAAAAATGTCAATCAAAGGACCTCAATGAATGTATTAGTATACATGTTGTTATTATTGTGATTATTGTTCTTCTTTTTTTACAATCTTCTTGACTTGTTGCTATCTGAGGAGAGCACAAGGAGAGGGGTAGGGGGAGGGTGACAAGCAGGGGGAAGTGCAAACTCTTTTTTTCAGAATAAATGTCATATCATAAGACCATAATATCATTTCGTTCTATGTGTCCATTTGGAGTCTCCAAATGTCCTTTTTGGAAAACTGCTTAGACGTAGCTTAGAAAAAGCAATGCAGAATGCTCCTTTTTGGTGATATTGTCATCAAATTTGAAAGGGGATTTGTCCAGTGTTTTGGCTGTGGCTCCATCGTGTTTCTAAGTGCACCAGGTGCCGCCACAATAATCTGTATCCAGTCAAACCAGAAAATGTTCCGCTTCCACTGTGTTTGAGCATCTGTAACTTTGATTTCGTAATACTTAGACTAATTGACTCTTGGGAAAACAAATCCCAAAGGGTTACCTTTCAGAAGACACCAGGATTATACCTGTAGTCAAAAGGGTTCAAGAATTGGAGGCATTTTATTTTGGGTATGTGATTTTCAAGCTTGTGTTAAGAAAAGGGGTGATGCTTAATTAAAAGCTTGAGATGTATGTGTAAATCTTCAAACTAAGTTGTATAGATCTTTAAGGTTTAACCCCCCCGCCACTGTATTGCTTTGTCTAGACATTACGTTACATAGTGTTACATCTGTTACATTCTCAGTGTTACATCTGGGGCAAAAATGCACTTTTCCTTTTGGTTTCAACAACCGGTGCCTGAAGGTCAACCATGAGGAAAAGAAAAGGCTGTCTTTTCGGTATTATGAGGGCCCCACCCATATGAGCATCAAAGGTGTGCCACCCATGTGAGCAGTAGACCAGTCAGAGAACAGCGAGACATCCTGTCAGTGGCAAAATATTGTGATCAGACTGATGATATCAGTCTGCCTGTTGAATCATATGCCCCAGGGCAGGGCCTTCCCATCCCATCCCTCATTGTGAAACTCAAAACAGCAAAAGGGTTTACAAGTACTAGCCTATAAGCTACATGTTACTTTTTTAAAGTGCTGTACAACTTGCTGATTCATGCATTTTTTATATGTCCCTTAACTTTGTCCCAGAATGCTCTGTTTCTGTTCTTGAAATCTCATTGGACCTAGCAAGTACAACATGCTAGGATGCGCCGGCATTTTGTTATATTGGCTGGAATTACGACTTATATTTGGAGCTCCAACTCTACAAACTAATGATTCATATGAATTGGCCAGCACTGCATCACTGCCATGTTTCCTGATCTTGGAAGTAGTTTGTCTGTCCACAATTCCCCTGAGCAATTGGGACATTCCCAAAATAAAGTAAGGGCATAGCTGGGAAAGAGAACCTCTACTTTCCCATGGTTTTCCCAAATCGACTTTGCACATCAACCGTATACAGTTTCACCAAATGTTGCCAACAAAATGCCTGTATTCAGACGGGGACAAACTTGCTTGAAGCGCCAAAAGACGATCATCCTTTCAGAAATGAGAAACAAACAAGTAGTTGCCGATGTCCCATTCAAGATTTATATCTCAGGTCACGGGGGTACGAAGTCACTCTTCATCCACGCCCTTCCAGGTCTTAAGTGCGGCTTAAAATTCCTGGGAAAGAACCACCCCTGCTACATTATTGAACATCCATGTCAAACTTTTCAAAATGGGGATATCGTCTGTGTTCCTACTTCCAGTTCCTGATTTAACTTCTAATGTTTATTTTTTCTTCAACAAATGACTTTATGTAGGAAAAGCCTGAACACAACACTAGTTTGCTTCTATTCAACCTGAATAGAAATTGGTGCTCACCATTCCTAACATACACGGTAGCGTTAGCCCCTGTGCACCCTGTTTCATACCGTCTGGTAAGGGATTTCCGACAAGCCTTCAGGACAAGAAGTGCAGAGTCTTGGCAGGCGGCCCAGTAGGCTTCCTGTCGTTTCCAGGTATCTTAATTACTCTGCCAGATCAGGTCCGGACAGACATCTTGTTGGGAATCATCGGTGTACATGATTTTTTTTCTTTTTCTTCCAATAACCCCCCCATGTTCACTCTAACCTCTATTGTCTATTCCACAAAGTTCCGGGAAGCATGAGCTCACCTCCAAAGCACTTGATTCCTTTAGAATTTCATGGTTTCCGAGACGGAGCAGCCTATAGTCTAGTGGCTAAGGTGCTTGTCTGGGATGCTGAAGGTTTGTGGTTCACACCCCACTGTGGCAACAATAAGATCCATGCAGGTGTTGAGCCCTGGCCCTTAAGCAAGGCCCTTAACCCCACATTGCTCCTGAGTGATTGGCCCCTCCTTAGTCTAATCCACTGTAATGTAAGGACGGGTTAATATCTTGACACCATGTGGGCTGTGCACTGGTTGACCAGTGGGCAATACTGTTGCCCAGTGAGACCCTGATCTTCTGCCCTGCCCTACAGGGCTACTGGCTACAGTCCAGATTTGACTAAGACCGAACCGCAAGGCCCATCCACACACCGTAACGGTGACTTAACAGGATGAGTACAGGCTTTAAACGTACCTGAGCACAACATGGCTTTGATATCTGCCACTAATGTTCTCAGGCTTCTGCTGCTACCGTCCAGAAATGCATATTTGCAGTAGAAACGGTAGAAAGGAACTCTCTCTTTGTTGCCTGACTCTCCACCACATGTAAGCTCTGTGCTAGGCTGTAGATTTGAATAATATAAACTTTTCAAAAGCACAAAATGAGTGGGACTAATAGTGAATCTTCAAATATTTTGTGTCTCTATCAAGATGGGGGCCTACGACGAAAAGAAGGAAACTTGCGGAACGATTTGTCTGAAGTACCTGCTCTTCGCGTTCAACTTCCTGTTCTGGGTGAGTGTCCATCTTACTGTTATCCCGTCTCTCTGACCATCTTCATATGTCATTTTAGGACTGATTGACCTTCAGGACTGAGGCCTGGCTCTTTATATATAAATAAAAATAATCCACAATGAAATGCATGAAATTCTGTTTAAATTTGATTTCAGATAATGCCCAAATATTTTGTGGCAAATGCGTTGGTCATAGGTCATTAGAGGAAAAATGATACGGATTGTAAGTATGGAAATAACAATTTAGTCTGAAGAAGGGGAAAAAAGAGGGTTTGAATTAAGGAAAGAAAAAAATGGGGACAAAACAAGTGCTAGTTCCTAGGAGAACAGTAGCTGGAACAATGAAGACAGTGTTGGCCAGTAGATGTTAATCTTGGGAGTGTGGAATTAAGTGACAGTTGCTATTAAAAGGAGAGCAGCAAATCAATGCGTTTGTCTGTACTTGTATCTCGAATTGTCAGTGTGTCCGAAGGCATTCCCAAAACCTGTCCTAGAAAATGAATTCATATTTACATGTTAAACATTTGTATTCATATTATGAGCGCATTGGTGTGTGTGTCAGTCGGTCAGTTTTATAGGAAATTTGAATTGACTGCATCATGTCCTCCCAGTTGGCAGGGGGCGTTGTAATGGCAGTGGGAATATGGACTCTGGTGGAGAAGAGCGACTACATCAGCCTGCTGTCCTCCAGCACGTACGCAGCCTCCGCCTACATCCTGATCCTGGCGGGGGTCATCGTCATGGTAACGGGTGTGCTAGGATGCTGCGCCACCTTCAGGGAGCAGAGGAATCTTCTGAGAGTGGTGAGGGCACGCACGCACCATCTCAGAATCTTTACATTTCCGTGACGCGTGTGCAGCTATGCCGCTCCCTGGTGTGCCGGCCGTACTGGCCTTTTCGGCAGGACCGGGACGTGAACCCCGGCCCTCGGTGTGCAACACACCAGACAAGCTCAGGAAAGCGTAGAAACGTATTTGAATCCGAAACTATGACATATTTCACCCATGTAAATCCGAGGAGGAGGTGTTGAGTGACAGCTCGAGGAGAGGCCTGTTCCCCTCAGCTGCTGCTGTAAAAGTTCAGCTGTTCAAACGGCAGCGCGCTTACTCACACCGAATTGCGACGTCTGGCAGGCAAATAACTTCCCAGCACCGGCCTACTCTGCTGACAGCCAATCAGTGCACACCCAGGAACATGAATAGGTGACCCTGTGGCGACAGGGGTCATATATCACATGCTGCCGGACATTAAACATACACGTGTCACACTTCGAGAATACACGCTTGGTGGTCGGGCTGTCCCTAGGCATAAATTTACCATCTTTCCGGTACGAAGTTCGGTTTACGCACTGGGAACTGGAGAGGGGCGACCCATGTACACTGAAGCGGCGTTCAGAATGCCCCGTCAGAAAGCATTTCACCGGGAGCGAAATGGAACGTAGTCCAGAAATGGAGAATTTGAAGCCCTTTCACAGGCTCCCGACTACATCTCCCATCAGCCCTTTCAGATGAGATTCTGTGCAGCTTTGCCAACTGAATGCTCCCCATGTGTTGGTATCAGACTGGGTTCAAATACGGAATTATTTTTGATTCTAACACTTTTCTATGCTTTGCTGAGCTTGTCTGGGGGTTTGGGCCCTATGAAATAATCTACGCCAGGCACAGAAAAGTATTTGGATACAAAACAATTACGTATTTGACCCAGGTCTGGTTGGCGTAACTGTAAGCTTTTCCGTCTTACCTTGCAGTTTTCAAAAACCTGCCAAGAAAGCACTTTTATTGGGGAAACTGGGCCGGACATTGTCTATGTTTTTTTTTTTTTTTTCTAACGTGTCCAGACTGATGGATAGGCCTACTAGCTCACTGTATATCAAACTGACATGCCAAAGCAAAACACCAGTAAGCAGCTTTCAACGTACGAAGGGGCAAAACAGAAGAACGTTCCCAGAGGGGGGGGAAGGACTCAAAGACGGGTGGAGACTTGGACAGACTCGCTGCAGGAATCAGGCACAGAGGAGTTTAGATGAACCGGGCCACTAAACGCCTTTTTCGGTTCTCTTCCATAAATGCCGATAATCACAAACTCGACTCCACCTCAGTTTCTCCGTCAGACTGCATATTATGTCGCATTGGATGTCTTCAGCTCAGCTAAGTGGAACTTAAAGGCACAATAGGTAAGATTTTTGTGTTAAAACATTGTTACAAGACCATTGTAAATCCCTTCCTGTCATTGAAAAAAGGCTCTCTGACATGTTGACTGTGTTTGCAGTCCTTAAATTCAGGTTTCAAAATACACGGTTGACGGGCCGGCACTCCGACCAAAACATCGTATAGCTGTACAATAATTCAAGCTCATTGGGTGAAAATTGGTTGCCGCAGCCAATGGCGTTTCAACGTCGTTTACAAAGGGGGGGGCGGGGCGATAAACAGTGTTGTGGTTTGAAGGTGAAGCTGCAATTCCTCTCTTGGCCGTTAGAAGTCCGACTTTACCTATTGTACTATTAGTGAACAGAACGGGCGGGGCTGGGTCTCAGAGGCAGTGGCACCGTGATGGCGGGTTGGCTGGGAAGTGCCCGATGGCAGATGAGGGGGAAGAGGGCGCATAAGCGCTCCATTGTGTTCACGGGAGCCATGGGGCGGGTCGGGGAAAATATTTGGCCTTCCTAATCGACTGATTTAGTCATTTCCAACAACTCATGGGTGACGGGGGTTCTCCACATTTTCAGCGGAATTCCTGCACGTGCAGGCACACACACACACACATACACAGTAACGCAGTGTCTGTCTGATATACGGTAATGACTTCATGCGGTTATGATTCAGCACTTTGCTAATCTCTCATGGTGTAATGCCGGAATGTCATCCAAATCGGCCCAGTAGCTGTAATCGCAAGCGTTTACACCGCTGAGGACACGTTTTGTTTAAATGTTTACAATGAAACGTCAAACCGTGACCTTTGTACAAGCTGACGAAGCGCAATGGTTTTGGTCTTTGTAAGAGGGGCTCCTGTCCTGCGGGGCTGGGTTTTTTGGGAACGTTGGAGAGGGTAACGGCGCACTGCGGTGAAAGATGTACACTGCGTTCCTGGGAGTTCCTCCCTCCCTGTAATCCTGCCTGGCTGGTTGGATTACAGACAGATCAGCGCTTTCTTGTTTATCTGTTCATCCCTGTACCCTTCATCCTGTACATTCCACTAGCCGCTCAGTCGGGCTTTGCCCTGTGTGTAATCTGCTGCAAACACATCGACGCTTCTGCATTCTCTCACACACGCACGCACACGCACACCCACTCAAACACACACACACACACACGTACACACTCCCCCACACACGCACGCACGCGCGCGCACACACACACACACACGTACACACTCCCCCACACGCACACACACGTACACACACACACACACACACACTCCATCTCTCTGGCCCTCTCGTGCACTCATGCAACCAGAAGAGAGAAAGCACAGACCTCCCCCTGGACTCTGGCCCAGCGCGCCTGCCTGACACATCTGCCCCGGAGCGGGCCAGGGGCTGAGGGCCCGCTCGGCCCATCCCTGCTGCCTCTCACAGTCTGACACTTTAATGCTTATTTCGGGGAGAGGAACGGGAATGTGGAAAACATGCAAGAGGCTGAGGGCGCGGATGAGAACAGAAGTCAGGGTTGTTCTTCATAGCTACTCTCCCAGGGGTTATTTCATTCAGAGCTACCATGTAGTCCGTAAGTAATTGGACAGTGGTACTACTGTTGGCTAAATAGAATAGTTTAGTTTGGTGTTTTTTTTGTATTTCATGACTTTCATTAGCACAACTCTGGTCTTCATGTTCACAAATGACAATAATAAACCCTAAAATTAAGACAATTTCTAATTGTCCCAAATATTATTGCACCCTGAAATGAGGGGACTGTATAAAAAAATGCTGTAATTTCTACACGGTGAACCAATGTGTATATGTGTGTCCAGTTGCCTGGAGCCGCACTCGCTCGATGGCCTCCCCTCGAACACCACACACCTAAACCCCACACACCTAAACACCACACACCTAAACCCCACACACCTAAACACCACACACCTAAACCCCACACACCTAAACACCACACACCTAAACACCACACACCTAAACCCCACACACCTAAACACCACACACCTAAACACCACACACCTAAACCCCACACACCTAAACACCACACACCTAAACCCCACACACCTAAACACCACACACCTAAACCCCACACACCTAAACACCACACACCTAAACACCACACACCTAAACCCCACACACCTAAACACCACACACCTAAACACCACACACCTAAACCCCACACACCTAAACACCACACACCTAAACCCCACACACCTAAACACCACACACCTAAACACCACACACCTAAACACCACACACCTAAACCCCACACACCTAAACCCCACACACCTAAACACCACACACCTAAACACCACACACCTAAACACCACACACCTAAACACCACACACCTAAACACCACACACCTAAACACCACACACCTAAACCCCACACACCTAAACACCACACACCTAAACCCCACACACCTAAACACCACACACCTAAACACCACACACCTAAACACCACACACCTAAACCCCACACACCTAAACACCACACACCTAAACCCCACACACCTAAACACCACACACCTAAACCCCACACACCTAAACCCCACACACCTAAACCCCACACACCTAAACACCACACACCTAAACCCCACACACCTAAACACCACACACCTAAACCCCACACACCTAAACACCACACACCTAAACCCCACACACCTAAACACCACACACCTAAACCCCACACACCTAAACCCCACACACCTAAACCCCACACACCTAAACACCACACACGGCCACTGTCCTCAGTTCCCCCTCCTCCATCCGTCTGGAGATTAGCTGTGGAGAGGTGCCTTCCAACACCTCAGAGCTGTAAATTCAAACCCAGGGTCGATGTCACTCGCTGCAGTCAGCCGAGGGAATGCAGCGGAAGACTCCTGTACCCTCAGATGTCTTTTAGCAGATGTGTGTGTTGTAGCATAGTTTTGAGTGGAATAGAGTTTAGAATACTTTATTTTTCCCCGGGGGAACGTCAGGTGCAGCAGCCAGCATACAATGAAAAAAGAAACCGTTTTTACATCAACCATAAATTTACATTCACCTGTTCAGTCCCAAACCCAATATGAATTGGCTCCACCGAAATCCAAAAGGGTTTTTCCTTACTGAGATCAGCAACTTCAGGTGCTTCATACAATATTGGAATTTTTAAAATCTTTATTAACCAAACGAATGTTTTAAATGTGTTTTATATCTGTTGCTAGGTGTAAGTCCTCCCTGGAGAGATTGAATTCAATCTCAGTTCAATTCAATGCAATTTTATTTTATTTGTATGGCACTTTTTTCAATGCCAGATTGTCACAAAGCAGCTTAACAAAGATCCTGACCCCCCCCCCCCCCCCCCCCTTCAGATCAATAAGATGTTATTGATCTTTTCTAAAAACTGAATATTACTCTAGTCTGTGCTTGAGCGATGTGATGGAGAGATGCGCTGGAATGCAGCATGTGTCTTTAAGAGCATTCGGACTCCAGTGAGTCAGGACCGAGGAATGCGTGCCGGGGGGGGGGGGGGGGGGGGAACTTGACCCTGTTGTTGGGCGGGCGTGCAGGGAGGGGAGAGATAGTGCAGGGGGCGGTAAGGAATGCGCTGTCGAGCGGGGCAGAAAGAACGCTGTCGGCCCAAGTTTTCACCAACCTTTCATCTCCCTCTGGACTTTCTCTGCGTTCTGTTACTCAGTTCGGTTTCCTAGGGGGCGCTTTTGTCCAGCGTGACTTGCGTTGCATAGCTTGGTATTTGTATGTGTGTAATGACAGTTATTTTGCTGGGTATTGTTAACGTTCTAAATGGTGGAATTGCAGTCACTCGCTCGGGAGTGTCGGTGTCACGGCTGGTTTAGTTTGAAATGCCATCATTGTCGCACCATTCCGAGATGTTATGCACCTAAATATTTACAAGCCATGAAATTAATCTGCAATACATTGCAAACCTTAATTCATACTGTACAGCAGCATCATCATCAGCTGCTAGACTTAAAATATATATTTTTACAAATATTTTCTCAGCTAGTTGCCCTCATGCAAGGCAGTGTAGCAGGCAGCTACACTTCTATAATGAAGCTGTTTTTGCAATTTGATACTTATGAATTCAGGAAAGGCATTCCACTCCCTGTGGGAGTCCGTCCCTCCTCCTCCAGGTCACCAGACCAGTTCCTTCAGCGCTGTGGCACCCTTGCCCCATTTACCCTGTCTCCTGACACAGAATGTGCCTATTGCCTTCTGAGATAACTGAAGGCAGGTTTTACAGTGTTACTACTGAACACAGGTCCTTTCATGAAATGTCCTTCTTCCACAGGATCAAGGCTATCCTGATCTTACAGTAGACTAGAAGGTGTTTTTTTTTTTTTGTCTTGTTAGTAATACGCTAGTAGGCCACCTTATCTTGTAAATTTTGCAACTCCTGCTGTGGACTGCTTTGCCTCTCTGTCACGGTAAAAATAAATCTGGACTATAAGGCGGGGCTGAGCATGCACACGTTTCCTCTGTCCGGTTATAAATTAACCTGGAGATAAGGTCAGAGCAAACACTAAAGATGAAAGCTTCACAGCTTTTCTGCTTATTAGTAAGCACTGAAGGCTGTTCTCTTGAGAATGCATGCCCTACTGTTTTTACATCCACCATGGAGGTACAGTATGCAGTGACATCCATCCGTCCGTTTGTCCATCTATCCGTGTGATAGATGTCTGGAAGATTAATTGCCAGATGGCCATAGAATTTGCAGTGCATGCTCCTAAGAGGAAGAAAACCTATTGATTTTTGTGACCCGCGGACCTTTCCTCTAGCGACACCATCAGGCCAAACTTTGGATTGTGATCGCCGGAAAAGCAATGGCTGGATTTTCTGTGAACATTCATGTGCCCAAGAGGAAGAAACCTATTGATCTTGGTGACCCCCTGATCTTTCCTCTCGTGCCACCATCAAGATAACCATATTTTTAAAAGTAATGACTAGATTGCCTAGACATTTGTTTTGGGAGATGTTTGTGCCTTGGTGGAGGTCTGCACTCTACCGAGTGCATTCTTCCTTGTCATGTATTTTCTGATCGGAAAATTCTGTGTACATGAAGACAAATCCTGAGGCAAATGTTAAATAGGATACACCATAAGAAGCCCATTCAAGCCATTAAAAGTGATTTATATATGGTTATCCTACCAAGCTCCATTCCAGAGTTAACCGGGAGAGTTGTGGTATCTCCATTGTTAATGTGGAGAGTCGTGTTATGTCCATAGTTAACCGGGAGAGTTGTGGTATCTCCATTGTTAACATGGAGAGTTGTGTTATGTCCATAGTTAAAAACTATGTAACAAATGATTGAAGAAGGGACACTCCCTCACTATGGGACTGTTGCAGCTGCACAACCGAAATCTTCACGCCTGTATTTGATTTAACCACCGTGCCTTTGTCCTTCAGTGATTTCGGCTGGGTGGATAGTCCGTTCTCTTTTTATGGAAAAGGAAAGTCCCTTATGAACCAATAAAAAAAATATATATATATATATTATATTAATATTAAAATATATTATATTTCTCCAAGAATCTTTCAGCATAGTTATGCCATAGCTCATGCCAGCAAACCATAATTTGCAGAGTTCTGGGTCATCAGAGCAATTATGAAATCGTGCAGTTTAGCTTAAAACGTGGCTGATTCTCCCTCATGTCTCTCCTCTCCCACAGTACTTTGTCCTGCTGTTGTGCATCTTCCTGCTGGAGATCCTCGCTGGAGTCCTGGCCTACATCTACTATCAGCAGGTACATGCGTGCGTCCACAGCCCGAGTGTGGAACATGCCGACGCTATTTCAATTCGATTGACGTTTTCTGGCCTCCTTGATACGTTTACCAGGGCGAAATTGAACACAGATGCTGTGTGTTCTGGGCCTATTTCAGTTTTTATTGGTCAGCGGTTACGAATTAGCGGTTAGTCCCCCTAAACAAAGATGACCAGGGGGAGATGCTCTGTGTGATGTCATCACTTCAGGGGCACATAGACACCCATGTGTACTGCAGAAATGGAACATCAGCTACCCGTGGGGCAGGCTACTCGCTCAATCCCTTTTATTCTTTATTCTCTGCCTTGTTTTTGCTTTCCGCGCAGTCTGAAAACTCACCTCTTCAGGCTGCACTTTTCCCTCCCTACCTCACTGCTGTAATTAGCCTTGTGTATGCCATAGGTTATAATTGCACTTATGTGTAATTATTTTAGTATTCAGGGTATATTAGTTGCCAACCGTGGTATGGTAGCTGGAAACTTGATTTACTCTTCAAGGGTTCAATTTGTATCTGTGATCACTCCAAGATTTGGAACTGTAGGGTCTTCAACGCACTTGTCCCAGGCTCTGATTTGCACTTTTATTGTATGAGCGTTTGCTAAATGACTGTCATTTAATGTAATGTTAGCTTTCCCAGTCTCGTATATTGATACCTTGCACAGCGAACACAGTGCAACGATACATTTCAATGTGCAGCGACCAGTTGTTACACTGATATTAACCGTTGCAACACTTCAGTGCCACAGCGACCTCTTCTGTTCACATGGTGAACTGCATTAGTGCTCTGCCATGAGATGAGCCTCTAGTTTACAATGTAGTTTATGTAGTCGAAGTATGAACCTGAAAAAGCTCATTTTGAAATGTTGCTGATATGTTGCAAATACGCATGCAGTTATTGGTATATGAGATGTGATCGTTGTACATTTTGTTCATCAATTTGGAAATGTAATTAAAAGGCGATAAATAAGGAGCCGCGGTGGTGCAACAGGCTAAGATTGCAGTTTGCTGCAGTTGCACACCGGGGATCGGGGTTCGATTCTCGGTCCTGCCAAAAGCCAAGTTTGGCCGGCTCACGTGGAGCAGCAATAATTGGCTCGCTGCTCCAGAGGGAGGGACTTGGCAGGGTTAGTAGATCGCCGCACAAACAAGCACCTCGAGCACCTCGGAATCACGGTCACGACTTGTGAGACGCGACGGCTTGAAGAAGGCTGCCTGCCGGCCGCCGAGGAACGGGGTGTGGGCGGTGTATCTAATACTAGCTCCAATTGAATCAGACGGGGTCCAATTGGCTACCAAATTGGGAGAAAAAAAGGGGGATAAATAATTTCTTGCAGCGTTTGCTTTCAGCGTAATGGTAATTGGCTTGATGCCTGGCAGTTAAGAAACTTGCAGTCTGTGCAGGTTTGGCGAGCTGCTGCCTGGATCGACGCAAAGCAATTGAGTGGGATTATCGATGGCATTACGCATCTCTTTAACACTCCTCCCTGCGTTTTCCCATCTTCCTGTAACCCCTCTCTTTCTCCTGTTCCTGTTACAGTGTTCCCCTTTCCCCTGCTTCCAGGTAAAACTCTCCTCTGTCCTCTGTTCCCTCTCTCAGCCATCATGTTCATGATGATGTAAAGTTGTGCCGCATGTAATTCAGGGCCATGCATGCAAAGACGACGGTGCCATCGCTTTGGATAAGAGCGATCGCCGTCTCCGCTTTGAAACCGCGTTCGGCAAAGAGAATGGAATGAAATTACATCAAGAGTTGCTGTTTGGTGCAGATAGATTTGTGGCACAGTCCAGCCTATTTTAGTTAGGTGTCTATTGATTACACTTTGATTGTGTTTTGACATTGTTACATTTTATTTATTTTTCAAATTCTGCTCGATTTGAAGTTGTACATCTCGTTATTGATTGCCTGTTGGTTTTTGTTTTGTTACATTGTTTGTTACTGATAGTATATATATTTATTTTATTTGACTTTTTTGCATTGCATTGCAAAGAATCTTGTTATTTTGCTTGGTTTGAAGTTGTACATCTTGCCATTCATTGCCCTTTGATTTATTTTTTGTTACATTGTTTGATACTGATAGTATATATTCATTTTATAAAATGTTTTGCATTGCATTGCATTGGGTTTGTTGTACATCTTGCTTTTGTGTGGCCCTCTGAATTTTCCCTAACAGGCTTAACTGGTTTACAGTCCATCCTAGGTTACCCGTAACCCCGCTTCTAGGGTTACTGTTGCAGTTAACCCCAATTCCTGCACCTGTCTTCTTGTTGCCACTCGTTCTGGATGACCGCGTCTGCCGATGTCAGTAATGCTTGTGAATGTGATGGTAACGCGTGTGAGAACGTGAGCCGGAGAGCAGAAGAAGCGTTTGTCTAATGGCTGGGTTTCTGTTGCCCGCTGCGCAGCTGAACGAGGAGCTGAAGCAGAACCTGAGGGAGACCATGGTGCAGAAGTACAAGCAGGAGAACGAGAAACAGATCACCAAGGCGGTGGACAAGCTGCAGCAGGAGGTGAGTGCAGCCTGTAGCCTAGTGGCTGAGGTACAGTACATGACTGGGGCAGCCTGTAGCCTAGTGGCTAAGGTACGTGACTGGGGCAGCCTGTAGCCTAGTGGCTAAGGTACATGACTGGGGCAGCCTGTAGCCTAGTGGCTAAGGTACGTGACTGGGGCAGCCTGTAGCCTAGTGGCTAAGGTACATGACTGGGGCAGCCTGTAGCCTAGTGGCTAAGGTACATGACTGGGGCAGCCTGTAGCCTAGTGGCTAAGGTACATGACTGGGGCAGCCTGTAGTCTAGTGGCTCAGGTACATGACTGGGGCAGCCTGTAGTCTAGTGGCTAAGGTACATGACTGGGGCAGCCTGTAGCCTAGTGGCTGAGGTACATGACTGGGGCAGCCTGTAGCCTAGTGGCTAAGGTACGTGACTGGGGCAGCCTGTAGCCTAGTGGCTAAGGTACACGACTGGGGCAGCCTGTAGCCTAGTGGCTAAGGTACGTGACTGGGGCAGCCTGTAGCCTAGTGGCTAAGGTACGTGACTGGGACAGCCTGTAGCCTAGTGGCTAAGGTACGTGACTGGGACAGCATGTAGCCTAGTGGCTAAGGTACGTGACTGGGGCAGCCTGTAGCCTAGTGGCTAAGGTACGTGACTGGGACAGCCTGTAGCCTAGTGGCTAAGGTACGTGACTGGGGCAGCCTGTAGCCTAGTGGCTAAGGTACGTGACTGGGGCAGCCTGTAGCCTAGTGGCTAAGGTACATGACTGGGGCAGCCTGTAGCCTAGTGGCTCAGGTACATGACTGGGGCAGCCCGTAGCCTAGTGGCTAAGGTACGTGACTGGGGCAGCCTGTAGCCTAGTGGCTAAGGTACGTGACTGGGACATGGAAGGTTGGTGGCTCAAGCCCCGGTCGATTTAGCTAAGATGTAGTACAGATACAGGTATGAATTCTGCAACCAAATAAAGACACAACTTTAGCTTTAAATTAGTTAGTGCTGACTTACGCTGTAACTTACGAGCAAGCGTGCGTTATAGTGGTGCAACCGGCTGCTGTACTGTAGGGGGCCAAGGGCGTGCTAGGGGAGAGGGGGCGGCCTGTAGCGTAGTGGTTAAGGTAAATGACTGGGACACGCAAGGTCGGTGGTTCTAATCCCGGTGTAGCCACAGTAAGATCTGCACAGCTGTTGGGCCCTTGAGCAAGGCCCTTAATCCTGAATTGCTCCAGGGGAGGATTGTCTCCTGCTTAGTCTAATCAACTGTATGTCGCTCTGGATAAAAGAGTGCCAAATGCCAATAATGTAATGTAATGTAACGTTAGTGGGTGCTGTTTAAGCGTGTCTACGTCGTAGCGAATGCACAGTTAACGTTTTTCCCCCCTCCCGTGTTCTAGTTTAAGTGCTGTGGCAGCAACAGCTCGGCGGACTGGGCTGAGAGCAAGTGGGTGACGACTGGGCAGGCGGGGACGAGGAAGGTCCCGGACAGCTGCTGCAAGACCATCACCGAGAACTGCGGCGAGAGGTACCACCCCTCCAACATCTACAAGGAGGAGGTGAGTCAGGCCACGGCTGCTCCTGACGCAGGCTGTGCGCTGGGGTCACGTGACGCGTCCGTATTGCTGTGCTGGGGTCACGTGACGCGTCCGTATCTCTGTGCTGTGGTCACGACGCCTCTGCATCATGTGACCACAGGGCACAGATGCGGATGCGTCAAACCGGCAACCAGCAACGACTGCTGTTACCACCTGAGCCAATGTCACAACCTTCCCCCTCTTCCCCTCCCAGGGTGGGTGCATCACTAAGCTGGAGAAGTTCATCCTGGATCACCTGAGGATCATCGGGGCAGTGGGCATCGGGATCGCCTGCGTGCAGGTAGGTTTCCGGATCCTTCCGTCTCTCTTTTAACGTCTCCCGCTCCCCCTCCCGCCCTCATCACTTTAACCCAAAACCACTAAGCCAACATCACTTTAACCCAAGCAAATTCTGTCCTGCACCACCACGCATTTTCTCAGGAAAAACAGAGTGGCTCAAACCAGTAAATAGTCCCATAAAAGGTCTCGGCAGTTCAGAGTTTGAGCTGCGAAGTGGTTTGATTCTACCATTTATTGGATTGTGTCCGTAAATAGAACTGACCTTAATTCTCGAAGGTCCCCTTTGGATTTTTTTTGAGAAGCTGCAAGGTGATTTATGGCACTCCCAATTCCATTATCAAAAATGCTGACTTATGCCAACGCTGCCACTTCAGTTAAATCCAAGGAAGGAGCCGTAGACTTTCCCGGAGAGAATAAATCATGCGGAACCCAGGACGTAGCAATCTGTTCTCCCCTCTCTTAGATCTGTTCTCCCCTCTCTTAGATCGTGGGCATGGTGTTCACGTGCTGCCTGTACCGGAACCTGAAGGCGGAGCCGTACTGAGGACGGAAGGCAGGGCCCCCGCCCGAGCCATCTGCAGGGCTCTTCTCTCACATCACGCTTTCTCTCTCTCTGCCTGTCTGTCTGTATATGTGCCCTGTAAATAGATGGGAGAGAGGAAAGGGTGCGGAAGTGAAGAAAGGAGGGATTGTGGAGAGGTCCTGTTTTTTTCACTCATCTGTTTCATTCTCAGAAAAGTTGTTGGATTTTAATTTCTTCTTCTTTTTTTTGGCAGGTGCAATTTAGTTCACCCAATTGTCCCATTGATAATTTTAAATGCTTTTTTTTCCTTCATAGACTGAACAACTCGTTGACAAAACACAGCGAGAATACAAAATATGAAGTATATTTGAAGTATGGATAAGTAAGAACGTTGAATGAGCCATAGATTGTTTTTGAACTTAGAATGAGTTTGAGATTGTTTAGGAATGATGTGTAGAGGACTTTAGAGCCATATAGAGTCTGAGGATGAGAAACGATGTTGAGCATGTAGTTTTAGTGGTTTTGGTATAGTAAGTAAGGGAGACAAGTAGGCAGATGTAAAGTGTAGCTGCTTGTATAATGGATAATGTTGACTGAGTTTAACTTCTGCCTTCTTGCCTTTTTTTTTTTTTTTTTACAATTCTGTCTACAACGGCACTAAGTACTTAAGTATTTTTCTACAAACCTACACGTAGCTAATTAACTCAGGCAATTTCTGATGCCTTTGTCATGTTCACGTTTTTATATGGGTTTCAATCTCTCCCTACACATGCCAAAGCAGTCAAGAAACTTTTATCTATTAACTTTTTATTAAATTAGTGCAAAATTCAGGCTGCTCTCTATTATCTCTTTCATGCCTTTGTTTTCATATCTTCCTTTTGTAGTTTTAAAATGATAAAGTGATCACTGTTTTTTATAATGCAATAACAGTTACTGTATTTGCCAAGCAGTATGAGGACATAATATCAGGTCAGAGCGGACTGATATGAACCAAGCTTAAAAGGTACCTGTGGATTGTCTTTGAAATCGTAACATTGAAGGGAGTTTAGCATCATTAAACTGACATTTCGTGGAAAGAGTGAATAAATACTAACAACAGAGAACCCAAGGTGAGATGTATAGTTGGACATGCCAAACGTGTGCTCTGGAAGTGCTTGGCGCATCAGACCTACATTTATTTAGCTAGCAGCCTGGGTGCCTTTTAAATGAGTATGACTGTCAAATGAACTGACTGAACTAATAGTTGTTATTTTATAGAAAAATGTATAACTAAGTATATAGCGAGAATAAATGTATGTTAACCCATCAGTTTGTGTGACGGTTCGTGTTTCGGCTTTGTTTTGTGTTGCTTCCTCTTAGTGTGATGGGTCACCACTTCCCCTCTACTCGTTAAAACAGCCAGTAGATACAAACATACACTCATACACGCACACGCACACGCACACACACACACACACACACACACACACACACACCCACCCACCCACCCATACCCATACACACACACACCCACCCACCCACCCATACCCATACACACACACACCCACCCACCCACCCATACCCATACACACACACACATGCACACGCACACACCCATACACGCATTCACACATACACACACACACACACACCCATACCCATACACACACTCACACACACACCCCATACACGCATTCACACACCCACATGCACATACACACACCCCCATACACTCACACACACACACACACACACACCCATACACGCACACCTATACCCATACCCGCACACCCATACACGCATACACCCACTCCCATACACATACAAACACCCATAATAGCACACACATACCCATACCCTACACATACACACACGTACACCAATAATAGCACACATATACAACACACACACACACTCACACACACACACACACACACACACCCATACACGCACACCTATACCCATACCCACACACACGCACACCCATACACACATACACCCACTCCCATACACATACAAACACCCATAATAGCACACACATACATACACCCAAACACATGCACATCCATACACACAAACACCCATAATAACACACACACACCCATACCCTACACATACACACACGTACACCAATAATAGCACACATATACAACACACACACACACACACACACTCACACACCCACCCACCCACACACACACACATACTCACACACACACACACACACTCACAGTTGTGGAGTTTGTCCCCTTGCTTACGCCAAGATTTCGACTGCATCTTGTCATGGCCGATCTACACCATCTTGTGTGTTTATTCAGGCTTTTACAGTATTTATGGTTTTTAAAATATTTTTATCTAAAAGTATTTAAGGTTTACATCATGGTTGCCATCATTGCTTTCAGTGTTGCCCTTGTTCTTCAATTTCAAGTGGGTGCACTTATGCGCTTGCATTATAAGTCTGCGAAATGAATCTAGCATAATGAGCTGCATTCTAATGAAGCGGCGTGATCATTAAAACGCACTCGGGGAAAAAGCTTGCGCGTGTGATAGAACAATAGTGCACAATAAAGTCGCCTGCTATCGACAGCACGGGCGTGTGTGGTAGTGCGAACTCGAAACTTAAACCAGCGAACCAGTGAATTTCACCATCCATTCACCAGAGACTGCTATAAATTCATATTTGACTCCAGCTCCCACTGAATACCATGCATACCGTTACAAGGCCGAAGGTGATCACAACCAGGTTGGAACAAAAAGGGCGGGGGGCATGACAGTTTGGGGAGTTTGCAGCTTTCACGGTATGGTCTGTTGTTATAGTAGTATTATAGTGTCAGTGTTACCACACAAGTGTGGTGACAACAGCGCAATTGCAATGCCAATGGATTACTAAACTTCCATTAAAAGCCAGACCCACTTCTGGTTTTCTACCCCAATGCAGATACTGTTGTTCAAACCGATACCAATAGGGTGGTAAAGCGGAAGTTTCGGGAACAGTACTTCCGGTATACTACTTTATTAAGCAAACTACGTAGCGTTGAAGTCTGGGTTGAAAGTGTGTTTGTATGTATGCGTTTCATGGTTTAAATACATGGCTATATGCGGATTTCAATTCATAAGAATTGAAGAAGTCCTGTTTTGCGTTTAGATAAGAGATGGGCTGAGTCTCCCGTAATGCTTTCCTTTTCATAATGACGTTTCCACAATTAGGACCATCCTAATGCCACTGTCAGTGGCGTCTGTATTGTCGTCCCTTTTATCGTCCCGGCTCGTGCGATTTAAAAATCCAGGGATAGATAACGTCATCTTTGTTGCTGCGTTTGGTACACAAATCTGAGCGTGCGTAATGAAAAGCCGCATTTGCTTATAAGGAGGCTTGTAAGTTTGTGGTTGCAGGACGATTTAATGCTTTGTTTGCTTAAATGAAGTTGTCACTGATTCAGTCTGTTGACATACAATTCAGTGGGACATCCGCTTTACCTCCCCATACTGTTTATATATTATTTCTATATAAATATAAAATGTAATAAACAAAATCAAGTGATTCATTTGGGAGCCCAGTATACTTGTGTATAAATAATGTACATAACAGTGTACAATAATGTATTATCAATGAAATAAACAGGTGGACAAAGTATGTCCACTGCCACGGAGCTTGATTACTCTAAATATTGTCTGGGAATAGTTCTAAACAAGCCCAAGCATGAATAACAAATAAAAAAAATAAATACCCAAAGAGACAATTTCTTTATTGATTTTGAGGTGGAATACAATTTTCATTAAGGTTGGAAAATTTGGTCAGTAGGTGGAATGTCACACGGGATTGGGATAGACCCTGTTAGGGAAAACGGAAAAGGGGGGAAACAAAAAGTGCTTAGTCCTTTAGGAACTACACAGTGCACTCTACCGCCCGCTGAACACGGCAGTAGCTATAGAATGGATCCTACAGACGGTCCAGCGCTGGTGGACGGAGGTCAGCCACGGAGACCCTGGGCAGTCGAGACGAACGGCGGTTCCCCGGTTCCCCGGTTCCCGACCCTACGGGCGGCTCGGAGCCGCGCTCGTCTCCCGTCCTGCTTCACTGTCCGTTCTTCACGTTCTGCATCTTCTCCTGGAGAAAACGAAAACAAAACTCATGTCATCGGTGTACTTGGGCGATACAAATCAAAGCCCAGAACGAAGGAAATATTTTATTACCCCTCAACATAACGAGTACCAAAAGCACACCGTAATCAATTTCTCAAGTAGACGCCAACCTTTCGGGTCAATGATTAAACTGTATCCGATATACAGCAAGTAATGCAGTATTTAATCATTTTTATTTATTTTAAAATCACGTTAAAGTAACAGCAATATATATTGGGTGTACTGCTTCACAACTGAATATGCTACTCTAAAACAACATTTCACTTTTCGGTCCAAATTGATTCATTTAAAGATGAATGCAAATCATTACTTCTTATCCTTTGTGAAATGTTATCTCACGGATGACGTCGAGGTGAACATTTATAAAACACTTCAAATTCTATAAGAGACAAGCAGTCATGGATGTACTTGAAATAATGATTTCAACTGCATAAAAATAGAATGTTCCCAAGAATATTGCCATGCATGATCAAAGGAATTCTGATTATATACTGCCCTCTACTGGACCACAGCAGAATTATATTTATTTTTTCCCCCCTTTTTTAAATAAACAAAGAAAAGAAAAAGGAAAAAGAACCTGGACTGAACAGGTGCTAGGCAAGAAATTCCAGTTACCCAAATGTCAGTGCCAGCCCAGAGCAGCAACAAAGGCTTTGTGGCAGACGGGTTCTAACATTTCAAAAAGCATTTCCAGTTTCAGAGTAGACTATACTGCAGCAAGAAAAACACTGCCAAGAAACACGAGCAAGTTTTCATAGAAATTGGGTCCGAGTCTGAATTTGGAAATTTAAGGAAATGAATGCAAAAGCCAAGGTACATAACCCAGTCAAACTGGATTGGCCAATGCAGTCACAGTCTAAAAGGAAGACGTCTTACCGTACTTTCCCCCCCTTTCCTCACCCCTGCCCACTGAGTGGCAGACTCTCAGCCCCAGACAGGAAGAGCCCAGTTCCCCCGGGGGCCAGGGCGTCGCCCCACTGCCGGGCCCCGCTCACCTTGATCATGCCCTCCAGCTTGACCGCGTCGGCGGCGAACTTGCGGATGCCGTCGGACAGCTTCTCCACGGCCATGCGGTCCTCGTTGTGCTGCCAGCGGAAGGCCCGCTCGTCCAGGTGCACCTTCTGCAGCTCACAGGCCTTCGCTTGAGGGGAGGAGGGAGGGGTGGAGACAGGCCGTCAGACGCCATCACCCCCAAAACGCCATCACCCCAAATGCCATCACCCCAAACGCCATCCCTTACAGTGGTGGAGACAGGCCATCAAACGCCATCACCCCAAACTCTATCACCTCCATGCCTTAGTGTGTCAAAAGGTAGCAAAATCAGTTGCAAAAATGAAGAGGCAGGAAAATACAAATACAATACAATTAAAAAAATATATATATAAACAAACAGCTGAGTGTAGGGGTAGAGAAGTCACAAAACTGAAATAACTGGAGGTTTGTCATATTGATATACGGTGCAGTCTATCCGCATTTAAACACAAACCCATTGGTCGTCGTTTTGGCTCCGCTCCAGCACATTGGATTAGAAATAAGTGCAGTTACAGTTCACAGCCTTTGAGGCTAATGTTCACAACTCGAAGTTCAGCTCAAACAAAACGTTTTGTGCTTTGAAGCCGCAGGACAAAGGACGCAGTTGGTCCCTTTTACCAGGGAGAACCGCAGCTAATATTTACAAAACTACAAGAAAGTTTCGCTGAATTTTATCTAGATGGACAGATACTACTACGGGTTCAGGCCCACAGCAAAAAAGCCAAAGAGCTTCTGGCACGTCTAGGAGCATGGGCCAGGTCGTCAGGTTGGCCGTACACCCGTAGGATCAGGGTCAGGTTGGCTGTACACCCGTAGGATCAGGGTCAGGTTGGCCGTACACCCGTAGGATCAGGGTCAGGTTGGCCGTACACCCGTAGGATCAGGGTCAGGTGGTCAGGTTGGCCGTACACCCGTAGGATCAGGGTCAGGTGGTCAGGTTGGCCGTACACCCGTAGGATCAGGGCCAGGAGCTCACCTCCGGCCGTGGTCAGCATGGGGGTGACCGCACTGTGGTCCTGGCTGAGCTCGGCCAGCAGGCCGGGGGAGATGGTCAGCAGGTCGCAGCCCGCCAGCGCCTTCACCTCCCCCGTGTTGCGGAAGGACGCCCCCATCACCACCGTGCTGTAGTCAAACTTCTTGTAGTAGTTGAAGATCTTGGTCACGCTAATCACCCCTAAGGACAAGGAGATGAGCAGCATAAGAGGGTACATTAAAGTAAATTATCATTAGTATTGGCATTATTTTTTCCCCCCCAAGCTTTGTGTACATTTCATGTGTACAGAGCTCACTTCAATATTAAGGAAGAGCATAAATTTTTTTTTTTTTTTTAATTTTTTTAATTTTTTTTTTTTAAATAAGAGCCTCTTCAGCCAACACTACATGAGATCAGTACGAGATCAGACCTTTAGGTGAGTGCCTTGGAATGCATTCCAATGCATCCTGCATCTAGCAATGCAGCATGACATCAGAAACACAATAGATCCATTCTGTATCAGACACTTCCTCAAACATATTAGGCTTGTTAGCATGTGCCTGCCCTTTTACTACAAACTACATTTACTGGGCTCAGTTTCAATCATCTGATTACATCTGTCTGGCTTCTGGTACCCTTTAATGTAATCTCATCGGCTAATAGGGAGCAGGAGTCCTTATCAATGCCAGTTAAAGGCAGAGTGGCACAACTGCCTTTTGGCCCATTTGGTACAAAACCAGGCACACTCAAAATCTGACACCCTGCCTAGAACTTTAAGGTTCACTGGCCCCTAATGTCTTAGGCACCCTACATGGTGCATCTAGAAGACCGAGAGCAGTTCTGAGCACTCCCCTCCCCGTGTGAAAACGAATATGAACACTCCATCGGAGAGATAGGAGGCTGCCAATGATCCTCGCTTCCCCCACACCTAGCAGAGCAGGTTTCATTGCATCCATTTCCTCATTCCAGTCTGACCGTAAACCAGGAAGCCCTTACATATTCCCACAAAACCACTGCCTTTCTGCTTTCTCACACCAACACGCCCTTTTCACTTAGATAAGGGGAGCAGTCCACAGCAGCCCAGCAATCCTTCCTGAATCCTCTACATGTACATTTTACCCTGCAATGCTTGGAATGAAACCAATACATTGTTCCCTTTTCTGAATGCATATTACTCCATACACCGTTAACTTGTGGTTAACCAAGGGTTCCCACGGATTTTCCTTAACAATAGTTCTTGAACTCAAGATCAGAACGGTGCAAGGTGTTCCTACAGAAGTGTATATCATTCTATAGCATTGTGCTGTATAAAAACAGGTTTTAGATATAATCCATTGTCAGATTAATCAAATGGGCCCTAGTTCTCATCTTTGTTGTACTGTTGGCACTTGAAATTGTACTTCCCTCTAGGGTCTTTCAGCGCACTTGTTCCTGGTTATAGGTATGCACTTTGCACTTTGTTGCACGTCGCTCTGGATAAGAGCGTCTGCGACACGCAACGACACACAACGACACGGCCGGGCGGGTGAGGGGGTTCGGGAGCGGCGCGTACCCGGGTCCTCGTGCGGCTCGAAGCTCTTGCGGTCGCCGTTCTCCTTGTGCCAGTCCAGGATGCGGCCCACGAAGGGCGAGATGAGAGTGATGCCGGCCTCAGCGCAGGCCACGGCCTGGGCGAAGGAGAACAGCAGCGTCATGTTGCAGTGGACGCCGTGCTGCTCCTCCAGCACCCTGCGGGGGAGAGAGAGGCGTCCGGGGTGAGGCTGGATACCGCGCGGGGGGGGGGTGGGGAGGGGGGGTCAGGGCAGGGGACTCACCGACCGGCCTGGATGCCCTCCCAGGTGGAGGAGAGCTTGATCAGGATTCGATCCTTGCTTATGCCGGCCTCCTTGTACAGGGAGATCAGCTGGAGGGCGCGGGACACCATCTTGTCCTTATCGAACGACAGCCTGGAGTTAAGAGAGAAAGAGGAAAAACAGAAAAAGAAAGGAGGTGGGACAGAGATTACAACAAGGAAGGGGGACATTTAAATTTGGCTCCCACAAACCTCAACTCAACCGTTCATCAGGTACAGATGCACGGCGATGTTCAGGAAGGATGAACTGAAGCCCGAGACGCAGACCAGAGGCCGCGGGCGCCATCATCCCTGCACATCTCCAGGGTCCAGCACGGGGCCTGTCCGCGTAGGAGCGCAGAGACTGTACCTGGCGTCCACTTCAGTGGAGACCCTCCCGGGGATCTTCTTCAGGATCTCCAGCCCGAAGCTCACAAACAGCTTGTCCATGGTGTTCGTCACCTGCTCCTCTTCACTCCTAGAAGAGCAAGACCAACCGCAGCAGAGCAGAGGTTACACTGAGGCAGACGGGAGTAACAATTCCAGACTGACCTCAAGTCATTTAGCTTGGGGCAGCTTGCAGCTTAGTGGTTAAGGTACATGACTGGGACCCACAAGGTTGGTGGTTCAAGTCACTTTGGATAAAAGTATCAGCTAAATAACATGTAATGTAATGTAAAGGTAAACAGAGTCATCACACCAGGTAGAATTTCAATGAAGACAAAATGGTGGCCGAGCAGAGGGAACCACAGAGACCCTTTGCGCTGGGTTCTTACCCGCCTTTGGAGATGCCGTATTTAATGGCCTGGTCCAGCAAATGCTGGTAGGCTGACATCTTGGTTGCCGCGAGGATCAGGGAGGGGTTAGTGGTGGCATCCTGAGGCTTGTACTCCTCAATGGCTGAGAGAGAGAGAAAGAGAGAAAGAAACATGTCAAACGCTATAATGAATGCCTCAACGCACTGGGCCAAACACAACAGCATCCTGGCTAGGACTTGTCCCTCTCTACAGACAGCCGTGAAGAATCATTGTAAAAGGAAGGGAACATTCATGTGATTAACATGCATATGCACACAGCGCACAAACACGCATGGCCTGCGCTTCAGGGCCGTCACTGACACGTCACAGGGAGCCTCTCAGCCAATCAGGATCTGTTCCGGTCCGGTCACGGGACATGGCAGGGCAGCAGTGAATGTCATTAGCCCGTTCTACGCAGCCCTGAATTCATAAACAGCGTGGTGCTCAAACAGTGTGTCTGCAGTGGACATGTGGACAAATATTACACATTATGATTGGGCTTAATGGACTAGTACGGTTTGGAACATATACACTTCAATACATGAAAAGCAGATTAATTAAGTGCTCACTGAGTGTGTGTATATACACTTATTTTAAAGAAAATGTAAAACATTGGCTACTGGCATTAGGCATTTCTTGCTGAACAAAATTCGCAGCATTAACACCAAGTAAACCGGGTTGGTTTTAAATTCAAGTTCAGTCCTGAATTTTTAATTTAACCACACGTGCGTTAAAGCAAGACGGGTACTGAGAGATTGTTTTCCCCACAGCCATGACACAGTAAGCACTGACACTTGTGATCCCCTGATCGTGATTAGGTAGAGCAGCAACAATAAGCAGGTGACACAGGCTAGTGTCGTTACACAGCGACACGGGAGGGAGCAGTGGCACACTGCCAGGGCTGCATTCTTTGGGGAGAACCCTGCTAAGTACATCATTCATTTACACATCCCAACCTTTATTATGCTGACAATCTGCATGCTGAGTAAACAATCAAGCGTCTGCTTTAGAGTAATACCAGCTTCTCAATAATGTTTTGAACTAAATAACATAAGCACTATCATGGCAACCTTTTCAGATTGCCAACCAATTCACATGAAACAAAAACATTGGGCACACAGGGCTAGAGATTTGCAGTATACAACCAGATCCTTGGCTAGCGGTACTAGCCTCAACATGTACAAAATGCATGCCGAGAATATCGCGTAGGGATGGCAGCCAATCTGTCACCTGGTGTCAAATTACAGAGGAGAAGGAGGTGGGAGGGAGGGGAAGCACTGGGATCAGTGGGTTCAGCCTGAAACAGAACATCTTCTAACATAGCACGGGATATCATCATCATCATCGTTCAGCCAGCGGTACAATACCCGTGGCCCTTTGTTCATTTCATACGGGCGTACCCTTTGTCCCACCCCCGCCCAAAATCCCGCCATCCTCAGTTACGGTTGCCAGGTAACCCCTCAGTGATTTTCCATGGGAAATGAATCCTCTCCAACCACAGCTGCACCACCCGTAGCCACCCGGCCGCAGTACATTCCCTACTCCGAGGCACGGTCCCACAAACCAGGGATCACTTCCCACACAATCTAAACCTGACTGGAGGGGTCTAATTTGGGGTAGGGAAGAGCAGTTCTGCCAGGGCAGAGCAGTTCACCTGCGGCAGGTGAGACGAGGGCAACTGCTGCCCCCTTCTGCCTAACTGCACCCAAAGGTGGATATGAACCACAATGCTTTGCGAACAGATTTTAATTTTATTTTAATTTTATTTAACCAGGAATGTCCCATTGCGATTAAAAAGACATCTGGAAAAAGAGCTGAGACAATGGCACAGTTCAGGAGCAGTTCAAATTAAAGAACAACTCTTCTGGGTTTTTTGCCACACTGATGACAAAATTAATTTCTCTTGAGCATTAGCTTAATAAAGTAGCCTACAACTAAAATATTATAAACCTAACATGTTCACAATTCAATCATCCAAAACCCTGTTTGTCCAGTAAGTGGCACTGTGATAGCTAGCTAAAACAGTCTCTCCACAAACTGAAACCTGATTTTAGCCCGAACACCGCAGGGTTAGGTGAGCTGAATCTCGACAGGGCATTGCAGGATAAAGATTAAGATCGGAGGTCACGTTTTTAAAAACCGGTTATAGGGTTTAGGTAGCGTGTAACCTACGTAATGATGCTGAACGATTGCAAGAGACAACGTCTACTGTCTGAATTCAGTGTTTATTTAGCACACAACATGAACATTCACTAGTTAGGGATTAGTAATTTGTGAATAGTGAGCCATTTCAGACACAGCCTGTGTGCCTGTGTAGACAATGTCAACTGGCCACAAATGAATAAAAGGTGGTAGCCTCTGCAGTGTTGCAGACTGAAGATTCCCCTTTTGAAGGCGCCTTTTTAAAGACCTGTGTTTTTGAGATCAATGTATTTTACAGTTTTAGTTGAGTGTTTTGTGGCATGTTTTGTTTTCTAGATTAGCGTTTATTTTGTAGTTGGCAGATGGCCAGGCATGTTCTTTGTGCAACTTTTGAGAGTTCAGGTCAGAGTAGGGAAGTTTACTTATAAGTAGACACTTTGTTTTGTGCCTGGACCATCTGGCCAACTTTTTATTTGTATAGTGCTTTTCACAGTAGACTGTCACAAAGACACTTTACAGAGTAAACAGAAGGAAAGAAAAATGGGAATTATCAGCCCTAAGCCCCTAAATAGGATATGAGGTAAACCACAGCCTAGTAGGAGAAAAATCCCTGAGATATTAAAGCTTTAACTTAACAGCATCTTCTAATCAATTCTAAATTCAACAGGCAGCCAGTGAAAGATTTTGAGCACCAGACTGATATGCTCACATTTCTTAGTTCTAGCAAGAACCCTAGTGGTTGTAGACTTCAAGAGCTGAATTAGTGCAGCCAGACGGCAAAACATCACAATCCAACCGTGAGGTAACAAATGCATGCACCAGCTGTTCAGTGTCCTGGAGGGACAATTTAATCATGATAATTAAGTTCCCGTTTTTTTTTATTTATTTTTTTTTTAATATTTTGTAATGAGATTTGTGCATTTAAGATTTTGGTTTGGTGGCATGTTATTTGGGTTACGGTCCATTGTGGTTTGCAATGATGTGGGAAAGGTTGATACTTGCCTGAATGCAACACAATGTACCTCAACAGGTAAAAAAAAAAAAAAAGAATTCTATCAACTTGCGTTTAATGCAAAACATTTCGTTTTAGGGAAATGAGCAGGCAGAGAGAAAAGTGACAGGCCAACAAGTTCCCTGTCCGCGGTCCTCGTATGCCCGGCGCTTGCAGCCATCCGCACACATTACTCAAGCCTCAAGTCTTACACACACAACGGTTGACCAATACCAGCTCAGGCGTACATGAGGAAATGGCCCGAGATGCCCAGGCCACAGACTGCGGAGGAGAGCAGTGCAGAGGAAACGTCTGTTAGCAGCAGCACCACCGATGCTCATCCCACTGTCAGCTGATCAGCCCCCCCCACTGTCACCCCCCCCCCCCCCCCCCTTTACCCAGAGTGCATTGTGCCAGTGGCTACTTGCAAATCTGGCCATGCTTCCCCCACCCTTGGTCCCTCCTCTCCTTTATGCCCAATGTTCATATTCATTTGAAAACTATATTTTCTCTTCTTTTTTTTTTTAAGTTAACACAAAGGAATGGTTTAAAAAGAGGCGTTCAAACTAGTGACAATTCCTGCAAGCTTAACAGCTAATAGAGATTATCTTGAGGGGAGGTCCTGGTTGTGGGCTAGCAAGAGGTTTTCTAGTTTAAGTTATCCGGCTTCTGCATGCCGCCAGTCCTTGAGGATCTATACAAAACATTAAAGTTAGTCAGTGACCAAGCCCACAGAATGTCAGCCTTGCTGGAGATAACGTCAAGGGCAAAAGGAGTCTACCTCTCCTCTTCAGCTCTTGTTGCAACGCATTGATGAATGACTGGAAGATAGGATTTCAGGTTCTTCGTTCACGCAAGTGACAATGGAGACAGGAACTTCGCAATACAAGAGGCACTGATACCAACTCGAGTATAGTGTATGTGTATATATATATATATATATATATATATATATATATATATATATATAGCAAAGGAGAATAGTAAATACGGCGAGTGTGTTTGCAAGAGAACCACTTTGAACCTGCGCGAATTTCCACAAGGCTAACCTTATCTTCCAACATACGTGAAGATACAATTTAGCACTGTGGAATTCTCGCTTACTGTTAGTACAACAAACGTAGTCTGTTCAAAAGCCGTTCAGTCACATGACAAAACTCGCCAGCTTTACATGTCAAATTACATTTACTGGCTACTGTACTTACGGAAGCCAGAAAATGTAACGTTAATGTGAAACCTTCTGTGAGTCTTATGAGTATGGACCACACGAGTTAATAATTCTCATTTACACCACTGATCGAACCAATTAGACAAGGCAGGAAGCAAACTAATCGTACATTTAAGAACACAACTAATGTGACGGCTAAATTATTTTGTGACATATCTAGTATATTCACGTTGGGGCAACAAACTTGAAGGAGATCCAGATATTAATGAAGGTAACGTTAACCGTATTAGTATTCTGTCTCGTCATCCTGACTTGCTAACAGAGCAGCGCAGGGGAAACTGCTGGTCACGCCCACAGCTCGCATACAGTTCTGTGGTCACGCCATACTACAGACAAGATTACACCATCTTCAAATTTCCTGGTTTGGATCTAATCACTCCGCTGCGAATACGCAGCTGCAACTAACTTTAATAATCATTTTCCGTCACTGAATGCTCTAACGTTCAGTTTTACGTCATACTCAACATAGAAAGAATACCAATAACAGCAGTAACCTACTGCAAAAATGGCAAGCTAATGTACTGTAACATTCTGATGACGTACGTGATATTTTAAGCTGCAGATCTGAACAGATTTGTGTTGACCATTTAAATTGTGCAGTCACACTGGACCGATTCTCAGTCATCGAAAGCAACCAAGCTAACTTTAGTAAAAGTTATAGCCTTAATCCTGTGTGGTCAAAACGCACGCTGATGTTTAACAAGCGAACAAACTAACGTTACGTTTGGTACTAGAAGCCGTTCCAAGATAGCTAACGTTAGCAAGACACCGTTAGGTAGGTAGCCAATTATGCTAGACTAATTCAACTCGATCGAAATCCTGCAAGGTGGCAAACTAGCTGTAGTCTAGCCTGCAGGTACAACCACGAAGCTGTAAACTGAAAAGATACGACATCAAGAACCTCCCGTTAACAATCCGATTACAGAGGTCAGAGAACTCAGTAAACACTATGACAGCAAAGTTAACTAGCTAGTAAGAATTAGTGCTAACGTTACATTGGGTAGGATAGCTAAGTTAGCTATGGGTGCACAGCTACATTATATGCATGGAAGATAACTACATAAAATAAGTTACACCGGTTGTATTTTTCTGATAAGCTTATCTTCTACAACCAATAAGTAGCCTGAGCGATATAGCTGTAGCTACCTAGCATCGATTTTAGTTTTCGTTCTTTACCGTTAAAATCGCCAGTGTCTGCCACAACCACCGTGTGCTTTTTCAGCTGATCCAACGCCGACTCCATCTTTCGCCGCTTATCCGGAGAGACGGACACTGACATGATGAGAGAGGAACAGGGGCCCCTTTTATACCAGAGCGCGTGGATCGAGTAACAATTTGGAAGCCACGAGAAAACGTGAACGCGGTGGGAAAGGACAGTTGCGCGCCTGTACGCAGAAGGAGTGAACTGCAAGCGGTTGCCTTCTACCAATGAGAGAGGGTTCTTTGTTTTCACACCGCCAATTTTTCACCAGTCATGTCGGCTTGTAGTAGTACATCTGACGAATAGTGTGATGATTTTTAATAGCATTTAAAAGAAAACGCTATGCATTGACTTAAAATTCTGATTATTTGAAGGAATTTTGGAAATGAGACAGATCTATGCCAGTGGTTTGCGGTTCCAACTTCCAAATTTCCTCTATTGTATGTTGTAAAAGCGAAATATTTCCTCACTTCTGAATAGTTTCAAAAAGTTTTTAGACAAAATGTAATAACTTAAGAGGACCTGTGTAAACACAAAACTGTTGTTTCTCACTGAAAATATTTGTTTTTGTTTTTGAGTGGATGCAGATGCTCATGGCTGTTTCCGCGTTTAGCAGGTCCAGAATATTGTAAAAGAAAAAAAAAGTACAATAATTACAATAATAAAATCTTGTATACTAATATTGATAGTTTTTGTCAAATATCCAACCCCCAACAACAAGTAAAAAAAATCCCACAATTTCACATGCTATTTATTATTCAAAAACAGGCCTGCTCCTTATTTATAAGCGCACAGAATAATAATAAACCATTTTGACAATGTATTTAGATGCTGACCAGTATAAAATGGGGTCACATCTTTGGAAATGCCATCTAGTGTGGAGCCAAATGCGTTTTGACTGTCCTTCTCAGACGAGTGATTTCATTCGAGGCCTTCAAATGCAGTCTTCCATTTAGACTTGCTCTATAAAATGCTGCGCAGTTGTCTCTCTAATACCACACATGTACCTGGCTGTATGATGAGCAGAAGTTATGCTGTAGGTGATTGCTCATGAAGAGGGGCGTTGTCTATACCCTGCGACTGCATTACTGGGACTGGTCGTAGTTGCACTGATCATCTTCCAGAGAGCCAATATAAAATGTAGATAATAGCATTCCTATGTACAAGTACTTTTGTACACATACAGTAAGTCACGGTGAAATTGCCAAGAATTCCTCCAGAGAAATTCAAAGTAAACAATGGCCATTCTATCTATGTTTCTCAGAGTCAGCACATTTCTGGAATTATAAACTATAATGGATTTGGTTCGCTGGACACTCGTCGTGAAAAGGACACCGACATTACCCTGATTTGTGTAGCCTGTGGATTCACAAAATGCAGAGAAGGTGAACTGTTGTCACTAAAGCAATGGCATCATAAAATAGTTTAAACACATAGAACCATGAGTTTTAATGCTTTCAAACTAAAATTACAATGTGAAAAAGGAATGAATGCAAAAAATCCCACTCTGGCCCGAATATGTTTAATTTAATTTAAATGAATTTAATGAAAAAAGTTACACCCATATCACCAGTAAACAAGTATTTACCTCCTGCTTAAACTTAATAACTGGTTGTACCACCTTTAGCAGCAATAACAGCTTCCCATAATTTGAGATCATTTTTTTACATCGCTACGGAGGAATTTTAACCCACTCTCACTCCCTTTCCAGACTGATATATTTCAATAACATTTTTTTTCATCTCTACTGGAATTTTCTTTGATTGTGGTATAGCATGCTTTAAGAAATTTTGTGGAGACTATTTTGCTCAGATGGTAATGGTATGAGTGACATTTAGATTCAAGGCTTTCGGTGTCCAATCAACTGAATCTAATTGTCAATTAAATTTGGTCCATTGGTTGATTGAGTAACAAAGGGGGCAATTACTTTTTCACATGGGTGATAAGTGTGTTTGATAGCTTTTTTCATTAAATTAATGAAATAATAATTAAGGGCAAATATTTTTTCAGAACACTGTATTTGACAGCCAACTTGTCTGCTGCATAACCTGACAGAAATGTGTTGTCGCCAAGTCCCAACTACGTTGCTAATGAATTGTTTTCAGATCCGAGCCAACACAACATACTTCCTGAAATTTGAGGGAGATTCCAATTAGATTTCCAAAATTATGAAGAGAACATTTGGGTCAGTGTGCTTGGTTTCTTGAGCACAAACTCATATAATCTTCTGACAAATCCTGATTTGGTGAAATTCTATAAATTCTATACTACAAACTATAAATTCTATTTCCTGATTGTCTAAGGGTAGAGCTTCCAGGAAGGAATATAAACATAACACATACAGTAAATGTTCATTATTACTAATGGTTTCATAATATAATTTCATAATATAAGTAAACAATCGCATCATGAGGCTCACTCGTTCTTTGATCTGTGAGTTGCACCTTCATGCATATGTCACAAAAGCGAGTCACGAAGATTAGATGCCTGGGCCCTTGAGCCTCTCTTGCTCCAGGAGAGGATTGTCTCCTGCTTAGTCTGATCAACTGTATGTCGCTGGATAAGGGCATCTGACAAATGCCATTAATGTAGTGCCACCCTCCAATTCCCATAGAGACCCATTGAAATGCAAAGAGTTTTAGCATTCTAGGACAACCTGAAAATAAGACATCCAGACTCTGCTGATGTCAAAAGGTAATGGACATCAGGAAGTCATGGCATGCAAAGGATATGCAACCAAGTATAGAACAAATGTCAATTTAATCTATAATTATGTTCATTTCTCTAATTATTTTTGAGCGCCTAAAATTGGGGGGACTATGTATAAAAAGGTCTGTAATTCCTACACCGTATACCTGATCTAGCTCATATTCATTCATTAATTTACTTACTTTATCAATGTCCATATATCTATGGACCTGACTGTAGCTAAGAATTATACCAAATTAATTAAAAATGAATACAATGCTGAAATACTGAAATAGACTGTGAATATGAACACTCATCAGAATTGTATCTCTTAAAAGGTTTTAAAAAAATACAAAAAATCATAGTTAAAGATGGAAGTGTTTCAATGAGATGTTGCGCATGCCCCTGAGATCGCTCGTGATCCTGTTCAGCAGGTATTTTCTCGGAAGGAAGAGACGGAAGACTGGTTTTACAGAATGCAGATAGACACAAACAGCAGCGCCTGAACCCAAGCAGACCAAGAAACCAGCGAGGGACCGGACATATCCTGCTTTCATGATGGCGTACTGCATGCCTCTCTCCGAAAAAGACCTCCAATGCCCCACGTGCCACGAGGTGTTCGTTCTCCCCGTCACGCTGAAATGCAGCCACACCATTTGCAAAGTCTGCGTGGAGAAACATTGGGAGTGGAACGGAGCTCGAGAGTGCCCGGTGTGTCGCGCGGTGTCTCCCACGGAGAAGCCCGCCATCAACCTGGCGCTGAAGATGGCCTCCGACTCCTTCAAGCAGCGCAAGCTGGGCCTGAACGCCGAGCCCCTGTGCGACCTCCACGGCGAGCAGCTGAAGGTCTTCTGCCTGACCGAGGAGGAACCCATCTGTGTGGTTTGCCAAGTGTCAAATAAACACAGCCGCCATTCCTACTGTCCAGTGGAAGAAGCCGCTTCGGAAAGAAAGGTGGGAGAGTGGTTTGTCCTGTATTTTAAATCGTACGTAAAGTCAGGTGGAAGCCACACGATATTTTTTGTAGTGGAGGTTCATTTTGGGGCCGTATAGAAATATACGCCGATCAGTCACAATATTAAAATCAGCTGCTTAAACCAGTTTTTTTCATGATTAAAAATGTCGTCAATGGTATAAACTTGTCTGTAAACAGTTATAGATTCATTATATGTGAATTGCATTCAAAAGAGGGAGGGACTTGCCATATCACTATAGCATTTTGCTTTCTTTAAGTACTTTCAATTGCCCTGAGTTTTGTAAAGTGTGGTAAGCTGTGGAATGAAGAGTTACTGGATATGATGTTTACTTATTCCTTCCTCATTGTGACGAAGCAGTCACTAGATTTGCGGAGTTCCCAGGGAGTGACGTAACATGAAGACGCAGTTTTTAATGTTGTTGAATTTATTTAATTTAATTTAGGCTGACCCATTCCATGAGAGACAAAGGAAAGATTGTCTTTTAAAATACTGTTGCTCAACATTGACAGCTTGCCTTTTGCCTTATACCTTTCAATGCCATTTCACTCTGCCTAAATCTCAGGACCATTAACAATATTGTCATGCCCCTGCATGCCCCTATGTACATTCTACCAATGTAAGCCATGATAGATTGAGCAATGAATATGGCTAAAACCACGAATATGGGCCATAGTCTTGATTTGTGACGAGGCTATCACCATTACATGTTAAATACAATGTAAGAACATTGAATCCACCAAATACGTTTTATTTTTCAGCGTGAAATTTCAGCCCGGCTGACCCCGCTCCAGAAACAACTGAAAGCCTTGAACGCAACTAAAGAAGACTGGATAGAAACGGAACTATACATAAAGGTGTTAATCTACAGTTTCTTTACAGTTTTCATTCAAATAGCCATTAAAACTCCAGAATGTAGTTTGTGTCAACGCTGAAGCTATAAAGTCAACCGTAGATCTACAGACCGTGTACCTTTGTAATGCATGTATTTTAATCGTAATACTGTGCCCTAGATCCAGGCTGACAAAACTGACAGACAGATAAAGAAGGAATTTGAGACGTTGCACACCTTTCTTTGGGAGGAAGAGGCAGCCAGGTTGGCCGTCCTGCGAGAGGAGGAAATAAAGAAAGCTCAAATTGTGAAGAAAAGGCTGGAGAATATTACAAAAACTATTGCTGTCCTGTCGGACACCATCGACAAATTTCAGAAGTCTGTAGAAACTGACAACTTGTCATTCCTGCGGGTAAGTACCAGTTCTCTTTTCAGTATCAGCTAAAAATACTTATGAATTCTTATGGATAATATAAATGTCCCAATTCTGTTCAAGAACACGTTTTTATCCCTACCTGTACATGAGTGCAAGTCCGCAGGATAGACACACTGGTGCGTATGATATGATACAAATGTCTTGTCTTTTGCAGGACTTCAAGCAGACAAAGAGCAGGTAGGTCAATTTAGCATAACCCCCGACTATGTTGTGTCATACTGAAAGCAAACCCATTACAATGGTGATTCATTGATATTACAGAATGTTATATAGAACGCCAGAGGTAGAGAGAATTCCTGGAGCTCTGATAGATGTGCCCAAGCACCTGGGCTTGCTGAAATTCAACGTCTGGAAGAAGATGTTGGAAACAATCAATCACAGTAAGTACTCACTGTATGCATGTCAATGTATTGTGCATTGTAATAAACATCCTTGCTTTATTGACAGGTGTTTTTATAAGAAATAATATTGTTACATAGAAAAGTGTATCACTAATATAAAACATGTTAATGTCAGTATTCATGACATGCAATTCGTTTAAAAGTTAAGGGAGATTAATTCACATATTTCAGTAAATGTTTTAATAGACTACCGTCAAACACCAGTCCTGGGGGCTTCCGGTGGCACGCTACGTGACATGGCAGCTTAGTTTACAGAGCTCCGGTATCAGCCTTAAATTTTCCCTAATTCAAGAATTTGTATTTATTCAAGTTGATATACTTCGACGTAATGATGGATGGGGATAAAGGAAAGAAAAGAGGTGGTGGGTTACGAAAGCCTAACGAACGAGAAAAGGGGAGAGAAGGGGCGGCTAGCGAAGTCCCAATGGCGACAGGACAAGATGGAGGCCCCAGAGAGAGCGAAACGTTGGACTCAATTCGAAGAGTGGTGAGCGAAGCTGTGAGTATGGGGATAGCAACGCTTCAGGCCGAACTGAAAAGCAATTTCTCCGACTTCAGAGACGACATTCGAGAAGACATTAAAAAACAAATGGACGGGACTCACGACGGGAATAAACCTGAGGATTCAAGACGCGGTAGGTCAGATAGCAGGAGCAGTGGAGCGCGTGGGGAGGATGGAGGAAGCTATGGCTGACATGGAACGGTGGGATATTGGAGTCAAAGACACCCTCACCCAGCTGCTCAGTGATCAACGGGTGCTACAAGATAAAGTGTCTGACCTAGAAGGGTGCTTTAGGCACAACAATATCAGGATCTATGGCGTCCCGGAGGACGCCGAGGGCACCTCCGCAGCTGGGTTCGTTGAAAGCCTGATAAAATCGGAATTGGGAGACGGTCTCGGCTGGGACCGTGACCATGACTTGGGGATAGAACGCGCACACCGCGCCTTCGCACCAAAACCACCCGCAAAACCCCCACCACCCTCTATGGTGGTCAGGTTCCACCATTTCTCAGTCAAAGAGAAGATCCTCCATACTACCTGGAAGAAGCAACCCAGTTTCCAAACCAAGCGAGTGTATTTTGACCATGATTATGCAGCGGATGTGCAAAACAAGAGGAAGGAATATATACCCATTAAGAAGAAGCTGAAGGAGAGGGGAATACGCTTCCAGACCCCGCTGACCAGAATGCGTGTCTTCTTTGAATCGGGCACTGTTCTGTACAACAGCGTGATGCAAGCAGGGGAGGATCTTCGGAAAAGGGGATTCACCTTGGGCAAAGCCATTCGTGGGACCGAGAGAAAGGGCATAACAGAGGAAACGCTGGCCCGACTTCTACCGTGGGAGACGACCGAGCCCCGGAACGGCAGGGAGAAGACCCGGTTCCAACGGCAAATTCGGGAGAGATTGAAGTATCGTAGGATAGGGGTGGAATTTACAGCAGAGGATGAGTGAGCGATTTACTCCTCTTATTGTCGGATTATAATGTAGGCTGATACTTATAGTTCATAGACAGTCACAAGACTTTTTTTGTCTACAAGTTCATAGACACTAGATAGAGCCACAAGATTTTATTTTATTTTATTTTTTGTTTTGTTTTTTGCAACCGAGGGGCCCCACTTAGTGGCCAGCTCCCCTCAATGTCAAAGGCGACATGGCGCCTTTTCAGTTGGAAGCTCAGTTTAATGTTCTCTATTATAGTTATTTAAGTTCTATTTTTTGTGTGTTATATTGTTATTTTTTGAGGTCTGGGATGGTACAAGTGCAAGGTTTCAAACATAATACTAATGCATTACCAACATTATAATATACTTTCATTGAATTGGCTAAATAATCAGATCAAAAGAAGTAAAATGATAGCCAAAATAAAAAAGGAGAGGGTAAACATAGCATTTTGGCAGGAAACTCATCTTTCTGGTACTGAACACGAAAAAATAAAAAAACTGGGCTTTAGGAATACTTTTTTCTCATCATATAAAAACGGTAAAAAAAGGGGGGTTGCTGTATTGATTTCCAATTCGATTCGGTTTGAATACATATCTGAAATAAGTGATAGACAGGGTAGATTTGTTTTGATAAAGGGGAAAATAGACCAAAAAGAGGTTACATTATTTAATGTTTATGCCCCCCCAGGTAGTGATATGTCTTTTTTTAGAAAGATCTTTGATTTGATTGCTTCAGAGACGTGTGGGACCCTTATCTGTGCAGGAGACTTTAATATGCTTCTCAACCCTTTACTGGATACAACCAATAGGAAAAGAAGAGGGACTCCTATTGAAAAACGTATAGACAAGGTACTTAAAGACCTGGGACTGACTGATGTATGGCGGTCCGTGCATGGATCAGCCCCAGGATACACCTTTTATTCGGCACGACACACAGTCTATTCAAGGATAGACTACTTCTTTATATATAACAAGGACTTACACAGACTGAAGGACTGTAGAATAGGCCAAAGGGACCTTTCAGACCACTCTGGAGTTTATCTAACGTTGCATCTAGATGGTAGACAGCGGAAAACATTGTGGAGGCTAAATACTGGCATGTTAAACGATCCCACCTTTAGAAGTTCTATGGTGATGGACCTAGGTGTATATTTACAGGACAATGACAATGGGGATGTGAACCCTGGTATATTATGGGATGCAGCCAAGGCAGTTCTCAGGGGGAAGATCATAGCCAGGACAGCCATGCTCAAAAAGATAAGATCCCAAAAACTGTCAAATCTGCAGGAAAATTTGAGAGTTCTAGAACAAGCTCACATTGTTAATAAAGAGCCTTCTATTATACACCAAATTAGGAATGTCAAACAGGAAATTGATAAACTGTTAAGTGAGGAAGTGGAGAAAAACTTAAGGTTTATGAAACAAAGATATTATGAGGCAGGGCCCAAAGCAGCAAAATTGTTAGCTTGGAGGCTTAGAAAACAACAAGCAGATAACACTATTTATAAGATTAGAGACCCTGTTACAAATAAGATCACCAGTAGTTTGGATGGTATACAAAAAGCATTTGAGACATATTACAAATCTGTGTATTCCCAGTCAGATCAGGTCGATAGGCATACAATAATTGAATTTCTGAATTCTCTAGACCTCCCTACTATTGGTAAAGGAATTAATGATAAACTTATTTTGCCAATAACAAGGGAGGAAATAGACAAAGCCATCTCAAGCCTGAACTCTAGCAAGTCACCTGGTACTGATGGGTCCCCCCCAGAGTGGTACAAATCCATGAGAGAACACCTGCTCCCCTTACTGGAGACCTGTTTTAACTATGTTTTAAACGGGGGATCTCCCCTCCCCATCTTGGAGGGAAGCTTTCATATCAGTTATCCCCAAGGAAGGAAAAGACAGGTCGGATTGTAAAGGATACAGGCCTATCAGTGTCTTAAACACAGATTATAAACTTTATGCTACCATCTTAACAAAGAGGATGGAAGCTGTAATGCCTATGTTAATAGATGAGGACCAAACAGGATTTATAAAAAATAGACAAATTCAAGATAATATAAGGAGAGCCCTACATGTTATTGAACAGATTAATAAGGAAAATGTTAGTGCTGTTGTTCTCAGTTTAGATGCTGAAAAGGCTTTTGATTCGGTGGGGTGGGAGTTTCTCTATCTAGTAATGAGCAGATTCGGCTTTAGTGAAGATTTTATACGTTGTATTCAGGCACTTTACTCTTCTCCTACTGCAAGAATAAAGGTTAATAGTAGCCTTTCTAATTCCATAACTCTGCAACGTGGCTGCAGGCAGGGCTGCCCCACCAGTCCCAGTCTCTTCAATTTATTCATTGAACCTCTGGCCCAAGCAATACGACAGGAGACAGGATTGAAGGGTATATCTATAGGAGGAGTGGAGTATAAAGTAGGGTTATACGCGGATGATGTTCTGGTTACAATCAAGGATCCAGGTTCAGGCCTGCCTCTACTAATGAAAATGTTGGAAACATATGGGGTATATTCAGGTTATGTCCTTGACATGCACATAACTCAGGTTTTGACATTTCACTACACTCCCACGCAAGAATTCACCGTAAAGTATAATTTTAATTGGGACTCGTCACACATCAAATACTTGGGAGTGGGTTTACCCAAAGATTTGTCACGTTTTTTTGCAATTAACTATAATTATATTAGCAAGGAAATATATGATAGGTGGGGCTTGCTCCCTCTTGACTTTGGCAGCAGAATTAGAACGGTTAAAATGAACATTCTTCCCGGGTTATTATATCTTTTTTTATCACTTCCAGTAGAGATCCCTCTGAAACAATTTAGAGAGTGGAATAAACAGATTTCATGATTCATTTGGGATAAAAATAGACCAAGGGTGAAATTTTCTACTCTTCGGTTGCCGGGGGAGAGTGGGGGCATGGCCCTCCCATCCTTAAGGGATTATTATTTATCTGCTCAGTTGAGGCCTCTTGTGTACTGGTGTAACCCATCTTATGAGGCCAAATGGAAGAGCATGGAGTTATCTTTAATAGATATACCAATACAGTCATTGCTTGGCTCTGTTGGCAGGGAGAAGGAACTGTTACAGACGGAGAGTCAATGGGTGAATCTTTCATTGAAAGTTTGGGTGGAGGTGGTTAAACGCTTCCAACTCCAAAGGGAGGTTAAACTGCTTAGATGGCCAGCCTATGACCCTGATTTTAGGCCAGCATCGCAAGATGGTAGGTATAGAAGATGGGTCTTTTCTGGTATCACCTCCATATGTAAAATAGTAAAAAAATGGGAACTTAATAGTTTTGATGATTTATGTCGGACATATGGGAAGTGGCTGCAATCATTTCAAGAACCTTGGGTTTTAGTGTCAGTATATCATTCACATCCCTTTATCTTGGACTTACCCCTGATGGGCTAAGTACAGGTGATACCTACCATTTAAAGGTCTTTCTGGCAGCAAGTAAAAAGGCCATTACGAAAACCTGGCTTCAGAAGAATGGTCCGACGGCTGGCCTCTTTATCAGTATTGCCAAGCAATTGCATCTTCTAGAACAGATGACCTACTCCATACGTCTCCAAAAAGAGTTAGGAGAAAAATGGTGGGAGAAGTGGTGTGTTTATTTAGCCAATGAGACTGATCTCTCATGATTGTTTGCACTGATATTTTTTATTTTATTTAACTTGGAAAAGCAAATTTGTTTTAACTGACTGATCATTCCATGACCTCATATTAGTTTTCTTTCTTATTTTTGTGTGTTGCTCTTAATATGTGAAAAATGTTTACAAATAAAAAGAAAGTTAAAAAAAAAACAAAAAAAAACACCAGTCCTGGAGGGTTGCAGTGTCTGCTAGCATTCATGTTTCAGTGATTAATTAAAGTATTTGAATTGAAAAATTGTCCATCATGATCATAATTCAGTTGATCTACGGTGTACTCAGCAAGTGCATTTTAAATGTAAAGCTTACCCCTACCCTGAGTATTTTTTTCTTAAAGTTGGCTTAAAATCATGGCTGCTAACAGTAGGTTTACATAGCAAAAAAAACAATGTCTGCATTGTCTTGTTTTCAGCTCCGATCACTATGGACCCCAACACGGCACATCCGAATCTGACCTTCACTCAGGAGCTGAGTAACGTGAGGTACAGCAGCAAGAACCAGACGCCCAACAATCCCGAGCGCTGCACCAGCCGCATGGCGGTCCTGGGGGCTGAGGGCTTCGCCTCGGCCCGGCGCACCTGGGACGTGGAGGTCGGGGAGAACAGGGACTGGTGCATCGGGGTGGCCCAAGTCTCCATCCAGAGGAAGAAGAGCGTCTTCCTGAACCCGGAGGAGGGGTTCTGGACCATTAGCCTCTGTAACGGAGAAGTGTACTGGGCCCAGACCGCGCCCCGTACGCGCCTCACACTGAAGTCCAGGCCCAGGAGGATCACCGTCGACCTGGACTACGAGAAAGGGAAGGTGGCTTTCCTCGACGCCGATAGCCTGGCGCCCATTTACACTTTCAAGCACAAGTTCACCGAGAAACTTTTCCCGTATTTTTCACCTGGAGTTCACGTGGAGGGGAAAAGTCTGAGCCCACTTAAAGTCTGCCCTTTGACAGTGTCTGTAGTTATTCAATAAATCTAGAGAGGGTAGTAGTAGTAGTAGTAGTAGTAGTTGTAATGGTAGTGGTAAACGCAGCAGTAACATTATTCCTAATGTCCTCATTCAGGGTGACTGGACGTTAAAATGTTTCTTCATAGTAACTTGACTGTTATTCGGAAAAACATCCATGGTTTTAAGTACCTTTCTGAAAGGCTGAGATCTGGAATCTGAGTCGCAGCGTATTTGAGTTTAGCTATGTTGTAGTAACCTCTAACCCTTAGTGCTGCCCAGATTCTGCTAAAGAAGACAAAAGGCAAACAGACAGCCCCTGGTGCAGGACATTACAAGAATGCATTTAATAATGAAAGACAATGGAGAATATTGTGTCTACAAATTGCAGTGAGCTTATAGTGCGTTTGGGATATCATTAGACATACAGATAGTATAGAGACCATAGGCAAAACTATGGTCTTCAGAGCAATCTCAGAAGCTGGGTTACTACTTAGTCTTTTTGTTGGTTGTATAAAAAAATGTGACCACACTTAACAAATTGATGATGTTTTTCAAGTAAGTACTATTCTGTTTAGAACTAGGTGTAGCCAAGCATACAGAACATTATTTTGGCTTGGCACAAAATGTGTCAAATACCAGGGTAGACTTAAAAAACACTGTACTCACGACCCAGAAGGGGTGGTGAATGGAGAATATAGTGGCATTTTCAGATGATACTGCCTTAAAAATCAAACCGACAAACAGGTCTTGTTTGCTATTTTCTCAAAAGGCTGTTTGTTTTGTCTTGGGGCTCCAGGCAGTCAGGGTTATTTCTGAAATGCAGTGTTAACAGTTTTTTCTTTGTTGGTTTTTGATAAAATTGACTTTCTGTGAGCTATAAGTCACCATTATTTTTGGAGTTAAGGTAGGGTGGTGTTTGCATAAAGGTATTCTTGGACTGTGTAAGTATCTGAGCAATGCAATGGACTGGCAATTTATCCGACTTCCAACACACAATGGAAAACCAAAGAAAACCACAATTTCAGCACAGGTACCTTAAATTACACATTTGACATGACATAGATTAAAAATTATCCACTCTAGGGATGAGACAAATAATCAGTTTTTGTAAACTGATACCCTCCCATAATTAAAACGGTTAACTGTATAACCGACACAGCTTATGACCGCTAGGGGTCGTATCTTTTAGTTTCTTTTTTTTTTTAACTGTACTGACAAATTTAATTGCATTTTCAAACTTTATTTTGGGCCATCTTAATAGGTAACATTGTAAGTCAGATAATTCAAGATTTACATTTAAATTGACATCGTGCAGTGTAACCTCACAGTTAAATCCATGTAGCGTCCAGGCATGATGCTCGTTTCATTTTTCTAAAAATGCATCGGTTAATTATTAAAATAATAATTCTTCATGTTTTCATCCTATGGCGTCTGCCTGACAGACTTGATTGCCATGAAATCTGCAAATGCTGCTGTTAAGAACTTTGTTACAGACGGGGTTGTGAACAGACAACTGTGCTTGAACTCCTCCTCTTGTGTTTATGCCGCTGAAACTCTCCTGCGTTACTGCCGCGAGTAGGCTCCGCGTCTCACAAACGACACATCTCAGCACTCGCAACTTCAAAGGATTCAGTGCTTTCCCGCTGTACATATGCATAGACGGCGGCAGTGGCGGACTAACTTAAAGGTGCAATAGGTAAGATTTTTGTGTTAAAGTATTGCTACTAGACCATAGTAAATCCCTTCCTATCGTTGGAAAAGGCTCACTGACATGTTGATTCACCCTCTGCCTGTGTTTATAGTCCAGCTGAACATGCAGTTGACGGGCCAGCACTCCGTACAAAAACATCTATAACTGTACAATAATTCAAGCTCATTGGTTGAAAATTGGTTTTAATTGCCACAGCCAATGGCGTTTCAACTTCAGCGCGTTCACAGGGAAGGGGTAGGATAAACAGTGTTGTTGTTTGTGCGTATTTTTTGCTGCAATTCCTCTCTTGACCGTTGGAATTCCGAAATTACTAATTCTACCCATAACATTTTAAGATATTTGTAACCAAGCACTAAATATGATTGTCTTATTTAAGATTGTGTTTATTTATCCAATTACTTTTGGTTCCCTAAATTGGAGGGAATATGTATACAAATGGCTGTAATTCCTACACGGGTCACTGGCTATGGATATAAATACCCGAACATTAAAGCTGGCAGTGCACTTTAACCTCGTATTCATTGTTTAATTAACGATTAATGTACATGTATTGGAGTACCGAGCCAAAACAACAATTGTGCCACTATCCAAATACTTACAGACGGCAGTGTGTTTGCCTTCTTCAGAAACCAAATTTCCCTGTAATTACCACTGAAAGTATGATATCACTTCCCTGTAATTACCACTGAAAGACGATTTCACTGTTATTCCACGCAACTGTTTGTGAAACTGCTTCACAGTTGAATCAAGCACAACAGTTATTACAGTTCCTAGAACCTAATGCAGAAATATTACATGAGTTTACATTAGATTCAGTAATTATCCAATGATGCCATGAAGCTAGCTGAAGCTTCAGACAACCGGATTAGTTTTCAGAAATCACCACCATCTAAATATACACTCACCGAGCACTTTATTAGGAACATTTCTACTTAATCACATGAATAAGTAAGTGTAATAATCTAATTAGGCAACTGTGTGGCAGTAGTGCAATGCATACAATCATGTTGCTACAGACCAGGAGCTTCAGTTAATGTTCACATCAACCATCAGAATGGGGGAAAAATGTGACCTAAGTCACTGGCAGACTGGTTTGAGTATCTCAGAATACACAGTATTTCAGAAACTGCTGATCTCCTGGGATCTCCTGATCTCTAGTCTAGAGTTTGCAAAGAATGGTGCAAAAAAACAAAAAGAATCCAGTGAGCAGCAGTTCTGCCAACAGAAACACCTTGTTAATGAGAGAGGTCACAGGAGAATGGCCAGACTGGTCAAAGCTGGCAGGAATGTGACAGTAATACAAATAAGCACACATTACAACAGTGGTATGCAGAAGAGCATCTCTGAGCACACAATGCATAACTCTAAGTGGATGGGCTACAGCAGTTGAAGTCTGTTGTTAAGGGAAACACATTAACACTTACAAGGCAAAATGTTGTTTTTGTTTATTGCAGTGCCCCGCAGTGGTGAAAAGTCTTTTTCATTTAATATTTTTATTTTTTCTATCTACTGCATATCTGACAGCAACACAGGGGGTTCAGGCTCAATTGATACCTTGGACCCTGTGTAGTGCAACTGACTACTGATTTACCTGGTATGCAGTATCTCACACACACACACACACACACACACACACACACACACACACACACACACACACACACACACACACACACACACACACACACACACACACACACACACACACACACACACACACACACACACACACACACACACACTCGTGGCCCTCAGAGCTCGCTGTGCCTCTGCTGCACCATCTCCGGCACCGTCTGGGTCATGAAGACAAAGTGGTTCCCTTTCAGCCGCTGACCCACTCTCTGCTCCAGCCCGAGGCCCAGGTACTCCTCCCTCTCTCCGTACTGCGGCCACTCCACCAAACCCTCTCCATTGGGAGACCTGCAGCACACAGGTGAGACACACACAGGTGACACACACACACACACACAGGTGAGACACAGGTGACACACACACACACACACAGGTGACACACACACACACACACAGGTGAGACACAGGTGACACACACACACACACACAGGTGACACACACACACACACACAGGTGACACACACAGGTGAGACACAGGTGACACACACACACACACAGGTGAGACACAGGTGACACACACACACACAGGTGAGACACAGGTGACACACACACAGGTGAGACACAGGTGACACACACACAGGTGAGACACAGGTGACACACACAGGTGAGACACAGGTGACACACACAGGTGAGACACAGGTGACACACACAGGTGAGACACAGGTGACACGCACACACAGGTGAGACACAGGTGACACGCACACACAGGTGAGACACAGGTGACACACACAGGTGAGACACAGGTGACACACACAGGTGAGACACAGGTGACACACACACACAGGTGACGGACATGAGCCAGGTGAAGGATAGACAGACTAGTGTCTGGTCCCAATTCCCCTCCTAGTCATTCCACTGACTAAGGCCGCGTCTGAAATCGCACACTACGCACTACACACTATATACGTACACTATCATTCAGAGTACATACTGCGGCTTTACGTAGTACACGAGTAAAAAGTAAGACAGATTTTCTGACATACTACATTAGGTCCTCTGCTACTTTTTTTCAAAGGACAATTATCGTGGTCATGGCCGTATTGTCTTGTTTGCAAACAAGTGCTGTCTCAAATGATGAAAATTCTGTTGATTAAGGTGTACTGATAACACACATCTAAATTGTGGTCATCATTATTTCCAATAGTGTTCAAAGTAGCCCACTGTGCCAAACTGTTGACTTAACTCAAAACAGAGCTGGGGAGCTGGGTGAACAAAGTTTCCAAGGGATTCATCAAAAGTCAGCATATATGACTATTTCACCAGTGAAGAATGTATGACAAAACGCTTTAATCTTTAGCGCCATGTCGAGCGAGACTCAAACAAATCTAGTGTGGGTCTTGTTTGAACACAACTAAACTAAATTAAACTAAACGATCTACTACTTTGATGAGTTTTATTTCATGTAAATTATTATTTTCACATTCATTCTCATTTCCGGTCCATGGACCCGTCCACATACTGGAACTGGCCTGTGTTTCCCAGAAGGTAATGGGCGCTCAAACCCCACCTTGGCTAGCCTGAGCGATATGACGGACAGACTGTATATAATGTTGAAATTGTAATGGATTTCTCATTTGCGGGACAGTTGAATGGTCTCACAAAGTTAGCCGGATAACAGCACAGAGTACAGCACCCGGACCCCGCCCGAATTTGGAAGATGGACTGAAGTAAAAAGAGCTGTTCCTGGTTTTACTCAGTGCAGTTATCTGGCCAGCTCAGTAATCCTGCTTTGTGGAACAGGACCCATGTCCTCCTTGCAAGTCATCCTCATGTTCACTGATTTGCCGATGCTACTTTATAGACTACCACTACATTCAGTGATATTGTTTGTCATTATTGGCACCATATAGATTAATATGAGACATTATAATGCAAAATGGTGTTTAAATATGTTACAAATATGTATTTTCATTGAATTGATAGTTTCATCAAAATGACCTCCAAACTGATATTATCCTCAATTGTACATTTTATTGGTACACTAGCTTAGACTGTACAGACTGCACACTGGACCACAGACGCGGGTGTGTGATGAAATGTATAATAATATGTATAATAAAAATAATGATATGGATAATAATAGGCTACAGTGCTGCATAATGTACCCTCTTAAACTGGACCAGTGAGTAAGGTAAAATACAATTTAATGGTACACTATGACCCGTTTAATCTGAAAAGGGTCGACTACTGTACCATCACATGCAGGAAATTGTCAAACATGACTTAAGGGTACAATAGGTAATTTCAGACTTCTAACGGTCAACAGAGGAATAGCAGCAACAAACACCTTCAAACCATAACACTGTTTACCCCCCCCCCTTCTCTGTGAATGCGCTGACGTTGAAACGCCATTGGCTGTGGCAATTAGAACCAATTTTCAACCAATGAGCTTGAATTAGTGTACAGTTATACAATGTTTTGGCCCGTCTACTGCATATTTTGAAACCGAGGGTGAGTCAACATGTCAGTGAGCCTTTTTCAATGATAGGAAGGGATTGTTTTAACGCAAAACCTTGCCTATACTACCTTTAAATTAATACCTTACTATGCGACTCGAAGGCAATGAAAGCAAAGTGAAGATGCAAGTTGTTTAAAAATGTTACTTACCCAGTGCGAGCAAAGTTGCCCCAGTACTCCATCACTGTGAGGGCCAGCTTTTGCTCTTCCTCTGTGCAAACAGCTGTGAGAGAGAGAGAGAGAGAGAGAGAGAGAGAGAGAGAGAGAGAGAGAGAGAGAGAGAGAGAGAGAGAGAGAGAGAGAGAGAGAGAGAGAGAGAGAGAGAGAGAGAGAGAGAGAGAGAGAGAGAGAGAGAGAGAGAGAGAGAGAGAGAGAGAGAGAGAGAGAGAGAGAGAGAGAGAGAGGCCAAGGAAGCTCTGACTGAAAACACAACACAAACGATTAACTTATCCTGTGGTTCTGGCACGTTCCATGACAAGGGAGAGATTTCTGACCTTTGTCCACAGTGAACTTGATGTGCCCCCCGTTCCAGAAGCAGGCACCGAAGACGAAGTGGATCTCGTCCCCGTGGTCAGACTTGGTGAAGCTGGCGCGCTGGTCCTGGATGATGCTGGGAGCTTGCTGGAACTCGTAGAGGTACGTGGGCGCGCCTGCATCTGAGGGGGGGGGGGGGGGGGGGGAAATCACAGCCATGGAATTCCTTTGAGATGTTGGGCATAACTTTTTAGTCGAACCACCGACTTTGCGGGTCCCAGTCATGTACCTACCATGGCGGCCTTTAGCGTAGTGGTTAAGGTAAAGGACTGGGACACGCAAGGTTGGGGATCCCAGTGTATCCACAATATGATCCACACAGCCGTTGGGCCCTTGAGCAAGGCCCTTAACCCTGCATTGCTCCAGGGGAGGATTGTCTCCTGCTTAATCTAATCAACTGTACTTCGCTCTGGAGAGTCTGCCAAATGCCAATAATGTAACGTAATGTACCTTAACCACTATGCTACATGCCATCACAATCGGAAGGCCAGGACCTGTATGTACAGTACATCCTCTGAAGCATAAAGAATCATATTTTCAATCTGCCGGCAAAGCCGCCATTGCAGCCGCGCTGGAGGACCTGTGACTGACGCAGAAGCTAGCAGGCGGCCGATGAACCAGAAGAGGTTGGGGAGTGATGAGCAGAGAATGCCCTGCCAATAGAAACTCCCTCTCCCTGTGCGACACTGCGACCATGTGACCAATGACCTTCCACCCCGTGTACTTCCGGGTACATCCAGCAGGGGAGTGGTCAAAATTCCTTCCAGACCAGAGGACGGATCATGAGCAACCATACTAAAAGTCAGGAATGTTCTGTCGAAAATTGAGCTGAGCAGTTTTTCCATGATATTTTCATAAATAAATGTGGTACTCGCACTGCAATTTTCTTTTAGTGATCCATTCTGTATCTATATTTTATATAAAAATGTGTACGGCACATTGTGCTCAGATTCCTTTCTTTAATGCGGTTATGTGTTTCCAATCATGTTATTCACATAAAGGAGTAGATGGTACAAACAACAAATAAACCCACAAGAAAACTGTTCGCACAGTTCAACTGTTTTACCATATATTTGTGGATTAATGAAAAGAAAAAAATGTGTAAAATTTGAAGGTCCACAATAAGAGGAAGGAAGATCTGTAATATACTCTGTATGAAGGTGTTATTAAGTTGGCATTTAATAATGTGCTGTATACAGATTTTTGGTGCAGTAAGATATTCACAGCGAATTTTCTCTGTGGCCTTCTGGTTATTTGATTCAAATAACCTATTGACCTCTGACCTACAGTATCATTACCTCTGTGATAATTGGCGACCTGGATAGCAGGAATGTTAAATAAAATGTCCCCCATCATCTCCAAGCACCCATCCCGAATTGCAATTTTTGTTGGGACTGGACAATTTGAGTTGTTACAGATGTAAACTATCATATACAAGAGAGATGGTTGCATTGATGCCATCTGCCGTATATTAATCAATTCACAGTTTAATTGATTTGTCTATGTACTTATCTCCCAGTTGACTCTGATGCATATATAACCCATCTACACTGATGAGGCAAAACATTATGACCACCTGCCTAATATGCTGTTGATCCTGTGTGCCGCCCAGCTCTGATGCACCGAGGCATGGACTCTACAAGGTGCCCTGTGGTATCTGGCACCAATACGTTAGCAGCAGATCCTGCAAGTCCTGTAAGTTGTGAGGTGGAGCAGCCTTGGATCGGACTTGTTTTTCCAGCACATCCCACAGATGTTCGATCAGATTGAGATCTGGAGAATTTGAAGGCCAGGGTAACAATTTGTGCAGTGTGGCAGGGTGTATTACCCTGCTGAAAGAGGCCACTACCATCACGTACCTGCCCGTCCATATGATGTAAAAGAAAATGGGACTCATCAGACCGGGCGACCTTCTTCCATTGCTCCAAGGTCACATGCCCATTGTAGGCGCTTTTGACGGTGGACAGGGGTTAGCATGGGCACTCTGACTGGTCTGCGGCTATACAGGCCCAGACGCAGCAGGGTGTGATGCACTGTGTGTTGTGACACGTTCCTCCTGTAACTGTCATTACATTCTTCTGTGAATTGTGCCACAGTAGCTGTTCTGTCGGTTTGGACCAGACGGAATAGCCTTTGTTGTTCATCTAAAGCATTGGGGGCCCAATTGCCGGTTTGTGGTTTGTCCCTCCTCAGACCACTGCTGACTGGGAGCACCCCACAAGCCTTGTCGTTTCAGAGATGCTCCATCCTAGTCGGGCCATAACGATTTGACCCTTGTCAAATTAGCTGAGGTCTTTAAGCCTGCCCTTTTCTCCCGCATCCAACACGTTGACTACGAGAACCAACGGTTCGCTTACTGTCTAATATATCTCAGACCATGACACGCACCGCTCTAACGAGATAACTGGCGCTATTCGCTTCATCTGTGAGTGGTCATTCTGCTTTGTCTCATCGGTGTATATGCAAGGTAATACATTCAATCATCATCCGTAACCTTGCACGAGTGACCTTTATTCCTCACCTTGGTGTTGAACATTGACAAAATGGGTGCAACCTGCTCCCGGTCCATACCATCCACCCAGCCGGGAGGAGCGAAGAACTGCGGGAAAAAAATACATTTCAGTTTTTATAGCCAGATAATGTATGAAATCTCCTCAGCTTCATTCCTGTTCCTCAGAGTGAAACTCACGTCTATAACCTAGCAACTAATGACAACCTGTCCCAAGCTAGTTATAAAACTGTAAATATCACTTTTAAGCCCACTATCTTAAAAAAATAAAAATAAAAATAAAAAAAAGATGAATGTTTTTTAAATTAGGTCAGATTTTAATTATATAATAATATTATATTATTGAGGGCGACATGGCTCAGGCAGTAAGAGCAGTCGTCTGGCAGTCGGAGGGTTGCCGGTTCGATCCCCCGCCTGGGCTGTGTTGAAGTGTCCCTGAGCAAGACACCCAACCCCGAAATGCTCCTGGAGCTGGTCAGTGCCTTGCATGGCAGCCAATCGCCATCGGTGTGTGTGTGTGTGTGTGTGTGTGTGTGTGTGTGTGTGTGCATGAATGGGTGAATGAGAAGCATCAATCGTACAACGCTTTGGATAAAGGCGCTGTATAGATGCCAACCATTTACCATTTATATTATATTATTTAATATAAGTGACAGCCCCCTACTTTGTAGAAGGCTCTAGCCTTGAGACTCTAATCTAAACAAATCATAAGCCAAAATATTAGCCAATTCACTCATACACTTGTACTTGTACCTAAAATACACAATAACCTACCTAGTTAGTTTCCTTATCTTTCAATTCCCGAATGAACCCCTGTAACCCCTGCTAAAAACTAGCCCTTCAAAAATGTACAACATACCATATACATAGCTAAGCGTTATAAGATTTCAAATCCACAACAAGCTTACATTGGTCAACAACCATCCGCATTCCAGGTCTGTGACGCCCGTCATGAATGGGACCTTGTTGACTTCATGGTTCTGGAAGGATTCTTCCCTCGACTTTGTGAGGAACACTCCATCAATCACCACCCCCAAGGGAATCATTCTTAGCTTTAAAAAGAAGTGTGAGCAGAACACTTACAGGTTTTCTTTCTTGGACAAAATATCAGGTGGTTTGTGACATTAGCATCCATGTTTATGCACCGGTCTTTATGTCAAGCCAGGAATGCATTGTCCAATGAGGAAGACAATATAATTATGTTATGGTGCCACCAGAACAGTGTTTCATAATCACTCTGTGGAGGGTGGACTGACCTTTGTCCTTGTGGGTCAGTAGGTACCCAGCCTGTCTCACCTTTTCCAAGTTATTTATAATGTCCTCTTCAGATAGCTGCATCATGCACTCCACAATCGTCTTTGAGCTGGTGATGTCACAGCCGGACATATTAGCCACCATCTACAGGAGAAATTTGGGAGATCAATAAATTATCAACAAAATGTCAAAGGGAGAACAGCCAATTCTTGTTTGAATAACAGGACGATGTAGTGCTTTTTATTGACACAGCAAAGTCAATCCAGAAACAGAGAAGGACAATACGGTCGATTACAATACGAATGCCTGTTCATTACTCTCAGCACTTTTCTCTTACGTTCTGATTGAGGGTAAGCTGTGTGAACTGAACATGCAACGGTCTGGTTTGGGGCAGGTGAGTGCATTACCTGTGCAAAAGTCAGAGGCATGGAATTAAGGACTCCACCCATCATTGCAGTTCCGCTCTCTGCGATGGCGCGATGGAACAGCCCGGAAGACAGAGGAGAGAGAAGCTGCAGAGCACATAAAGGGAGAGAAGGAAAGTCTGCAAATGAGAATAAATGCAAATGGCCTCATCAGTGACATTCAGTATGGTTCTGTTTATGCCCGTGGCCTTTGGTCACTTTTGCGTCTGCTTGAGTTTCTCACTTTTACATTTATTTATTCTTAATTTTCCATCTCCAATCCAATCAAAAATGTCTAATTTGTGAACTATGAACTAGGCAATCTCCTCTGACGCGCGCGGGTGCCAGCTAGCTGCTTGTTTTCACACTGCAGCTGTAGAAGCAGCACACAAGCAGAGCAGCGGAGGAGCAGACCCGTTCATACACGTGCGGAGAGCTGGCCACAGGACGCCCGGAAGGCCAGCAGGAGTCGCTCCAGCCCAGAACAACGCTACATTACTACTGACTGCATCCCTCCCACATCCCTGAGCAACACAAAGCCAGCTCTGGCACCCCGCTGCTGTGGGGCAGCTGGCTACGGGTGGGACCGGACACTTTAATACATTCATTTCTCATTTTTTCCATTTTTCTCCAAATTTGGTAGCCAATTACACCCCATCTAATCCAATTAGAGCTAGTGTTAGATACACCGCCCACACCCTGTCCCTCGGCGGCCCGAAGGAGAGCGACGCGCCTTCTTCGAGCCGTCTCATCTCATACTCGTGACCATGATGCCGAGGCGCCCGAGGTGCTTTATTGTGCGGCGATCAGCTAACCTGCCAAGTCCCTCCCTCTGGAGCAGCGAGCCAATTATTGCTGCTTCAAGTGAGCTTGGCTTTTGGCAGGACCGGGAATTGAACCCCACTCGATACAAGTGATACTTTAATCAAGCCAGCTGCCCAGCAGCCAACGGCCCGTATTCACACCTGCAGGGACACGCTCACTCCCCCGGCTGACTCTCCAAAGATTGTGACCAATCCTGGGTCCCCTCCGAAGCTGTGGATGTTCTCCTGGATCCAGTGCAGGGCGGTCACCTGATCCAGCAGGCCGTAGTTCCCTGGGCAATGCTCGTCCCCTGTGCTGAGCAAAGACCACAGCAGACCTCCCGTTCACTCCAACAACAGCGACCGCAGACCCATTCACACATACCATAGTCACCAGACCCAATCGTTCACTTAAGCTGCAGTTCCCCCTACTCTTTAACAAAGTGGTGGTGGCGTCTGGCACTTACCTTAAGAAGCCCATGATCCCAAGTCTGTACTGAATCAGAACCACCACCACATCCTGGTAGGCCGCCAGTGCAGAACCATCGTATAATGACGCTGCACCCAGAACAAATCCTCCTCCATGGATCCATACTGTAGGGACTACAACTTCCACATTCCCACAGGAAAATTCTGCGACGTCCACCACGAATGACGTCTAACTTGGTTCAGCCAATCCCGTAATGGCGGGAGCAATAAACGGTCCCGTATAAGAGCAAGACACGTTCTTGGGATCTCTCTTCTGGCTCTTCTGCTTTTTCTGCCTCTTCTGCTTCTTCTCTTCGACGCACCCTTTTTGGCCATTCGCTTCAGCTCATCTGCTCCGAGACTCGGACAGAGGCTGAATGCTGCACAGCGCACTACCAGGCCTACGGACACACCCCGTTACCTCGCGGTAACTTCGTGGCCTATAGCGAGTGGAAACTGGTGTACGCGGAACGCTACATCAGTTTACTCCTGCAAAGCTCACAACAACGAAACAGCAACGAACTTTTACACCTGGAAAAGGACCAGCGGATCAGACGACAACGCGCTGCTAAGACGGGAACACCCCAGCCTGCGCATCTCTCCCGGACACCATTCACAGCACCATCGCCGCTTCTACAAGGACAGCATGTCTTTTGGACCCAGCAATGCGTATGGACTCAGTAAGAAAACAAACATTCAGGCATAGCCAGTGTTTAGTTTAGTCTTAACTGTTTTTGTGAATCTGTGTTTCAATATTTACCATCCAACCATTGTAATGTGTTTGGTTAGCTACATATATATGTACGTGAATTGATTCGCCGTCTTTTGCGCATATATAGAGTAAAACTACGCAAGTAGTCCCTTCTCACAGCTAACCCCAACTCATTACCACACCCAGAACTCTAGCGACACGCGCGCTTGCGCGCGCCACACACACGCACACACACATACCCAACTAAATTTCCTTACTAACTTCCCGTTAGTTTATCTGTTATATGTTTGTATGTTTGTTTAATAAATATATTTTATTAAACCCCGGTGTCCGTTTTGGAATCGCATAGACATGAGAGCCGAGTTAAAGCAGTCTTTCGAAGAACTTCCAACCTTCAGGTTATCGGTATGTTTAATCATTAATATTGGTTATTTTAATTATTAATTAAAATACTAAATTTGTGGTTAGATATTCTGATAATAGTAATTTTATGAGACTGATTACTTTTTGCAGTTATACTGCTACACAACGTTTAACTGGCGCCCCGGTTTCGTAGAGAGTAAAATCCCTGCGTTATTTGGCGGCCCGTGCGAGGACCCTACATAATTTGGAGTCCCGTGCGAGGACCCCTACATATTTTGGCGCCCCGTGTGAGGAAGACTAGCTTTGGCTCAAATTTCATGTCTTGTGACTTCATAACGAATTCCCCATCCTAATTTGGAGCTCTGCGTGAGAAAGACGAGCTTTGGCTCATGTCACGTGCCTCCAGAACGAATTCTCGGCATTCTTTCTCAGCTAAATTGCCACCAGTGCAATTTTTTGAAAATACCGCTAGATGTCACCCTTGTACCATTTTTGAAAGCCTGCATGAGCCGCTTTCTCAATATACTGCCCCCTCGTGTAACATTGTGGCATTACATTCGTAATCTTACACGGTAGTTTGTTGATTGGCATTTACCTTCCGGTATAATACGTATTATCAATAATAGTATTACTAGCCGCACTGTATTATTAATTATAATTACTTGGTCAAAGTAATTTTAATAATTAATTGAATTTTACATTTAAATCCAAATTTAATTGTAATTTCAACCAATCACATTCTGGTATTTAGGATTAATGTGATCAGCATCACAGTTCCTATTTTACGGTCTGAATATCCGCCATATGTTTGTTCATTTTGCTGTTGTTGCATTGCAGTACCGCTAGTGCAACTCGAGTCCCTGTGTGATGCTATAGCTACCTTGTACTATAGTTATAGAGAATATTCAAAGAGCGTTTTAAATTCCTTATCCTTCATCACAACTTGTATGTTGGATTGTGATATTGGGAAACAATTCATTGCCAACTGTTAGGAGCTCAAGGCCCTTGTCAAATTGTTAACTTCAAGAGTACCCTCTTAAGTTACTGATTTTAGCTTTTAGCTTTATTTGGCTTGAGATATGGAACCCATATCTATTGATGAGTACCTTTCCTTTTTAGCCCAAGGTTTAGCACCTGGCTACATAGCTTTCCTGAATCAGATGAACCTCACTGATTGTAGGAAAGAAATGTTCTCATTAATCAACGAGAAAGGTCACTCCCCCAACCATTCAAAAGACCCAATTCTAAGTTGTCTGGTCTTGAATTTTGCCAGACAGATTAGTCTTGCTCTTCAGAGCAACAAAAACTTAGACTCAGAGATGGCATACCTCAGAGGACAACACACCAGTGTTTTACTTGAGCTTCAAACTGTTGGCAAGAAAGCAGTACAATACTTGCGTGATCTGCATTCAGCCGAATCAGATCTTTGTTCCTACAGAGAGGAATTATTTCAGTTGAAGAGTGGATGCCACAAGCTACCACATCCACTCTCTTCTGTAAGCCTGCTTTCTCAGGCTTGCCCAACTCCAACTTCTCCTGCTTCCTCCTTACACCACAAGGCAGGGGAAGGGGGGTCACAAATTGATTCGGGTTTGTCAGATCCCGGTTCCACAGCTTGCTCTGATGGAGACTCGTCAGTCTCCTCAGATTGCAGTGCTGTTGACCACCCATGCAATGGTTTGCCCACCTCTTCCCTGGAGAGGGAAAGGGGGGACTCCGTCCCAACGGTGGTCCATCTCCGCAAGGGAGAAACAGTCAGGCAAGTACAGGACTGCACCTTCCATGCCCACCCCTCTCATGAGGAGGTCAGGGAACCCTCCCGTGGACACGGTAGAGGAGATCTAACGTTATTAATTGGGCACACAAAAAGCAACGCTAATCCCGCTAGCTTTCCCTTTATAACTGAGAGGATAGGTGACAGCTCTGTACAGTACACTGACAGCGACAATTCATCTTCTGCCAACCATTGTGAGAATGACTGTTTTGTAGCTCCACCCCCTAAACCAAACCGAGGACGTCGAGCTCTGCATGAAACGCATTCACATTCAAATGTGATTTCAGTCTCTCCTTCTCCAAACAGGCAGACTAGGGCAACTTCACATGGTCTTCGCTTTGAGGAGCTAGAGGCCATGGCGAAGTATGTCCACACATTTGACCCGAAGGACTCCGAATTTAACATTCAGAGTTACTTGAGGGAAGTTGACTACTGTCTCTCGGATCTGCCCAGGGCAACCGATCGAGAAAAGGTACGACTTGTATGGAAAACCTCAACCAGAGAGATCCATACATTTATGGAACAACTTCCACCACAGGTTCGTTCCAGCTATCCCAAGGTTTGTGAAGCGTTGGTAGCTGAGTACCTGCCACGGTTTGATCAGGCCACAGCCATGATCAAATCTGTGGAGGTTAAACACAGCCGTACAGAAAGACCAAAAGACTTTTACCAACGTCTTAAACATGCTTTTTTCCAGGGCAGAAACGGACCAGGCTTAGATGAAGATCAAGCCTTCAAATCCCTTTTTGTGCACAACCTGCACCCCTGTGTCCGAACTCATGTTTCACTGTTTTCAAGGGGCCAACACTCAGCCCTTGAATTAAGAAATGAAGCCCAAATGGTCTGGGACACTTTAAGGATTGTGCCCAGGAACAAGGTATTGGAAACAGCTAAGCACGTTGTTCCAACCAAGCCCGCCGGCACTTCCCAAGTTGCCCCATTAAAATCTAACGGCTCAAAACAACGGCATGTGAGTAAGTTCCCGGTTAAGAGCCACCGTGGTCGCTTCTCACAATCTGATTCCAGCCGGAATTGGAGAGAAGACCGACCCGGTAGGCCCAAGCCTCAGAGTCACCAGCATGACTCTGATAGGGAAGATACCTTGTCTGAAGAGAGCTTCTTCAGTTCCTCTGAGGACAACTAAAGCCTCTAACCTTTGTTCAGTAGTGTGTATGCCTTGAGTAACCACTCCAAAGAGCTATCTGGTCTTGTTCAACCTCCATCAAAAGATGTTGAATAAGACTGATCTATAGCCGTGGTCTCCTCACAGGCAGACTCCTAGCTGAAGCTTTGACCACTTTCTTTTGCACACCTTTCCTACCAAAGGGGGGTGGCAAAATAAACTGGTAGTTTATAGCAGCCACTTAGATTTGCATGTAGCAGCAGCAAACGCAGATCGTAAGTAGGTACTGTAGAGTTAAATCCGACACCTGCTATAACTCATAAACGTTCATTGCTTCTTTCTATACCTACTGAACCATCGTAAAGTATTGCATGTAGAAACTACAGTGTAATCTTTACAAGTATATTGCCACACCCCAGTGTGCCTTACTCCACCTCTTCCCCAAGCAAGACAAGACCACTTGTGAGCTTACCACATCATTTAGAAATGAGACCACCTCTCCATTTCCTTCCTGATGACACAGCCATAAGGTTAAGCTTGGATACAGAAAGCTGCCCTAATTTGAAAATGTCCCCACATATTTCAGATGACAACCCTCGTCAGCAACCTGACTGTAGGGACTAGAACAATTGGTCAGTCTGAACAAGACTTCCAAAAAGACTACAGCCTCTCCATCCTAGACCCCTACATCATCTGAAAATTTTCATGGCTGGGTCATTCCTGTTGGTGCTCCACCTTCTGGACACCATCCAATAACTAACAAAACACCTGAACTAACAAAACGACTAACCCTTTCACCAAGGTTTCTTTTGTTTTGTGACAATGTATTCACTGTTCGACCTTAGTGTTTCACATTGTTTGTATCATGTGTCTTAGACCAGTTTAGTTAATTGTTGATAAATGCCTGGATGTTTGTCAGTCAATTGTGAACTGTGTTACCGACCCAACGTACTTGACCTGTGGACTGTGAACTGACTTTTATGCTCTCAAGGAACACTGGCTTCAGCCGCATCCTGAGACCACAGGGGGGATGTAGGGACTACAACTTCCACATTCCCACAGGAAAATTCTGCGACGTCCACCACGAATGACGTCTAACTTGGTTCAGCCAATCCCGTAATGGCGGGAGCAATAAACGGTCCCGTATAAGAGCAAGACACGTTCTTGGGATCTCTCTTCTGGCTCTTCTGCTTTTTCTGCCTCTTCTGCTTCTTCTCTTCGACGCACCCTTTTTGGCCATTCGCTTCAGCTCATCTGCTCCGAGACTCGGACAGAGGCTGAATGCTGCACAGCGCACTACCAGGCCTACGGACACACCCCGTTACCTCGCGGTAACTTCGTGGCCTATAGCGAGTGGAAACTGGTGTACGCGGAACGCTACATCAGTTTACTCCTGCAAAGCTCACAACAACGAAACAGCAACGAACTTTTACACCTGGAAAAGGACCAGCGGATCAGACGACAACGCGCTGCTAAGACGGGAACACCCCAGCCTGCGCATCTCTCCCGGACACCATTCACAGCACCATCGCCGCTTCTACAAGGACAGCATGTCTTTTGGACCCAGCAATGCGTATGGACTCAGTAAGAAAACAAACATTCAGGCATAGCCAGTGTTTAGTTTAGTCTTAACTGTTTTTGTGAATCTGTGTTTCAATATTTACCATCCAACCATTGTAATGTGTTTGGTTAGCTACATATATATGTACGTGAATTGATTCGCCGTCTTTTGCGCATATATAGAGTAAAACTACGCAAGTAGTCCCTTCTCACAGCTAACCCCAACTCATTACCACACCCAGAACTCTAGCGACACGCGCGCTTGCGCGCGCCACACACACGCACACACACATACCCAACTAAATTTCCTTACTAACTTCCCGTTAGTTTATCTGTTATATGTTTGTATGTTTGTTTAATAAATATATTTTATTAAACCCCGGTGTCCGTTTTGGAATCGCATAGACATGAGAGCCGAGTTAAAGCAGTCTTTCGAAGAACTTCCAACCTTCAGGTTATCGGTATGTTTAATCATTAATATTGGTTATTTTAATTATTAATTAAAATACTAAATTTGTGGTTAGATATTCTGATAATAGTAATTTTATGAGACTGATTACTTTTTGCAGTTATACTGCTACACAACGTTTAACTGGCGCCCCGGTTTCGTAGAGAGTAAAATCCCTGCGTTATTTGGCGGCCCGTGCGAGGACCCTACATAATTTGGAGTCCCGTGCGAGGACCCCTACAATACCATGACCTGAGGAAGAGATCAGTGACTCTCACTCTCTCACACACACACACACACACACACACACACACACACACACACACACACACACACACACTTTACCCAAATACACGCACTCTCACACGTATCTACACTTTCTTACATACCCACGCTCTATCACACACATAGAAATACTTTCTTGCACATACACAGGGCAGCCAGTCCTCCCACTGTACACAGTACAACAGATGACTAATCTCATTGTACATAAAGCATCATTGAGAAATATGTGAAGTTAACTAGCATTTGGACTTACAGGTAATTTAGGGCATGCTTTGGACATTGCAGGAGTGTATATATTCAGGTATAGGCAGTCTTCTGATATTCCAGGAATGTCCAATTGCACTGAAATATTTTTAGTGAAGCCCGCAATCATCTCTAAATCTTGTAGACACCTAGAAAGTAAAGAATATTATATCATTACAATATAGTATAATCTTTACATGCCACCAATTTATATTATGAATACTTATGGTAACAATGATTTCAATATAATTCTGGTGAGGCTGAGTTCAGTCGACCTGTGTGCTCAGTGTGTGCTCAGGCTGTGACTGAGTTCAGTAATGAGTGAGTGTGACAGGCTGGGTTTGAGGGTGTGACTGAGTTCTGTAATGAGTGAGTGTGAGTGTGAGTTCAGTAATGAGTGTGAGTTCAGTAATGAGTGTGAGTTCAGTAATGAGTGTGAGTGTGAGTTCAGTAATGAGAGTGAGTGTGAGTTCAGTAATGAGAGTGAGTGTGAGTTCAGTAATGAGAGTGAGTGTGAGTTCAGTAATGAGAGTGAGTGTGACAGGGTGGATTGAGTGTGTGACTGAGTTCAGTAATGGGTCTGACTGTGACTCGTGTGGGGAGATCTCCCAGGCCTCACATCGCTGGCTGCTGTGTGGCGTCTCGCTCTCCCTCCCAGGGCGTGGCGGGCAGCGGCGGGGCCAGCCGCAGAGGCCCCACCGGCGGCTGGGCGAACGGCACGCCCAGGTAGGCCTCCACCACGGCCTCCTTCCCCACCACACTCACGTACTTACCCCTCAGGCTGCCCGATCTGAGGAGTGCCAGAGGACCTGCCCATTAACACACAACCGTGACTGGAGTTAAAGGTACAATCGGTAATGTTGGACTTCTAACGGTCAAGAGAGGAATAGCAGCAACAAACACCTTCAAACCACAACACTGTTTATCCCTCCCCCTTCTCTGTAAATGCACTGAAGTTGAAACGCCATTGACTGTGGAAATTGGAACCAATTTTCAACCGATGAGCTTGAATTATTGTACAGTTACACAACGTTTTGGTGTTGGGCCGTCACAGGAATATTTTGAAACCCGAATTTAAGGATTATAAACACAGGCAGAGGGTGAGTCAACATGTCAGTGAGCCTTTTTCAATGATAGGAAGGAATTTATAATGGTCTTGTAACAATGTTTTAACACAAAAATCTTACCTATCGTACCTTTAAGGATTGCATGCATGCTTTCATGCATTTAGCTGCTGTCACAGGGCTGGCCGATTCAATATTTGCATTACCAAGCTGGTGTACAGGTCTACCTAATACAGAGTGTATATTGTATCTGGTCTGTCTTTAAGATAATATTGTTTTCTTTTTAAGAAAACATTGGTTTGCACGCAATAGATAATTGTTTTAATTCTATGAATCTTAAATGAGGCAGTGCTCACATACTTCTGAATCTGCCAAATATTTTTATTTTGTTATAAATGGAGCTACTAGGCTACGCTGCTGACTACCATACAGACAGTAAATAACCCAAGGTGTTCCTGGCTATGTGCGTAATGCACAGTTTTCAGATAGGGGGGAAAGAACACAAAAGAAAGTGGCTGGCTGGAGACCGAGTGGTCGGACAAGTTCTCATCACTTCCTTTGAAAGGCTAGACAAAACCTGTGCTCCACACCTGAGCAACCAGCTCCAGCCTCAAAGTTGTTTTTCTTGCAGGTTTGAATCATCAAAACTCTCCCCAGACACCTGACTGCTTAAAAAATGGCTTCCGCCAAATTATCTGACTTCTCACAAAATGGCCTCCTCCCAATCACATGATTTCAAAATGGAAATAGAAAGAAAAGGGTAGAAATATGCATATTGTTTTTTCATTTATATATTTTGTTATCAAGAAACAGATGTTGCAGATGTTTGACAGCCCCTGTCAACAGTGGTGATGAACCTTCTTTCCCTCAAACGTAGCTATGTACAAGATATGGTAGGCTGTTTCACTTCCTGTTGAGTTTCTTTATTTTCATTTCACCTTTATTTAACCAGGAATAGGCTACCCCATTGAAATTTGCAAAGGGAGCTGAAAACTTGTTTGTTGGCCAACTGTTGCTACATCTTCAGATTTTCTTTCAACAGCCGTTGCGGCTCAGCCACAATATTTTCTGTGGCCAACATCCAGTAATGATAATATTTTCCCCTTAAATTTCACAGAAATGACCATTGCACAGCTGTTCTTTTTACAATGCCCCTGGACGCCCCTTGACGGTTGTTCACTTGTTTGGATGAATTCTGTACGGATGTTGCTTAATTGGCATACCATCACCCACATCCACGTCATGCATCAATACATGTGTGAGACCTGGAGTGTTCTGGAATATTGAGCTGTGAGTCTCTACAAGACCCAGCACTTCCACCACCTGCTCTTGGAGAATATGTACTTCTATTGTACTGCCCTCTAGGGTCTTTCAGCGCACTTATCCCTGGTTATGGGTATGCACTTTGTTGTACGTCGCTCTGGATAAGAGCGTCTGCCAAATGCCATTAATGTAATGTCATGTAATATGGACAAGTTGTTCCCTCATGACTCCAAACATGCATCAAAATCTAAACAGAAACGGTGAAAGTGAAGTCAACATCTATGTTCTGCAATGGCCATCAAAGTCTGCAGACTTAAATCCTGTCCAAACATGTAATCTGAATTGAAGAGGGGGGTCCAGTCCAAGTTGTGTAAGCAATGTAAGGCCTGGGAGATCTCCCCATATGAGTCACACTCAAACCATTACTGAACTCAGTCACACACTCACACTCATTAATGAACTCACTGTCACACGCTCACACTCATTACTGAACTCACAATCACCCTCACACTCATTACTGAACTCACAATCATGGTAGTCATTTTTGCGTGTGTTTGTGTAGCAGGGTTAGCTTAGCTAGTTCGCGGGCTTCAGGAAAGGCTTGTACCAGGTTACCGTAAAAACGCTCCCTAGTGCTTTAGCTGACTGGTAACGCCTTCGTCCAAAAAATACTTCTCCGAGTGAGAGAGTAGGGTTCAAATCCCACGTCGAATTCGGGATATTTCTCTCGTTACATTTGCACAGGGATCCAAATAATTGTGCAATTCGTTTTTTCAAGACTTTGATTGATTTAAATGAATCATTAAGAAATAACACTACTTTACACATGTTGGAAAATAAAGCTTATGCATTATTTTATTTTTTTTATGGTGTTTTTTTTCTGCACATTTACGAGTGTCGTGCTTTTATCCTTTTATTCTCACCAATACGTGATCTCACAGCAATGCAGATCAGTTAATATAAATATACTCTGGTACTTACCTTTGGGATCCGCGAAAGAACTGTGAAAAAACAACAAGCCAATTGTTATGGCAAAAGTGCACTTTGCGTGGAGGTGCATTGTGCTCGTTTCAACTGCGTTGCCGGATAGTGTGGGGCGAGCGTCCCAGTTCCGCTTTATCAACAACACCTGTGTTACCAGGTGGGGAGATAATCCCATGTTCATGGAGAATTATCTCAGTCAACAGAGGAAAATGTGGGCCGACTGGACACGGGGAAATATATTTTTAAATTGGGAGAATTTAAATATATGTGTTAAAATAAAAGCATTTTAATTGGTACATTTGAAATATTTCTGAATATCACAGCTGAATTTCAAATATGTTCTCGAGTAACCAAATAATTGTATTTGAGTATTGTATTTAGTATTTTCAAGCGTGTGTGTGTGTGTGTGTGTGTGTGTGTCTGTGTGTGTGCGTCACAATCAGGGTGAGTTGAGGCATGGGGGGAAATGTGTCGCGAATGCTGCAAATAGGGGATAAAAAACATGGGGACCTGGGGCCCTCGTCCATAGAATTGCCGTGCATTTCATCCTACATTTCACCATATGGCCAGTTACTAAATCGTGCATACACACCTTTATAAAATGCGCGTACGGATGAAAACAATTTCGTAAATCACACATATACACCTTTTATTTATGAATCAGAAATATCTGTAAAAGTGTGTGGACGAGAACGCACTTTGGGAAATTGTCTTGTAGAAATTGTCTATAATGTTGTCTGTACTAACCGCATATGACACCATATATATGAAATGGATGTCTTGGAAGAAATTGATACTAGTTTGTTTGTGCCCCGGTCTCCCCTGTGTGCAAATATGAACCTTAGACTTGTCCTTTAACTGTATCACCTACCTTTTGCTCTAGATTTTTATTTATTCATTCATTTATCATGATTAACTCCCTACTATAACGCAACTGTGGGATTACTACTTGGCCAGTTTATCTGATTATGTTAGAAGGGTTCACATTTTTATCTATGTGTTCACTCTCGCACGTGGAACCATACTTCCCTGACTTCCGCCTTTTATTTATGAATCACAAATATCCATGTCGCTATTAAAAAGACAAACGGATACATTTACACGGCCCAGTTCGTAGACTACACGCTTCTGGTCTTCAGATATCACTGCTGTTCACAGATGGAGGATACGTCATGAGATAATAGGCTTGTGTGAGATGAAATAGGCCTGCAGGCAAGCGCATTGCATGACGGTTAGAATGTTGTCGGACTTGCTCTGGCGTTTTCAGGCGATGTTTTCAGGAATAGGCGACGCAGTTGTTCACCACCGACTGCAAAACTTTGTGCATGATGGGAAACGACTTGCTCCGGTTTGAGCTAATCGCCTATTGGCTCAGAAAAGCTGTCAGCGCCCACAAGAAATTAATTAGATTCCAGCGTAGGCACAATTTACGGTTAAATCCGGTCGTACAACCAATTTATGCATGAGGACCCAGGTGTCAACACATTCACTAATCAGGAACCTATTGATTCAGTATTTAGTTTCATCAGTTAAAAATAATTTACCACTTTTTCCGCAAAATGTATGCATTGTTTGCAATATAGTATGATAAGCACAATATTAACATGGGGATTTTATTATTTACGGTATGCATAGCTATCTGACATAATGTGGTTTAAGAGGGTAAGTTAATCCTTCTAAAAAAGAAAAGCATAACCTAACTAAGAAAAATTAAGAGCTTGTTAAAAGTTGGATTGCTATTGTGCAATCCAACTTTTCCAACAACAGCAATTGGATTGCTATTGTTGGAACGAAAAGCAGCATACACATGGGTACTCCAGGACCGAGGGGGCACAGGGCCTTTTGGTTTGCTCTTGTTGTTGTTCTTCTTCTTCTTCTGCCTCTTGCTAAATTTTCATCTCTTTGCCATGCTCCAAAATCTCATAAAATTTGGCAGGCATGTGTGGTATGGACACACCCTCATTGGCCCATGAAGTGTACATGAGAGATGTAAGACCTGCAAAGTTTATACAGTGGCAATATAATGAAAGTACGCCTGAGATAATAATGATAAAACATTCAGAGCAAAGAGTAGGGTATGATATTAAAGGAAAGGTTCAAGGTTCACTTAGTGTTGCCTGGGCCACTTGCACAATTCCAGATTTATAGCTGACTGCTGTCACCACATACATAGCAGTTACTACTTTAATAAGATTGTCTAGGCAGTTCACTGAATATTAAGTGATTTACCTCCTTGGACACTGCTTTTGACATTTTTTCACGATTGTCACATTAAACAGGTTCATATAATAGGTGCTGCATGGGGGGTTATCTAAGACAATTCAGAGGACTTGTCCCCATCAGGCTTGGGTTTGGATATGATATTATTGAGCTGAGTTGAAGCCCTATTATTTTGGAGAAAAGGTTCTGCTTACTAAAACATTTGTTCACTTGAGTATATCTCCAAAAGCAAACCACGTCAGTTCAGGAATATCATGTAGCATGACAAGAATAGGTAGTATAAAATAACAATATTGTAGAGCCATCTCAATAGGACATACAATTGGGGTGGCCTGTAACGTAGTAGTTAAGGTAAATGACTGGGACACGCAAGAGATCAGTGGCTCTAATCCCGGTGAAGCCACAATAAGATCCACACAGCCGTTGGGCCCTTGAGCAAGGCCCTTAACCCTGCCTGCATTGCTCCAGGGGAGGATTGTCTCCTGCTTAATGTAATGTAATGTAATAATGTAATTGCTTTATAATGTATGGAAATATCAGCAGAGTACCAGGTGGACATTGGTTACATTTGTTATATTCAGAATCAGAATCAACTTGCACTGCACCATTCTTCCATATGCCCAGAGGGGTTAGAATCAGCAATACTGGCTTGTCCATTTTGAATGTTCAAAACATGCCAAAAGTCTATGACACTTAATTAGGCTTTTAAGGCAAGCTGAAGGAAATACACCTGCACAAAATGTGGTCGACACATTCACCCTATCGATGAGAGATTTAGCCCGTTTCTGACTCAGTACTCAGACCACTTTTCAGACCAATTTATGGTGTTGTAGATCTCATTTCTAACGGATAAAATTGCCATTTTAGCCCATCAACAAAAGTCAAAACATGTTTTTAGAAATTCTTGCAAATTTATTACAAATCAAAAACTTTAATCCCTCATTTACATAAGTATTCAGAGTCCATCTGTCACGTTTCATGCTTGTCATGTCATGTTTTATGTTTAGTCATTGTCTTAGTTACATTATTGTCATGTCACGTATTATGTTATTCTAGCCTCGCCACGTTTTTATGTTTTATTTCTTGTTACGTTTCATTGTCATGTCATGTTATGTTTCATGTTTAGTTCTTGTTACCATTTATTTCTTAGTCTTGCCATGTCATGTTATATAGTTTATTGTCATTATTTAGCAAACTTGTTATGTCACAATTTATGTTTCATGTTATGCTGTACTGTTCATTGATTAGCATACACTTTTTTGTGTCTTTCTGCAAATCTTGCATTCCAGCTTTCTCTCTCTCCCTTTCTGTCACTCACACCCTAATTGTCTTCTTACTAATCTACAACGCTAGATCAGGATTGGGTAATACTAACATTCTAACCATGTGTTCATGTTACCTTACGTTTCTTGTGCATGTCATTTACTAATTTACTAACGCTAGGGCAGGATAGGTTTATTACAGTGGAGGCTGGTGACTTCCAGAATTGAGGAGGCCATTTTTTTCCGCTTGCTCACTTCACTCGCGATGGAATGTTCCCTGTTCTCTTATCTGTCTTTGTGCTGGCCAAAGGCATACTATTTGGAGTGTAAGCTACAGTCAGAAAGTTCTGGCTGATGAAATTCATTGTGCAGAGCTTAGCCTTGTGCCTTCCTGAAGAAATGACATTGCTGTAAGTCTATGAGCCTGCCTGATAATTAAGCTGAGAAATGACATTTGGATGTAATATAAATGCCAAGTGAACATGTGTAAAAGGCAGGAATTTTAATTATGTAGTTAAAAACTATTTTGTTTAGCTTACATTTTTCATTCTTCTACAGCTTCAACATGTAATCACCAATTTAATCAAGTTTAGCATATAAAAAAGATAAGATAACACTTTCTTTATCATATGTAGTTTTATTCAATATATTTAATATAAAATATGTAAAAATATGGTTCCAGTTGGCTTTATCTAACGTTAACGTTATCCACTAGAGGGCAGCACTCTATTCGTATTTAGAGTGAATTTCCTCACAGAGCAACAATTCGGTAATTTGATATGGAAGATTATTAAATTGACTTGTAATAAAACGAAATGGACTACATTAAAAATAAAACTGTTCAATAAATCCCAAATGGTGTCTAACATGACCTATTGAATGTCATTCTCACTCCCTAGTATCTGGAATCTGCATATCTCCAGCCCAAGATCTCAAATTGCGCTAGAATCTCGCCGACTTCCGAGGTAGCTTTAAGCAAAAGTGTTTGGCCAAATGAGCTATAAACTCCAGGGGTGTTCTCTAAATTTCCTGAAAAGCACAAGTTGATAGGACACTCGTAGCCACTATGGCGTGTGTTTGTTTGACTGAAGTGACTAGCGAATTCTCAAAATGGCTTCTGTGTTGAATAGGAAAGGAAAGGACAGTTGATTCCAAATGAACCAGTAGCATGTGATTGGACGAACAAAATGTCAATCTTTCAGCCCTGGACACAATGCATGGTGAGGCCAGGCCTCCGTTGCCCACCCATTTTCAGTGATCTGGCCAATCACATATTGGCATGAAAAAAAATGCATTACATTGACTTCTATGAAAAGCGAATTTCCTAGGGGAGGCCTGGCCTCCCTTAATACAAACTGATAGGGAAATCTGGCCTGTTGCTTTACAATTGCAATATTGGGTTTTAGCCATGGGAAAATTTAGATTTATGAACAAAACTAAAATAATATGAATATAAAAAATAAAAAATATGTTTTTTGTTAAAATAAATAAATAAAATAAATATATTTATTGTTTTTTTTAAATCTCTCTCTTCTCTCAAATTATTGGGGAGGCCAGGCCTCCTCCACCTCTATGGAGGAGCCTCCACTGGTTTATTACTAACGATTACTAATTACCTCGTTAACTTGTCAATCCTCCACACCTGATTTCCATTCTCATGCTGCTCTCAAGCTAATTGTCTACACCTGTCTACACCTGCATATAAAGCTCAGTTTCATGTCTTGTCGTTGTGAAATTGCATTAGTGCACCTGTTGAGTGGTTTTGGCAAGCCGGTGGCTACCCGTTACAGTCAAGGATGTTTATTGACCAAAGATAATTGACTTCTGTTTGTTGACCATTGCCTGCTGTCTTTGTGCTTTTGCCCCGCGGAGCAGACTTCGGTCTTGACTCTTGCGCCGCCATCGACCCTGAGCCTGCCTACCCGGGGCCTGTACTTCTGCCCCGCTGACAGCTTTCCTGGCTACCGGACTACCAGTTATGAGACTGCCTTCTCCCTCGGTACTGCGCTTTGGTTTTTGGGCTGGATTTTACGTGTACGAACATTGCTTGTTTTTGACTACGCTCTCTGGATATTCTCCGAATAAGGCCCTGACGGGACTTTACTACACCATTGTTTCTGAGTCGTGCATTTTGGGTCCAAACCCCCCACGCACCCGTCTCACCATCTATTGCGAATTGAATTGCCATAGTTTATAAAGGCACACACCTGTGTGTGTATATAAAGTCCCGCAATCCACACTGAATGTCAGGGGGAAAAAAAAAAAAAAAAGTAGTCAGGAACTCACCAAAGACCTAAAATTGTAGTGAGGCATAGATCGGGGCAAGGGTATAAAGCCAAGCTTTGAGTCCTATGCGAATCCAAATTTACGTTCACGAACATTTTGGTGGATATACTCGTCCGGTCACACTATTCTTCATAGCGATACGGACTCTCATTCCAAATGCACAAATACCCAGTTCCCAAGCGATTCTTAGTAGCAGAAAATGATTTGAGTGGATTTCACAATCAGGAATAAATGAGTCCCAGCTCCATCAAATCTGCTTAAACGACCCGTGTAAAAAATCTCTGTAGGTAGCTACCTTTCAAAATGTGGAGGTGGAAAAAATGACCGTGTGAATTTTACGTGACAATACAAATCAGACATTATTTCAGAAAATACCTGTATATATTATTCCCCCCTGGCTTCCGGGTCTTTGTATCGGGCCAGTGGCGCAATGGATAACGCGTCTGACTACGGATCAGAAGATTCCAGGTTCGACTCCTGGCTGGCTCGACCATTTTTATTTTTTATTTGTGTAAAACGCTAATCGTCTAAACGCAAAAACGCATCGACGAGGATCTGCAAAAAAGTAGCCTAGATCCAATACATTCTAAACGTTCTTGTCTGGCGTTTAATGTCTTGTCCGGCCTACTTACAATTTAAATACATTTTAAATAATTACCTAAAAGAAAATACAGACCGAGTTAGCCGCAACGAATTCGCCAAGTACGATTCCATTGCTATGTTTAGCCAGTTCACTAACTAACGTAAAAGATTCGTAGATAGCCAGCTCACGTTAATGTATACTGTTGATAACTGCGCAAAATAATATCACAAAAACCAACGGTCCAAACGCCATGGCCCAGTATTTGACAACCATTTTGTTTAGGAATTCATTAATTAGGCTTAAATCTGTACGTGTTTTATAATTGGTTATACCCGTGTCCCAATGCTGAGTAGGCTACGCTTTTTCAAAACTCTTAATACAGGTAGCACACCAGCAGTCTATGTGGACTAAACTGTGGACCATTTTTCATTGATTTCAAGAAAAATGCATTCACCCACAGCTTCAGCACATAACACCAACACACTCTCACCCACAACTCCAACAAGCAGCACCAACACACACTCTCACCCACAACTCCAACAAACAGCACCAACACACACTCTCGCCCACAACGCCAACAAACAGCACCAACACACACTCACCCACAACTCCAACAAACAGCACTAACACATTCTCTCACGCACAACTGCTACAAACAGCAGCAACACATTCTCTCACCCAAAACTCCAGAAAAACCGCCCCAACACACACTCTCACCTACAACTCCAACAAACAGCACCAACACACACTCTCACCCACAGCTTCAAGCTCAGCTCAGCTCAATTAGATATGGGATAGCAAAAAAAGGGATTTCAAAAGGGATATAAAATCTGTCTGAAAGAACACAGCTTCATCGAGGATGAATGTGCTTCAGTGTCGAACACTTCAGTTTACTGTGTGCCACCAGGGGGAGCGCTATGTCCTTCCTTAAAAAAAAAACACACTCACAGAGCACTTTATTAGGTATTTATTAGACTCATTTTTTAGACTTCTACTGCTGTAGCCTAGTTATGATGCGTTGTTTGTTCAGAGATGCTCTTCTGCATACCACTGTTGTAATGTGTGGTTATTTCTGATACTGTCACCTTCCTGTCAGCTTTGACCGGTCTGGTCATTCTCCTTTGATGTCTCTCATTAAGAAGGCATTTCTGTCTGCAGAACTGCTGCTCACTGGATTTCTGAAGTTTTTTGCGCCATTCTTTGTAAACTCTAGAGATCCTAGGAGATCAGCAGTTTCTGAGATACTCAAACCACCCTTTGTCTGCCACCAACAATCATTCCACGACTTGGATCTCAAGTTTTCCCCATTCTGATGGTTGATGTGAACATTAACTGAAGCTCCTGACCTGTATCTACATTATTGTATGAATTGCACTGCTGCCACACAATTGGCTGATGAGGTAATCGCATGAATAAATAGTTGTAATAAAGTAAAAATGTTCCTAATAAAGTGCTCGTTGAGTGTACATAAATGATAGGAAATTGATCACCAATGGGATGATTATAGAACACTCACATTCCAAATACAAAACTATAACCTCCCGTTACTGTAACCTCCCATTGATGAGCTACTTAACTCATGGGCTACTTAAAAGTTAAAAAAAATGTGGAAGATTTGCTTTTTCTGTCTCACGATCTCACACATATTATCTGTTTCCACATTTCGCCATTTTCTGTTACTCTTAACCCTCCCACTTCTTTCCCCATCTTTCTAGTCTGCTTCTCAGTTTATCGGTCCATCTCTCCATCTTCAAGTTGATCTTTTTCTTATTTATCTATTTATTTTGTTATGTTTAGTTCACTTGCTTAAAGGTACAATAGGTAAGAATTTAGTGTTAAAACATTGTTACAAGACCATTGTAAATCCCTTCCTATGATTGAAAAAGGCTCACTGACATGTTGACTCACCTCTTGCCTGTGTTTATAGTCCTTAAATTCAGGTTTCAAAATATACAGTTGAAGGCCCGACACTCTGTACCAAAATATGGTATCACTGTACCATAATTTCAAGCTCATTGATTGAAAATTGGTTCTAATTGCTAGAGCCAATGGTGTTTAAACGCCAGCATGTTTACAGAGAAGGGGGAGGGATAAACAGTGTTCTGGTTTGAAGATGTTGGTTGCTGCTATTCCTCTCTTGACCTTTAGAAGTCAGAAATTACCTATTGTACCTTTAAGTATGATGAATTATAATGAACTTGGATAATCTTGAAGCTTTTCTGGAGCTGGCATTTAAGTCTAAGATGCCTGTTGTATTTCTATTCGTCCACAAGAGGGCAGTGTAGTACTGCTTCGCTCTCTCTCTCTCTCTCTCTCTCTCTCTCTCTCTCACACACACACACACACACTCTGTCACACATGTAAACTACCGTACCTCGCACTCTTCCTCTCACGGTCACACACAAACACGCCCCTACCCTCACGATTCCACACTTTCACTTCCACATATGCACACCTTACTCAACACTACTCTCGCATACATTTTGTTTTGCATAAACATACGCACGAATGCTGCACTGCTCTGCTTTTCTCCTCCTCCTCCTCCTCCTCCAGATGTACGTTTTCCTTCCAGAGGAAACGAACGTGCTGGAGTCCCTGACTCGTGTCTGTGTTTGAGAGACCCTCCTCTTTGCCCCCACGCCGGTGGACGGGGAGGTGGAGGGTGACCTGACCTCACAGCTGCCTGGATCGGAAGTCTTTGATACGGCCCGGCTGACAGTCGGGAGAGACGCACAGGAAGTGATGTCGCACAGCTGGCCGGGCCCTGGCTGGAGGAGCAGACAGGAAAGTGATGAGTCAGACTCACAGCTTTGCGTGGGGGCCCTAATGGTGCTACGTTCTTCTTCTGTGGTCACTTGGCACCAGTGTCTCCATGAACTTATGGTACGCACACTCTCGCAAGCGGTGAGCGGCTCAGTGCTGGAGAGGTAAAACACAGAGCAGAGCAACAAAAATATCCACCAAATAACAAAACCAAAAGAGCAAGTTAAGTCACAATATTATATGCATGTGTGCGGGACTGAGACATTTGGTAGTGTAACACAATAAAATACTGTATAACGAAGTGAAGAAGGATGCGCTTTTAGCTTTGTAGACGGCCTAAAATCAGACAAAAAAAGCTTCATACCCACTTGGCAGAATTGTGTAAATGTACATTTTAGGACCCACAAAATGCACACAACTTTGCATGTAGGCTACTAACCAGGCCATGGTGTCCAATAAACCTGTTTTAATGGTACAGTACACAGCCATGTGTAAACCTCCATACATTATATCTTATTCAGTTTTCATTTGTAGTCGGACTTTGTCTTTAAAGGGTTTTGGGTTATGGAAGTTGCAGTTACGTAAAAACACTACAGGAACAGTTTCCAACATGTTGTCATGGACTTTTAGAGTGGGTGGAGCACAGGGCTAGTGAGAGGTCAGGGGCTGGGCTCGTGCAGCAGCATAGTTGTGTGAGTAACAGTGTGGCTGTTCTAACATCAGGTCCTCAAGGGGGGCATCGTTGCTGTTTTCTTTTGTCCGCTCTTCTACTTTGTCCTCATTGTCTCTATCTGTCGCGGACAGAACTCTTCCCCTTTCTGTGTTCCATTCTCTCAGATCAAAGAGAGGCTGATGACCTCATTCACATCAAAGAGGACGCACGCAGGCCGTTCTTATTGTCTCTGTTCAATAATTCGGCCAATGCTCAAAGGGGAGAAACTTGCGGATTAAGTCACATCCTTTCCGTGTGTTTCAGTGACAATCTGTAACGTCGTAGTGTGTGTGAGTCTGTGCATGTGTATGCGAGTCTGTGTGTGTGAGTCTGTGTGTGTGTGTGAGTCTGTGCATGTGTACGTGAGTCTGTGTGTGTGTGCCAGTAGGGAAGACTGGGTTTGCACGCTATTCCTGCTGGAGTATGCATTCAGAAATATGGTCCAAACTCAGTGCAGTCAATGTTGAGAGCTGAGCAGTACCCTTCTCACGCAGGTAAAGTGCATTTCTCTTACAGCGCAAGCGCACACTCATTGCAGGTAGTGCACACTCACAGTGGGTAGTGCACACCTAAGCGTGTTCACAAAAGCTACTGTGTGTCGTGCTTTCAGTCTCAGACACTAAATGCTAAAATGCCACTGAGATGTATCGCTGCCAGATTCTCATAGTTTAAAGGGGCTTACTTTAACAAGGGCTCCTGTTCCCACTGGCAGTGCATGAGAGCCTTGGTTTTTCTCTATTTTTACTTTGTCTATTAAATGGGCAGCCAGAGCAAACACAGTCACTTTTTTCCCTAACCTAATGTTCCAGGTCTGCTTTAGATGCACAGAGGCAGACAGCAACAAATGGCATCTTCTTTTATTGGAGAAATCCAGAATACCAGAATACCATGAAATGATAGAGCTACACTCGTCTAAATTTTATATTTTTTCCCCATTATAAAATGTTGTAAAGATTGTGTTGAAGAGAGTATTAAATATTTGACAATGAATCTGTGAATCTGGGTCAGCTGCCCAGAGCCCTCAGAGCCTCAGCATGTGTGCTGTTTGTTGGAGTTGTGGGTGAGAGTGTGTGTTGGTGCTGTTTGTTGGAGTTGTGGGTGAGAGTGTGTGTTGGTGCTGTTTGTTGGAGTTGTGGGTGAGAGTGTGTTGGTGTGCAATCACCCACCTTCCTTCCACACTTTGTGACTCTGAGGACCAGTTTGCCCTGTGCAGGATCAGGGAGATAGGCCTGTGCCAGGAGGGGGCGTAACCCACTGAACCAGGGGTACAAATCCAAAAAGTAGCTTTCTCAACTGGCACAGAGAAGTGACAGGTGATACCAAGCTGCACACTCACACACCTACACACACCTATGCATGTACAGAGACACACATACACACATGCACACACCTACACACACTCAAGCACAAACACACAAACATACACACATGTACACACACACACACACACACACACACACACACAGGTGCAGTGCAGCCCTGTCTACAGGATGAAATGCTGCACAAACATTCTGAGTAACCCTCCGTGGTTCCTCCAGTGGAGATGTGAAAGCAGTAAACAGCAGGGAGGGACTTGTAAAGGGTGCTGCATTCACTGCCTAATAAAGAGTGGAGTGTCTCACATTCCAGCTGACTGAGGACACCCATCTTCTTCAAGAGTCCGTGCACAGACGCCTTTCAAGTTGACCCGATTTCAACATCATAAATCATCATTTTCCTGAAGAATTCTTACCCTCACATGATTTATATATTGTTTTTCTTATGTCCTGTAGTCTCTCTGCTGCTGTCATGGAAGCAGAAATGAACTTTTTTTACACAGAGCAGAGTAATTAATAAATTCATGAAATATGTGTTTATGTATCATAAAACTGTGCTGCTGGGACCTTGGCCTAAGGGAATAAGTACAGTGGGTGGGAATAGGAGAAATATGGGTAAATACAGAGGGAGTGGGGTAGATACAAAGGGAGTGGAGGTAGATAAAGAGGGAGTGGAGGTAGATACAGAGGGAGTGGGGTAGATACAAAGGGAGTGGGGGTAAATAAAGAGGGAGTGGAGGTAGATACAGAGCGAGTGGGGGTAGATACAGAGGGAGTGGGGGTAAATACAGAGGGAGTGGGGTAGATAGAGAGGGAGTGGAGGTAGATACAGAGGGAGTGGGGTAAATACAGAGGGAGTGGGGTAGATACAGAGGGAATGGAGGTAGATACAGAGGGAGTGGGGGTAAATACAGAGGGAGTGGGGTAGATACAGAGGGAGTGGGGGTAGATACAGAGGGAGTGGGGTAGATACAGAGGGAGTGGGGGTAGCTAATTTAGGCCCCCCTTGAACTGCTAACCAAACTCAACCTGAAGAATCTCCTGTAGTTCACTCTGTTAATCCCTTTAATTAATTTAGATGCCAGGGCGACATGGCTCAGGCAGTAAGAGCAGTCGTCTGGCAGTCGGAGGGTCGCCGGTTCGATCCCCTGCCCAGGCTGTGTCAAAGTGTCCCTGAGCAAGACACCTAACCCCCGAATGCTCCTGACGAGCTGGTTGGCGCCTTGCATGGCAGCCAATTGCTGTTGGTGTGGGAATGGGTGAATGAGAAGCGTCAATTGTACAGCGCTTTGGGTAAAGGCGCTATATAAATGGCAACCATTTACCAAATCTCCCCTCATTCTGCTTTTACTAAGCTTGAAGAGATTAATCAGCTTGCGCCTTTCCTTGTAATGTCTATATTTTATACCAGGAATCGGTCTCAACTACTGAGGAAGTGGGGGTAAATATGTAGGGAGTGGGGTAGATAATTAGGAAGTGAGGGTAAATACAGTGGGAGTAGGGGTAGATAATGATGTGATGTTAAGTACAAAGAGACTGGGTCTTCGAATGAGAGACCGGGGATAGATGTTGGTGGAGTGCAGTAGATGCTGTGGGACTAGGGGTATATTCTGTGGGACTAGGGGTATATCCTGTGGGACTAGGGGTATATACTGTGGGACTAGGGGTATATGCTGTGGGACTAGGCATATTCTGTGGGACTAGGGGTATATTCTGTGGGACTAGGGGTATATGCTGTGGGACTAGGGGTATATACTGTGGGACTAGGGGTATATACTGTGGGACTAGGGGTATATGCTGTGGGACTAGGGGTATATACTGTGGGACTAGGGGTATATACTGTGGAATGGGTAAAGATGCTGAAGAGAGAGGTAGATACTGAGTGAGTAGGCACAGATGCTGGGGAAGATGAGAACTAGATATAGCGTTAGTTCCATACTGTTTGAGACAGAAAACATATTTGTTTTGGTTTGGCTCTGGACACAATTTTTGTTATGTAATCAAACAATCCACATGTGGTTAAAGTGCACATTCTCAGCTTTTATTGAAGGGTATTTTTATACATTTTGGTTTCGCCATGTAGAAATTACTGCACTTTTTATACAGAGCCTGACTTGGCCGGTGAAGAATTTTCCAGTTTTTGGCTTTGAAAAACTGCTTTGTTGCTTTACCAGTATGTTTGGGGTCATTGTCTTGCTGTAAGATGAATCCCTGTCCAATGAATTTGGAAGCATTTTTTTTAACTTGGTCATGGGTATTGGGAAATGATAAGATTTCAGAATTCATTCTGCTGCTACCTGCAGTTACATCGTCAATTACGACAAGTGAGCCAGTATCTGTGGCAGCCATACATGCCCAAACCATTACACCCCCACCACCATGTTATACAGATGAGGGGAGGGGGGCTGCTTTGGATTTTGGGCAGCTCCTTTTGGCCTCCTCACTTTGCTCTTGTCATCACTCTGATACAAGTGAAGCTTGGTCTCATCTGTCCATAAGCCTGCTTTTAGGTGGTACTTGTCAGACTGTAACCTGGCCTTCTTGTTTTTGTGGCAAAACTGTGGTTTACATCTTACAGTGTAGCATCTGTAGATCTGTTTGTGAAGTCTTCTGTGGAGAGCAGTCACTGACAGTGGAGATAGAGGCCTACCAGACCCTTCAAAATGACTGAGTTCACCAGTGCTCTCTTTCTTTTAATGATGGTCCGACAAGTTTGATAAGCCAATTAACAAGATCAGTTCAGTCAGACCACGCACAATGAATTAAGCAATATTTATTGGAAGTTTAATATAAATTCAAACTTTGGCGTCATCAACATCTGTCTATTCAACATCTGAATCGACAAGCAGAAGTTAAATTTGTGAACAAGACAAAATTCCTATTTTCCAGCCAAATGGACTCATTGCAACCCACGGATTAACACTGACATATTATTAACGATGAAGCACAATAACAGATCATCTTCTTATCAAAGTTGTGTTACAGAAATGCTTTTCTTCTTGAATCACAGTCTGGTAGGGGTGATTTTTGCCATGCTGCATTGGGCACGGTTTCGCTGAGCGGACATTGAACAATGAGCACACGTCTGTGGAAGTGAAAGCAGCCTCTGACAACACAGCTCAACATAAAATGCCTCTTGCTGTTAATGAATAAATACAGTATCTATGTGTCAAAAAATGCATTTAATATTTAATTGTCCACAATAAATTACCTTTGTTTTCTTGTCGTTATGCCATTCCTTCAGTAGTAGTTTATATTAAATGGACCAGAAATTTAGGCAAAGAGCGAGGCATGCATTTGCAATATTTATCCTTGGGAATTGTGACTAATTTCCTTTTAATTCACTTTAATTTCCTTTTAAATATCTTAAGATATTTCCAGCACCAAGATGGGATTTCCATGACTTCCATTACATGAGAAAGGAGGAAATGTTCTTAAATTCTGGAAGAAAACACATCTGTGTACAACGCATTATCTGTGCATTTCTGAACAGGCTAAGCAGGACACCCCCCTAGAGTACACAGTGGAGACAGGAAGTGATGGGGTATGAACTTGGAGCCCCCCCCCCCCCCAAAAAAAAAAAGTGCACTTATGATGACTATATGTTTAAAACAGCACTTCTTATGTATTTTCCTAGTTATGGATGTGATGCTTTGACTTGTGGAAGAACCTATGCACTTGTAAGTCGCTTTGGATTAAAAGCATCTGCCAAATGACCAAAATGTAAATGTAAATGTGTACTCTGTGCTGAGTGTGTGGTATAGTATGTGTGTACTCTGTGCTGAGTGTGTGGTACATCTGTGTACTCTGTGCTGAGTGTGTGGTACATCTGTGTACTCTGTGCTGAGTTTGTGGTACATCTGTATACTCTGTGCTGAGTGCGTGGTACAGTACATGTGTGTACTCTGTGCTGAGTGTGTGGTACAGTACATGTGTGTACTCTGTGCTGAGTGTGTGGTACATGTGTGTACTCTGTGCTGAGTGTGTGGTACAGTACATGTGTGTACTCTGTGCTGAGTGTGTGGTACAGTACATGTGTGTACTCTGTGCTGAGTGCGTGGTACAGTACATGTGTGTACTCTGTGCTGAGTGCGTGGTACAGTACATGTGTGTACTCTGTGCTGAGTGTGTGGTACAGTACATGCGTGTACTCTGTGCTGAGTGTGTGGTACATGTGTGTACTCTGTGCTGAGTGTGTGGTACAGTACATGAGTGTACTCTGTGCTGAGTGTGTGGTACATCTGTGTACTCTGTGCTGAGTGTGTGGTACAGTACATGTGTGTACTCTGTGCTGAGTGTGTGGTACAGTACATGTGTGTACTCTGTGCTGTTTGTGTGGTACAGTACATGTGTGTACTCTGTGCTGAGTTTGTGGTACATCTGTGTACTCTGTGCGGTTTGTGTGGTACAGTACATGTGTGTACTCTGTCCTGAGTGTGTGGTACATGTGTGTACTCTGTGCTGAGTGTGTGGTACAGTACATGTGTGTACTCTGCGCTGAGTGTGTGGTACATGTGTGTACTCTGCGCTGAGTGTGTGGTACAGTACATGTGTGTACTCTGTGCTGAGTGTGTGGTACATGTGTGGACTCTGTGCTGAGTGTGTGGTACATGTGTGTACTCTGTGCTGAGTGTGTGGTACAGTACATGTGTGTACTCTGCGCTGAGTGTGTGGTGCAGTACATGTGTGTACTCTTTGCTGAGTGTGTGGAGTGTGTGATGCAGCACATGTGTGTACTCTGCGCTGAGTGTGTGATGCAGCACATGTGTGTACTCTGCGCTGAGTGTGTGGTACAGTACATGTGTGTACTCTGCGCTGAGTGTGTGATGCAGCACATGTGTGTACTCTGCGCTGAGTGTGTGGTACAGTACATGTGTGTACTCTGTGCTGTTTGTGTGGTACAGTACATGTGTGTACTCTGTGCTGAGTGTGTGGTACATGTGTGTACTCTGTGCAGAGTGTGTGGTACATGTGTGTACTCTGTGCTGAGTGTGTGGTACATGTGTGTACTCTGTGCTGAGTGTGTGGTGCAGTACATGTGTGTACTCTGTGCTGAGTGTGTGGTGCAGTACATGTGTGTACTCTGTGCTGAGTGCGTGGTACAGTACATGTGTGTACTCTGTGCTGAGTGTGTGGAGTGTGTGATGCAGCACATGTGTGTACTCTGCGCTGAGTGTGTGGTACAGTACATGTGTGTACTCTGCGCTGAGTGTGTGGAGTGTGTGATGCAGCACATGTGTGTACTCTGCACTGAGTGTGTGATGCAGCACATGTGTGTACTCTGCGCTGAGTGTGTGATGCAGCACATGTGTGTACTCTGCGCTGAGTGTGTGGTACAGTACATGTGTGTACTCTGTGCTGAGTGTGTGGTACATGTGTGTACTCTGCACTGAGTGTGTGGTACAGTACATGTGTGTACTCTGCGCTGAGTGTGTGGAGTGTGTGATGCAGCACATGTGTGTACTCTGCGCTGAGTGTGTGGTACAGTACATGTGTGTACTCTGTGCTGTTTGTGTGGTACAGTACATGTGTGTACTCTGTGCTGAGTGTGTGGTACATGTGTGTACTCTGTGCTGAGTGTGTGGTACAGTACATGTGTGTACTCTGTGCTGAGTGTGTGGTACATGTGTGTACTCTGTGCTGAGTGTGTGGTACAGTACATGTGTGTACTCTGTGCAGAGTGTGTGGTACATGTGTGTACTCTGCGCTGAGTGTGTGGTACAGTACATGTGTGTACTCTGCGCTGAGTGTGTGGTACATGTGTGTACTCTGCGCTGAGTGTGTGGTACAGTACATGTGTGTACTCTGTGCTGAGTGTGTGGTACATGTGTGGACTCTGCGCTGAGTGTGTGGTACAGTACATGTGTGTACTCTGTGCTGAGTGTGTGGTACATGTGTGGACTCTGTGCTGAATGTGTGGTACAGTACATGTGTGTACTCTTTGCTGAGTGTGTGGTACAGTACATGTGTGTACTCTGTGCTGAGTGTGTGGAGTGTGTGATGCAGCACATGTGTGTACTCTGCGCTGAGTGTGTGGTACAGTACATGTGTGTACTCTGTGCTGAGTGTGTGATGCAGCACATGTGTGCACTCTGCGCTGAGTGTGTGGTACAGTACATGTGTGTACTCTGCGCTGAGTGTGTAATGCAGCACATGTGTGCACTCTGCGCTGAGTGTGTGGTACAGTACATGTGTGTACTCTGTGCTGAGTGTGTGGTACAGTACATGTGTGTACTCTGCGCTGAGTGTGTGGAGTGTGTGATGCAGCACATGTGTGTACTCTGCGCTGAGTGTGTGGTACAGTACATGTGTGTACTCTGTGCTGTTTGTGTGGTACAGTACATGTGTGTACTCTGTGCTGAGTGTGTGGTACATGTGTGTACTCTGTGCTGAGTGTGTGGTACAGTACATGTGTGTACTCTGTGCTGAGTGTGTGGTACATGTGTGTACTCTGTGCTGAGTGTGTGGTACAGTACATGTGTGTACTCTGTGCAGAGTGTGTGGTACATGTGTGTACTCTGCGCTGAGTGTGTGGTACAGTACATGTGTGTACTCTGCGCTGAGTGTGTGGTACATGTGTGTACTCTGCGCTGAGTGTGTGGTACAGTACATGTGTGTACTCTGTGCTGAGTGTGTGGTACATGTGTGGACTCTGCGCTGAGTGTGTGGTACAGTACATGTGTGTACTCTGTGCTGAGTGTGTGGTACATGTGTGGACTCTGTGCTGAATGTGTGGTACAGTACATGTGTGTACTCTTTGCTGAGTGTGTGGTACAGTACATGTGTGTACTCTGTGCTGAGTGTGTGGAGTGTGTGATGCAGCACATGTGTGTACTCTGCGCTGAGTGTGTGGTACAGTACATGTGTGTACTCTGTGCTGAGTGTGTGATGCAGCACATGTGTGCACTCTGCGCTGAGTGTGTGGTACAGTACATGTGTGTACTCTGCGCTGAGTGTGTTATGCAGCACATGTGTGCACTCTGCGCTGAGTGTGTGGTACAGTACATGTGTGTACTCTGTGCTGAGTGTGTGGTACAGTACATGTGTGTACTCTGTGCAGAGTGTGTGGTACATGTGTGTACTCTGTGCTGAGTGTGTGGTACAGTACATGTGTGTACTCTGTGCAGAGTGTGTGGTACATGTGTGTACTCTGTGCTGAGTGTGTGGTACAGTACATGTGTGTACTCTGTGCAGAGTGTGTGGTACATGTGTGTACTCTGCGCTGAGTGTGTGGTACAGTACATGTGTGTACTCTGCGCTGAGTGTGTGGTACAGTACATGTGTGTACTCTGTGCTGAGTGTGTGGTACATGTGTGTACTCTGTGCTGAGTGTGTGGTACATGTGTGTACTCTGTGCTGAGTGTGTGGTGCAGTACATGTGTGTACTCTGTGCTGAGTGCGTGGTACAGTACATGTGTGTACTCTGCGCTGAGTGTGTGGAGTGTGTGATGCAGCACATGTGTGTACTCTGCACTGAGTGTGTGATGCAGCACATGTGTGTACTCTGCGCTGAGTGTGTGATGCAGCACATGTGTGTACTCTGCGCTGAGTGTGTGGTACAGTACATGTGTGTACTCTGTGCTGAGTGTGTGGTACATGTGTGTACTCTGCACTGAGTGTGTGGTACAGTACATGTGTGTACTCTGCGCTGAGTGTGTGGAGTGTGTGATGCAGCACATGTGTGTACTCTGCGCTGAGTGTGTGGTACAGTACATGTGTGTACTCTGTGCTGTTTGTGTGGTACAGTACATGTGTGTACTCTGTGCTGAGTGTGTGGTACATGTGTGTACTCTGTGCTGAGTGTGTGGTACAGTACATGTGTGTACTCTGTGCTGAGTGTGTGGTACATGTGTGTACTCTGTGCTGAGTGTGTGGTACAGTACATGTGTGTACTCTGTGCAGAGTGTGTGGTACATGTGTGTACTCTGCGCTGAGTGTGTGGTACAGTACATGTGTGTACTCTGCGCTGAGTGTGTGGTACATGTGTGTACTCTGCGCTGAGTGTGTGGTACAGTACATGTGTGTACTCTGTGCTGAGTGTGTGGTACATGTGTGGACTCTGCGCTGAGTGTGTGGTACAGTACATGTGTGTACTCTGTGCTGAGTGTGTGGTACATGTGTGGACTCTGTGCTGAATGTGTGGTACAGTACATGTGTGTACTCTTTGCTGAGTGTGTGGTACAGTACATGTGTGTACTCTGTGCTGAGTGTGTGGAGTGTGTGATGCAGCACATGTGTGTACTCTGCGCTGAGTGTGTGGTACAGTACATGTGTGTACTCTGTGCTGAGTGTGTGATGCAGCACATGTGTGCACTCTGCGCTGAGTGTGTGGTACAGTACATGTGTGTACTCTGCGCTGAGTGTGTAATGCAGCACATGTGTGCACTCTGCGCTGAGTGTGTGGTACAGTACATGTGTGTACTCTGTGCTGAGTGTGTGGTACAGTACATGTGTGTACTCTGTGCAGAGTGTGTGGTACATGTGTGTACTCTGTGCTGAGTGTGTGGTACAGTACATGTGTGTACTCTGCGCTGAGTGTGTGGAGTGTGTGATGCAGCACATGTGTGTACTCTGCGCTGAGTGTGTGGTACAGTACATGTGTGTACTCTGTGCTGTTTGTGTGGTACAGTACATGTGTGTACTCTGTGCTGAGTGTGTGGTACATGTGTGTACTCTGTGCTGAGTGTGTGGTACAGTACATGTGTGTACTCTGTGCTGAGTGTGTGGTACATGTGTGTACTCTGTGCTGAGTGTGTGGTACAGTACATGTGTGTACTCTGTGCAGAGTGTGTGGTACATGTGTGTACTCTGCGCTGAGTGTGTGGTACAGTACATGTGTGTACTCTGCGCTGAGTGTGTGGTACATGTGTGTACTCTGCGCTGAGTGTGTGGTACAGTACATGTGTGTACTCTGTGCTGAGTGTGTGGTACATGTGTGGACTCTGCGCTGAGTGTGTGGTACAGTACATGTGTGTACTCTGTGCTGAGTGTGTGGTACATGTGTGGACTCTGTGCTGAATGTGTGGTACAGTACATGTGTGTACTCTTTGCTGAGTGTGTGGTACAGTACATGTGTGTACTCTGTGCTGAGTGTGTGGAGTGTGTGATGCAGCACATGTGTGTACTCTGCGCTGAGTGTGTGGTACAGTACATGTGTGTACTCTGTGCTGAGTGTGTGATGCAGCACATGTGTGCACTCTGCGCTGAGTGTGTGGTACAGTACATGTGTGTACTCTGCGCTGAGTGTGTTATGCAGCACATGTGTGCACTCTGCGCTGAGTGTGTGGTACAGTACATGTGTGTACTCTGTGCTGAGTGTGTGGTACAGTACATGTGTGTACTCTGTGCAGAGTGTGTGGTACATGTGTGTACTCTGTGCTGAGTGTGTGGTACAGTACATGTGTGTACTCTGTGCAGAGTGTGTGGTACATGTGTGTACTCTGTGCTGAGTGTGTGGTACAGTACATGTGTGTACTCTGTGCAGAGTGTGTGGTACATGTGTGTACTCTGCGCTGAGTGTGTGGTACAGTACATGTGTGTACTCTGCGCTGAGTGTGTGGTACAGTACATGTGTGTACTCTGTGCTGAGTGTGTGGTACATGTGTGTACTCTGTGCTGAGTGTGTGGTACATGTGTGTACTCTGTGCTGAGTGTGTGGTGCAGTACATGTGTGTACTCTGTGCTGAGTGCGTGGTACAGTACATGTGTGTACTCTGTGCTGAGTGTGTGGAGTGTGTGATGCAGCACATGTGTGTACTCTGCGCTGAGTGTGTGGTACAGTACATGTGTGTACTCTGCGCTGAGTGTGTGGAGTGTGTGATGCAGCACATGTGTGTACTCTGCGCTGAGTGTGTGATGCAGCACATGTGTGTACTCTGCGCTGAGTGTGTGATGCAGCACATGTGTGTACTCTGCGCTGAGTGTGTGGTACAGTACATGTGTGTACTCTGTGCTGAGTGTGTGGTACATGTGTGTACTCTGCACTGAGTGTGTGGTACAGTACATGTGTGTACTCTGCGCTGAGTGTGTGGAGTGTGTGATGCAGCACATGTGTGTACTCTGCGCTGAGTGTGTGGTACAGTACATGTGTGTACTCTGCGCTGAGTGTGTGGTACAGTACATGTGTGTACTCTGCGCTGAGTGTGTGGTACATGTGTGTACTCTGCGCTGAGTGTGTGGTACAGTACATGTGTGTACTCTGTGCTGAGTGTGTGGTACATGTGTGGACTCTGTGCTGAGTGTGTGGTACATGTGTGTACTCTGTGCTGAGTGTGTGGTACAGTACATGTGTGTACTCTGCGCTGAGTGTGTGGTACATGTGTGTACTCTGCGCTGAGTGTGTGGTACAGTACATGTGTGTACTCTGTGCTGAGTGTGTGGTACATGTGTGGACTCTGTGCTGAGTGTGTGGTACATGTGTGTACTCTGTGCTGAGTGTGTGGTGCAGTACATGTGTGTACTCTTTGCTGAGTGTGTGGTACAGTACATGTGTGTACTCTGTGCTGAGTGTGTGGAGTGTGTGATGCAGCACATGTGTGTACTCTGCGCTGAGTGTGTGGTACAGTACATGTGTGTACTCTGTGCTGAGTGTGTGGAGTGTGTGATGCAGCACATGTGTGTATTCTGCGCTGAGTGTGTGATGCAGCACATGTGTGTACTCTGCGCTGAGTGTGTGGTACAGTACATGTGTGTACTCTGCGCTGAGTGTGTGATGCAGCACATGTGTGTACTCTGCGCTGAGTGTGTGGTACAGTACATGTGTGTACTCTGTGCTGTTTGTGTGGTACAGTACATGTGTGTACTCTGTGCTGAGTGTGTGGTACATGTGTGTACTCTGTGCTGAGTGTGTGGTACAGTACATGTGTGTACTCTGTGCAGAGTGTGTGGTACATGTGTGTACTCTGTGCTGAGTGTGTGGTACAGTACATGTGTGTACTCTGTGCAGAGTGTGTGGTACATGTGTGTACTCTGCGCTGAGTGTGTGGTACAGTACATGTGTGTACTCAGCGCTGAGTGTGTGGTACATGTGTGTAATCTGCGCTGAGTGTGTGGTACAGTACATGTGTGTACTCTGTGCTGAGTGTGTGGTACATGTGTGGACTCTGTGCTGAGTGTGTGGTACATGTGTGTACTCTGTGCTGAGTGTGTGGTACAGTACATGTGTGTACTCTGCGCTGAGTGTGTGGTGCAGTACATGTGTGTACTCTTTGCTGAGTGTGTGGTACAGTACATGTGTGTACTCTGTGCTGAGTGTGTGGAGTGTGTGATGCAGCACATGTGTGTACTCTGCGCTGAGTGTGTGGTACAGTACATGTGTGTACTCTGCGCTGAGTGTGTGGTACATGTGTGTACTCTGCGCTGAGTGTGTGGTACAGTACATGTGTGTACTCTGTGCTGAGTGTGTGGTACATGTGTGGACTCTGTGCTGAGTGTGTGGTACATGTGTGTACTCTGTGCTGAGTGTGTGGTACAGTACATGTGTGTACTCTGCGCTGAGTGTGTGGTGCAGTACATGTGTGTACTCTTTGCTGAGTGTGTGGTACAGTACATGTGTGTACTCTGTGCTGAGTGTGTGGAGTGTGTGATGCAGCACATGTGTGTACTCTGCGCTGAGTGTGTGGTACAGTACATGTGTGTACTCTGTGCTGAGTGTGTGGAGTGTGTGATGCAGCACATGTGTGTACTCTGCGCTGAGTGTGTGATGCAGCACATGTGTGCACTCTGCGCTGATTGTGTGGTACAGTACATGTGTGTACTCTGCGCTGAGTGTGTGATGCAGCACATGTGTGTACTCTGCGCTGAGTGTGTGGTACAGTACATGTGTGTACTCTGTGCTGAGTGTGTGGTACAGTACATGTGTGTACTCTGTGCAGAGTGTGTGGTACATGTGTGTACTCTGTGCTGAGTGTGTGGTACAGTACATGTGTGTACTCTGTGCAGAGTGTGTGGTACATGTGTGTACTCTGTGCTGAGTGTGTGGTACAGTACATGTGTGTACTCTGTGCAGAGTGTGTGGTACATGTGTGTACTCTGCGCTGAGTGTGTGGTACAGTACATGTGTGTACTCTGCGCTGAGTGTGTGGTACATGTGTGTACTCTGTGCTGAGTGTGTGGTACAGTACATGTGTGTACTCTGCGCTGAGTGTGTGGAGTGTGTGATGCAGCACATGTGTGTACTCTGCGCTGAGTGTGTGGTACAGTACATGTGTGTACTCTGTGCTGTTTGTGTGGTACAGTACATGTGTGTACTCTGTGCTGAGTGTGTGGTACATGTGTGTACTCTGTGCTGAGTGTGTGGTACAGTACATGTGTGTACTCTGTGCTGAGTGTGTGGTACATGTGTGTACTCTGTGCTGAGTGTGTGGTACAGTACATGTGTGTACTCTGTGCAGAGTGTGTGGTACATGTGTGTACTCTGCGCTGAGTGTGTGGTACAGTACATGTGTGTACTCTGCGCTGAGTGTGTGGTACATGTGTGTACTCTGCGCTGAGTGTGTGGTACAGTACATGTGTGTACTCTGTGCTGAGTGTGTGGTACATGTGTGGACTCTGCGCTGAGTGTGTGGTACAGTACATGTGTGTACTCTGTGCTGAGTGTGTGGTACATGTGTGGACTCTGTGCTGAATGTGTGGTACAGTACATGTGTGTACTCTTTGCTGAGTGTGTGGTACAGTACATGTGTGTACTCTGTGCTGAGTGTGTGGAGTGTGTGATGCAGCACATGTGTGTACTCTGCGCTGAGTGTGTGGTACAGTACATGTGTGTACTCTGTGCTGAGTGTGTGATGCAGCACATGTGTGCACTCTGCGCTGAGTGTGTGGTACAGTACATGTGTGTACTCTGCGCTGAGTGTGTTATGCAGCACATGTGTGCACTCTGCGCTGAGTGTGTGGTACAGTACATGTGTGTACTCTGTGCTGAGTGTGTGGTACAGTACATGTGTGTACTCTGTGCAGAGTGTGTGGTACATGTGTGTACTCTGTGCTGAGTGTGTGGTACAGTACATGTGTGTACTCTGTGCAGAGTGTGTGGTACATGTGTGTACTCTGTGCTGAGTGTGTGGTACAGTACATGTGTGTACTCTGTGCAGAGTGTGTGGTACATGTGTGTACTCTGCGCTGAGTGTGTGGTACAGTACATGTGTGTACTCTGCGCTGAGTGTGTGGTACAGTACATGTGTGTACTCTGTGCTGAGTGTGTGGTACATGTGTGTACTCTGTGCTGAGTGTGTGGTACATGTGTGTACTCTGTGCTGAGTGTGTGGTGCAGTACATGTGTGTACTCTGTGCTGAGTGCGTGGTACAGTACATGTGTGTACTCTGTGCTGAGTGTGTGGAGTGTGTGATGCAGCACATGTGTGTACTCTGCGCTGAGTGTGTGGTACAGTACATGTGTGTACTCTGCGCTGAGTGTGTGGAGTGTGTGATGCAGCACATGTGTGTACTCTGCGCTGAGTGTGTGATGCAGCACATGTGTGTACTCTGCGCTGAGTGTGTGATGCAGCACATGTGTGTACTCTGCGCTGAGTGTGTGGTACAGTACATGTGTGTACTCTGTGCTGAGTGTGTGGTACATGTGTGTACTCTGCACTGAGTGTGTGGTACAGTACATGTGTGTACTCTGCGCTGAGTGTGTGGAGTGTGTGATGCAGCACATGTGTGTACTCTGCGCTGAGTGTGTGGTACAGTACATGTGTGTACTCTGCGCTGAGTGTGTGGTACAGTACATGTGTGTACTCTGCGCTGAGTGTGTGGTACATGTGTGTACTCTGCGCTGAGTGTGTGGTACAGTACATGTGTGTACTCTGTGCTGAGTGTGTGGTACATGTGTGGACTCTGTGCTGAGTGTGTGGTACATGTGTGTACTCTGTGCTGAGTGTGTGGTACAGTACATGTGTGTACTCTGCGCTGAGTGTGTGGTACATGTGTGTACTCTGCGCTGAGTGTGTGGTACAGTACATGTGTGTACTCTGTGCTGAGTGTGTGGTACATGTGTGGACTCTGTGCTGAGTGTGTGGTACATGTGTGTACTCTGTGCTGAGTGTGTGGTGCAGTACATGTGTGTACTCTTTGCTGAGTGTGTGGTACAGTACATGTGTGTACTCTGTGCTGAGTGTGTGGAGTGTGTGATGCAGCACATGTGTGTACTCTGCGCTGAGTGTGTGGTACAGTACATGTGTGTACTCTGTGCTGAGTGTGTGGAGTGTGTGATGCAGCACATGTGTGTATTCTGCGCTGAGTGTGTGATGCAGCACATGTGTGTACTCTGCGCTGAGTGTGTGGTACAGTACATGTGTGTACTCTGCGCTGAGTGTGTGATGCAGCACATGTGTGTACTCTGCGCTGAGTGTGTGGTACAGTACATGTGTGTACTCTGTGCTGTTTGTGTGGTACAGTACATGTGTGTACTCTGTGCTGAGTGTGTGGTACATGTGTGTACTCTGTGCTGAGTGTGTGGTACAGTACATGTGTGTACTCTGTGCAGAGTGTGTGGTACATGTGTGTACTCTGTGCTGAGTGTGTGGTACAGTACATGTGTGTACTCTGTGCAGAGTGTGTGGTACATGTGTGTACTCTGCGCTGAGTGTGTGGTACAGTACATGTGTGTACTCAGCGCTGAGTGTGTGGTACATGTGTGTAATCTGCGCTGAGTGTGTGGTACAGTACATGTGTGTACTCTGTGCTGAGTGTGTGGTACATGTGTGGACTCTGTGCTGAGTGTGTGGTACATGTGTGTACTCTGTGCTGAGTGTGTGGTACAGTACATGTGTGTACTCTGCGCTGAGTGTGTGGTGCAGTACATGTGTGTACTCTGTGCTGAGTGTGTGGAGTGTGTGATGCAGCACATGTGTGTACTCTGCGCTGAGTGTGTGGTACAGTACATGTGTGTACTCTGTGCTGAGTGTGTGGAGTGTGTGATGCAGCACATGTGTGTATTCTGCGCTGAGTGTGTGATGCAGCACATGTGTGTACTCTGCGCTGAGTGTGTGGTACAGTACATGTGTGTACTCTGCGCTGAGTGTGTGATGCAGCACATGTGTGTACTCTGCGCTGAGTGTGTGGTACAGTACATGTGTGTACTCTGTGCTGTTTGTGTGGTACAGTACATGTGTGTACTCTGTGCTGAGTGTGTGGTACATGTGTGTACTCTGTGCTGAGTGTGTGGTACAGTACATGTGTGTACTCTGTGCAGAGTGTGTGGTACATGTGTGTACTCTGTGCTGAGTGTGTGGTACAGTACATGTGTGTACTCTGTGCAGAGTGTGTGGTACATGTGTGTACTCTGCGCTGAGTGTGTGGTACAGTACATGTGTGTACTCAGCGCTGAGTGTGTGGTACATGTGTGTAATCTGCGCTGAGTGTGTGGTACAGTACATGTGTGTACTCTGTGCTGAGTGTGTGGTACATGTGTGGACTCTGTGCTGAGTGTGTGGTACATGTGTGTACTCTGTGCTGAGTGTGTGGTACAGTACATGTGTGTACTCTGCGCTGAGTGTGTGGTGCAGTACATGTGTGTACTCTTTGCTGAGTGTGTGGTACAGTACATGTGTGTACTCTGTGCTGAGTGTGTGGAGTGTGTGATGCAGCACATGTGTGTACTCTGCGCTGAGTGTGTGGTACAGTACATGTGTGTACTCTGCGCTGAGTGTGTGGTACATGTGTGTACTCTGCGCTGAGTGTGTGGTACAGTACATGTGTGTACTCTGTGCTGAGTGTGTGGTACATGTGTGGACTCTGTGCTGAGTGTGTGGTACATGTGTGTACTCTGTGCTGAGTGTGTGGTACAGTACATGTGTGTACTCTGCGCTGAGTGTGTGGTGCAGTACATGTGTGTACTCTTTGCTGAGTGTGTGGTACAGTACATGTGTGTACTCTGTGCTGAGTGTGTGGAGTGTGTGATGCAGCACATGTGTGTACTCTGCGCTGAGTGTGTGGTACAGTACATGTGTGTACTCTGTGCTGAGTGTGTGGAGTGTGTGATGCAGCACATGTGTGTACTCTGCGCTGAGTGTGTGATGCAGCACATGTGTGCACTCTGCGCTGATTGTGTGGTACAGTACATGTGTGTACTCTGCGCTGAGTGTGTGATGCAGCACATGTGTGTACTCTGCGCTGAGTGTGTGGTACAGTACATGTGTGTACTCTGTGCTGAGTGTGTGGTACAGTACATGTGTGTACTCTGTGCAGAGTGTGTGGTACATGTGTGTACTCTGTGCTGAGTGTGTGGTACAGTACATGTGTGTACTCTGTGCAGAGTGTGTGGTACATGTGTGTACTCTGTGCTGAGTGTGTGGTACAGTACATGTGTGTACTCTGTGCAGAGTGTGTGGTACATGTGTGTACTCTGCGCTGAGTGTGTGGTACAGTACATGTGTGTACTCTGCGCTGAGTGTGTGGTACAGTACATGTGTGTACTCTGTGCTGAGTGTGTGGTACATGTGTGTACTCTGTGCTGAGTGTGTGGTACATGTGTGTACTCTGTGCTGAGTGTTTGGTGCAGTACATGTGTGTACTCTGTGCTGAGTGCGTGGTACAGTACATGTGTGTACTCTGTGCTGAGTGTGTGGAGTGTGTGATGCAGCACATGTGTGTACTCTGCGCTGAGTGTGTGGTACAGTACATGTGTGTACTCTGCGCTGAGTGTGTGGAGTGTGTGATGCAGCACATGTGTGTACTCTGCGCTGAGTGTGTGATGCAGCACATGTGTGTACTCTGTGCTGAGTGTGTGATGCAGCACATGTGTGTACTCTGCGCTGAGTGTGTGGTACAGTACATGTGTGTACTCTGTGCTGAGTGTGTGGTACATGTGTGTACTCTGCACTGAGTGTGTGGTACAGTACATGTGTGTACTCTGCGCTGAGTGTGTGGAGTGTGTGATGCAGCACATGTGTGTACTCTGCGCTGAGTGTGTGGTACAGTACATGTGTGTACTCTGTGCTGTTTGTGTGGTACAGTACATGTGTGTACTCTGTGCTGAGTGTGTGGTACATGTGTGTACTCTGTGCTGAGTGTGTGGTACAGTACATGTGTGTACTCTGTGCAGAGTGTGTGGTACATGTGTGTACTCTGTGCTGAGTGTGTGGTACAGTACATGTGTGTCCTCTGTGCAGAGTGTGTGGTACATGTGTGTACTCTGCGCTGAGTGTGTGGTACAGTACATGTGTGTACTCTGCGCTGAGTGTGTGGTACATGTGTGTACTCTGCGCTGAGTGTGTGGTACAGTACATGTGTGTACTCTGTGCTGAGTGTGTGGTACATGTGTGGACTCTGTGCTGAGTGTGTGGTACATGTGTGTACTCTGTGCTGAGTGTGTGGTACAGTACATGTGTGTACTCTGCGCTGAGTGTGTGGTGCAGTACATGTGTGTACTCTTTGCTGAGTGTGTGGTACAGTACATGTGTGTACTCTGTGCTGAGTGTGTGGAGTGTGTGATGCAGCACATGTGTGTACTCTGCGCTGAGTGTGTGGTACAGTACATGTGTGTACTCTGCGCTGAGTGTGTGGTACATGTGTGTACTCTGCGCTGAGTGTGTGGTCCAGTACATGTGTGTACTCTGTGCTGAGTGTGTGGTACATGTGTGGACTCTGTGCTGAGTGTGTGGTACATGTGTGTACTCTGTGCTGAGTGTGTGGTACAGTACATGTGTGTACTCTGCGCTGAGTGTGTGGTGCAGTACATGTGTGTACTCTTTGCTGAGTGTGTGGTACAGTACATGTGTGTACTCTGTGCTGAGTGTGTGGAGTGTGTGATGCAGCACATGTGTGTACTCTGCGCTGAGTGTGTGGTACAGTACATGTGTGTACTCTGTGCTGAGTGTGTGGAGTGTGTGATGCAGCACATGTGTGTACTCTGCGCTGAGTGTGTGATGCAGCACATGTGTGCACTCTGCGCTGATTGTGTGGTACAGTACATGTGTGTACTCTGCGCTGAGTGTGTGATGCAGCACATGTGTGTACTCTGCGCTGAGTGTGTGGTACAGTACATGTGTGTACTCTGCGCTGAGTGTGTGGTACATGTGTGTACTCTGCGCTGAGTGTGTGGTACAGTACATGTGTGTACTCTGTGCTGAGTGTGTGGTACATGTGTGGACTCTGTGCTGAGTGTGTGGTACATGTGTGTACTCTGTGCTGAGTGTGTGGTACAGTACATGTGTGTACTCTGCGCTGAGTGTGTGGTACATGTGTGTACTCTGCGCTGAGTGTGTGGTACAGGACATGTGTGTACTCTGTGCTGAGTGTGTGGTACATGTGTGGACTCTGTGCTGAGTGTGTGGTACATGTGTGTACTCTGTGCTGAGTGTGTGGTGCAGTACATGTGTGTACTCTTTGCTGAGTGTGTGGTACAGTACATGTGTGTACTCTGCGCTGAGTGTGTGGTACATGTGTGTACTCTGCGCTGAGTGTGTGGTACAGGACATGTGTGTACTCTGTGCTGAGTGTGTGGTACATGTGTGGACTCTGTGCTGAGTGTGTGGTACATGTGTGTACTCTGTGCTGAGTGTGTGGTGCAGTACATGTGTGTACTCTGTGCTGAGTGTGTGGAGTGTGTGATGCAGCACATGTGTGTACTCTGCGCTGAGTGTGTGGTACAGTACATGTGTGTACTCTGTGCTGAGTGTGTGGAGTGTGTGATGCAGCACATGTGTGTACTCTGCGCTGAGTGTGTGATGCAGCACATGTGTGTACTCTGCGCTGAGTGTGTGGTACAGTACATGTGTGTACTCTGCGCTGAGTGTGTGATGCAGCACATGTGTGTACTCTGCGCTGAGTGTGTGGTACAGTACATGTGTGTACTCTGTGCTGTTTGTGTGGTACAGTACATGTGTGTACTCTGTGCTGAGTGTGTGGTACATGTGTGTACTCTGTGCTGAGTGTGTGGTACAGTACATGTGTGTACTCTGTGCAGAGTGTGTGGTACATGTGTGTACTCTGTGCTGAGTGTGTGGTACAGTACATGTGTGTACTCTGTGCAGAGTGTGTGGTACATGTGTGTACTCTGCGCTGAGTGTGTGGTACAGTACATGTGTGTACTCAGCGCTGAGTGTGTGGTACATGTGTGTACTCTGCGCTGAGTGTGTGGTACAGTACATGTGTGTACTCTGTGCTGAGTGTGTGGTACATGTGTGGACTCTGTGCTGAGTGTGTGGTACATGTGTGTACTCTGTGCTGAGTGTGTGGTACAGTACATGTGTGTACTCTGCGCTGAGTGTGTGGTGCAGTACATGTGTGTACTCTTTGCTGAGTGTGTGGTACAGTACATGTGTGTACTCTGTGCTGAGTGTGTGGAGTGTGTGATGCAGCACATGTGTGTACTCTGCGCTGAGTGTGTGGTACAGTACATGTGTGTACTCTGCGCTGAGTGTGTGGTACATGTGTGTACTCTGCGCTGAGTGTGTGGTACAGTACATGTGTGTACTCTGTGCTGAGTGTGTGGTACATGTGTGGACTCTGTGCTGAGTGTGTGGTACATGTGTGTACTCTGTGCTGAGTGTGTGGTACAGTACATGTGTGTACTCTGCGCTGAGTGTGTGGTGCAGTACATGTGTGTACTCTTTGCTGAGTGTGTGGTACAGTACATGTGTGTACTCTGTGCTGAGTGTGTGGAGTGTGTGATGCAGCACATGTGTGTACTCTGCGCTGAGTGTGTGGTACAGTACATGTGTGTACTCTGTGCTGAGTGTGTGGAGTGTGTGATGCAGCACATGTGTGTACTCTGCGCTGAGTGTGTGATGCAGCACATGTGTGCACTCTGCGCTGATTGTGTGGTACAGTACATGTGTGTACTCTGCGCTGAGTGTGTGATGCAGCACATGTGTGTACTCTGCGCTGAGTGTGTGGTACAGTACATGTGTGTACTCTGTGCTGAGTGTGTGGTACAGTACATGTGTGTACTCTGTGCAGAGTGTGTGGTACATGTGTGTACTCTGTGCTGAGTGTGTGGTACAGTACATGTGTGTACTCTGTGCAGAGTGTGTGGTACATGTGTGTACTCTGTGCTGAGTGTGTGGTACAGTACATGTGTGTACTCTGTGCAGAGTGTGTGGTACATGTGTGTACTCTGCGCTGAGTGTGTGGTGCAGTACATGTGTGTACTCTTTGCTGAGTGTGTGGTACAGTACATGTGTGTACTCTGTGCTGAGTGTGTGGAGTGTGTGATGCAGCACATGTGTGTACTCTGCGCTGAGTGTGTGGTACAGTACATGTGTGTACTCTGCGCTGAGTGTGTGGTACATGTGTGTACTCTGCGCTGAGTGTGTGGTCCAGTACATGTGTGTACTCTGTGCTGAGTGTGTGGTACATGTGTGGACTCTGTGCTGAGTGTGTGGTACATGTGTGTACTCTGTGCTGAGTGTGTGGTACAGTACATGTGTGTACTCTGCGCTGAGTGTGTGGTGCAGTGCATGTGTGTACTCTGCACTGAGTGTGTGGTACAGTACATGTGTGTACTCTGCGCTGAGTGTGTGGAGTGTGTGATGCAGCACATGTGTGTACTCTGCGCTGAGTGTGTGGTACAGTACATGTGTGTACTCTGTGCTGTTTGTGTGGTACAGTACATGTGTGTACTCTGTGCTGAGTGTGTGGTACATGTGTGTACTCTGTGCTGAGTGTGTGGTACAGTACATGTGTGTACTCTGTGCAGAGTGTGTGGTACATGTGTGTACTCTGTGCTGAGTGTGTGGTACAGTACATGTGTGTCCTCTGTGCAGAGTGTGTGGTACATGTGTGTACTCTGCGCTGAGTGTGTGGTACAGTACATGTGTGTACTCTGCGCTGAGTGTGTGGTACATGTGTGTACTCTGCGCTGAGTGTGTGGTACAGTACATGTGTGTACTCTGTGCTGAGTGTGTGGTACATGTGTGGACTCTGTGCTGAGTGTGTGGTACATGTGTGTACTCTGTGCTGAGTGTGTGGTACAGTACATGTGTGTACTCTGCGCTGAGTGTGTGGTGCAGTACATGTGTGTACTCTTTGCTGAGTGTGTGGTACAGTACATGTGTGTACTCTGTGCTGAGTGTGTGGAGTGTGTGATGCAGCACATGTGTGTACTCTGCGCTGAGTGTGTGGTACAGTACATGTGTGTACTCTGCGCTGAGTGTGTGGTACATGTGTGTACTCTGCGCTGAGTGTGTGGTCCAGTACATGTGTGTACTCTGTGCTGAGTGTGTGGTACATGTGTGGACTCTGTGCTGAGTGTGTGGTACATGTGTGTACTCTGTGCTGAGTGTGTGGTACAGTACATGTGTGTACTCTGCGCTGAGTGTGTGGTGCAGTACATGTGTGTACTCTTTGCTGAGTGTGTGGTACAGTACATGTGTGTACTCTGTGCTGAGTGTGTGGAGTGTGTGATGCAGCACATGTGTGTACTCTGCGCTGAGTGTGTGGTACAGTACATGTGTGTACTCTGTGCTGAGTGTGTGGAGTGTGTGATGCAGCACATGTGTGTACTCTGCGCTGAGTGTGTGATGCAGCACATGTGTGCACTCTGCGCTGATTGTGTGGTACAGTACATGTGTGTACTCTGCGCTGAGTGTGTGATGCAGCACATGTGTGTACTCTGCGCTGAGTGTGTGGTACAGTACATGTGTGTACTCTGCGCTGAGTGTGTGGTACATGTGTGTACTCTGCGCTGAGTGTGTGGTACAGTACATGTGTGTACTCTGTGCTGAGTGTGTGGTACATGTGTGGACTCTGTGCTGAGTGTGTGGTACATGTGTGTACTCTGTGCTGAGTGTGTGGTACAGTACATGTGTGTACTCTGCGCTGAGTGTGTGGTACATGTGTGTACTCTGCGCTGAGTGTGTGGTACAGGACATGTGTGTACTCTGTGCTGAGTGTGTGGTACATGTGTGGACTCTGTGCTGAGTGTGTGGTACATGTGTGTACTCTGTGCTGAGTGTGTGGTGCAGTACATGTGTGTACTCTTTGCTGAGTGTGTGGTACAGTACATGTGTGTACTCTGCGCTGAGTGTGTGGTACATGTGTGTACTCTGCGCTGAGTGTGTGGTACAGGACATGTGTGTACTCTGTGCTGAGTGTGTGGTACATGTGTGGACTCTGTGCTGAGTGTGTGGTACATGTGTGTACTCTGTGCTGAGTGTGTGGTGCAGTACATGTGTGTACTCTGTGCTGAGTGTGTGGAGTGTGTGATGCAGCACATGTGTGTACTCTGCGCTGAGTGTGTGGTACAGTACATGTGTGTACTCTGTGCTGAGTGTGTGGAGTGTGTGATGCAGCACATGTGTGTACTCTGCGCTGAGTGTGTGATGCAGCACATGTGTGTACTCTGCGCTGAGTGTGTGGTACAGTACATGTGTGTACTCTGCGCTGAGTGTGTGATGCAGCACATGTGTGTACTCTGCGCTGAGTGTGTGGTACAGTACATGTGTGTACTCTGTGCTGTTTGTGTGGTACAGTACATGTGTGTACTCTGTGCTGAGTGTGTGGTACATGTGTGTACTCTGTGCTGAGTGTGTGGTACAGTACATGTGTGTACTCTGTGCAGAGTGTGTGGTACATGTGTGTACTCTGTGCTGAGTGTGTGGTACAGTACATGTGTGTACTCTGTGCAGAGTGTGTGGTACATGTGTGTACTCTGCGCTGAGTGTGTGGTACAGTACATGTGTGTACTCAGCGCTGAGTGTGTGGTACATGTGTGTACTCTGCGCTGAGTGTGTGGTACAGTACATGTGTGTACTCTGTGCTGAGTGTGTGGTACATGTGTGGACTCTGTGCTGAGTGTGTGGTACATGTGTGTACTCTGTGCTGAGTGTGTGGTACAGTACATGTGTGTACTCTGCGCTGAGTGTGTGGTGCAGTACATGTGTGTACTCTTTGCTGAGTGTGTGGTACAGTACATGTGTGTACTCTGTGCTGAGTGTGTGGAGTGTGTGATGCAGCACATGTGTGTACTCTGCGCTGAGTGTGTGGTACAGTACATGTGTGTACTCTGCGCTGAGTGTGTGGTACATGTGTGTACTCTGCGCTGAGTGTGTGGTACAGTACATGTGTGTACTCTGTGCTGAGTGTGTGGTACATGTGTGGACTCTGTGCTGAGTGTGTGGTACATGTGTGTACTCTGTGCTGAGTGTGTGGTACAGTACATGTGTGTACTCTGCGCTGAGTGTGTGGTGCAGTACATGTGTGTACTCTTTGCTGAGTGTGTGGTACAGTACATGTGTGTACTCTGTGCTGAGTGTGTGGAGTGTGTGATGCAGCACATGTGTGTACTCTGCGCTGAGTGTGTGGTACAGTACATGTGTGTACTCTGTGCTGAGTGTGTGGAGTGTGTGATGCAGCACATGTGTGTACTCTGCGCTGAGTGTGTGATGCAGCACATGTGTGCACTCTGCGCTGATTGTGTGGTACAGTACATGTGTGTACTCTGCGCTGAGTGTGTGATGCAGCACATGTGTGTACTCTGCGCTGAGTGTGTGGTACAGTACATGTGTGTACTCTGTGCTGAGTGTGTGGTACAGTACATGTGTGTACTCTGTGCAGAGTGTGTGGTACATGTGTGTACTCTGTGCTGAGTGTGTGGTACAGTACATGTGTGTACTCTGTGCAGAGTGTGTGGTACATGTGTGTACTCTGTGCTGAGTGTGTGGTACAGTACATGTGTGTACTCTGTGCAGAGTGTGTGGTACATGTGTGTACTCTGCGCTGAGTGTGTGGTACAGTACATGTGTGTACTCTGCGCTGAGTGTGTGGTACAGTACATGTGTGTACTCTGTGCTGAGTGTGTGGTACATGTGTGTACTCTGTGCTGAGTGTGTGGTACATGTGTGTACTCTGTGCTGAGTGTTTGGTGCAGTACATGTGTGTACTCTGTGCTGAGTGCGTGGTACAGTACATGTGTGTACTCTGTGCTGAGTGTGTGGAGTGTGTGATGCAGCACATGTGTGTACTCTGCGCTGAGTGTGTGGTACAGTACATGTGTGTACTCTGCGCTGAGTGTGTGGAGTGTGTGATGCAGCACATGTGTGTACTCTGCGCTGAGTGTGTGATGCAGCACATGTGTGTACTCTGTGCTGAGTGTGTGATGCAGCACATGTGTGTACTCTGCGCTGAGTGTGTGGTACAGTACATGTGTGTACTCTGTGCTGAGTGTGTGGTACATGTGTGTACTCTGCACTGAGTGTGTGGTACAGTACATGTGTGTACTCTGCGCTGAGTGTGTGGAGTGTGTGATGCAGCACATGTGTGTACTCTGCGCTGAGTGTGTGGTACAGTACATGTGTGTACTCTGTGCTGTTTGTGTGGTACAGTACATGTGTGTACTCTGTGCTGAGTGTGTGGTACATGTGTGTACTCTGTGCTGAGTGTGTGGTACAGTACATGTGTGTACTCTGTGCAGAGTGTGTGGTACATGTGTGTACTCTGTGCTGAGTGTGTGGTACAGTACATGTGTGTCCTCTGTGCAGAGTGTGTGGTACATGTGTGTACTCTGCGCTGAGTGTGTGGTACAGTACATGTGTGTACTCTGCGCTGAGTGTGTGGTACATGTGTGTACTCTGCGCTGAGTGTGTGGTACAGTACATGTGTGTACTCTGTGCTGAGTGTGTGGTACATGTGTGGACTCTGTGCTGAGTGTGTGGTACATGTGTGTACTCTGTGCTGAGTGTGTGGTACAGTACATGTGTGTACTCTGCGCTGAGTGTGTGGTGCAGTACATGTGTGTACTCTTTGCTGAGTGTGTGGTACAGTACATGTGTGTACTCTGTGCTGAGTGTGTGGAGTGTGTGATGCAGCACATGTGTGTACTCTGCGCTGAGTGTGTGGTACAGTACATGTGTGTACTCTGCGCTGAGTGTGTGGTACATGTGTGTACTCTGCGCTGAGTGTGTGGTACAGTACATGTGTGTACTCTGTGCTGAGTGTGTGGTACATGTGTGGACTCTGTGCTGAGTGTGTGGTACATGTGTGTACTCTGTGCTGAGTGTGTGGTACAGTACATGTGTGTACTCTGCGCTGAGTGTGTGGTGCAGTACATGTGTGTACTCTTTGCTGAGTGTGTGGTACAGTACATGTGTGTACTCTGTGCTGAGTGTGTGGAGTGTGTGATGCAGCACATGTGTGTACTCTGCGCTGAGTGTGTGGTACAGTACATGTGTGTACTCTGTGCTGAGTGTGTGGAGTGTGTGATGCAGCACATGTGTGTACTCTGCGCTGAGTGTGTGATGCAGCACATGTGTGCACTCTGCGCTGATTGTGTGGTACAGTACATGTGTGTACTCTGCGCTGAGTGTGTGATGCAGCACATGTGTGTACTCTGCGCTGAGTGTGTGGTACAGTACATGTGTGTACTCTGTGCTGAGTGTGTGGTACAGTACGTGTGTACTCTGTGCAGAGTGTGTGGTACATGTGTGTACTCTGTGCTGAGTGTGTGGTACAGTACATGTGTGTACTCTGTGCAGAGTGTGTGGTACATGTGTGTACTCTGTGCTGAGTGTGTGGTACAGTACATGTGTGTACTCTGTGCAGAGTGTGTGGTACATGTGTGTACTCTGCGCTGAGTGTGTGGTACAGTACATGTGTGTACTCTGCGCTGAGTGTGTGGTACAGTACATGTGTGTACTCTGTGCTGAGTGTGTGGTAAATGTGTGTACTCTGTGCTGAGTGTGTGGTACATGTGTGTACTCTGTGCTGAGTGTGTGGTGCAGTACATGTGTGTACTCTGTGCTGAGTGCGTGGTACAGTACATGTGTGTACTCTGTGCTGAGTGTGTGGAGTGTGTGATGCAGCACATGTGTGTACTCTGCGCTGAGTGTGTGGTACAGTACATGTGTGTACTCTGCGCTGAGTGTGTGGAGTGTGTGATGCAGCACATGTGTGTACTCTGCGCTGAGTGTGTGATGCAGCACATGTGTGTACTCTGTGCTGAGTGTGTGATGCAGCACATGTGTGTACTCTGCGCTGAGTGTGTGGTACAGTACATGTGTGTACTCTGTGCTGAGTGTGTGGTACATGTGTGTACTCTGCACTGAGTGTGTGGTACAGTACATGTGTGTACTCTGCGCTGAGTGTGTGGAGTGTGTGATGCAGCACATGTGTGTACTCTGCGCTGAGTGTGTGGTACAGTACATGTGTGTACTCTGCGCTGAGTGTGTGGTACAGTACATGTGTGTACTCTGCGCTGAGTGTGTGGTACATGTGTGTACTCTGCGCTGAGTGTGTGGTACAGTACATGTGTGTACTCTGTGCTGAGTGTGTGGTACATGTGTGGACTCTGTGCTGAGTGTGTGGTACAGTACATGTGTGTACTCTGCGCTGAGTGTGTGGTGCAGTACATGTGTGTACTCTTTGCTGAGTGTGTGGTACAGTACATGTGTGTACTCTGTGCTGAGTGTGTGGTACATGTGTGTACTCTGTGCTGAGTGTGTAGTACATGTGTGTACTCTGTGCTGAGTGTGTGGTGCAGTACATGTGTGTACTCTGTGCTGAGTGCGTGGTACAGTACATGTGTGTACTCTGTGCTGAGTGTGTGGAGTGTGTGATGCAGCACATGTGTGTACTCTGCGCTGAGTGTGTGGTACAGTACATGTGTGTACTCTGCGCTGAGTGTGTGGTACATGTGTGTACTCTGCGCTGAGTGTGTGGTACAGTACATGTGTGTACTCTGTGCTGAGTGTGTGGTACATGTGTGGACTCTGTGCTGAGTGTGTGGTACATGTGTGTACTCTGTGCTGAGTGTGTGGTACAGTACATGTGTGTACTCTGCGCTGAGTGTGTGGTGCAGTACATGTGTGTACTCTTTGCTGAGTGTGTGGTACAGTACATGTGTGTACTCTGTGCTGAGTGTGTGGAGTGTGTGATGCAGCACATGTGTGTACTCTGCGCTGAGTGTGTGGTACAGTACATGTGTGTACTCTGTGCTGAGTGTGTGGAGTGTGTGATGCAGCACATGTGTGTACTCTGCGCTGAGTGTGTGATGCAGCACATGTGTGCACTCTGCGCTGATTGTGTGGTACAGTACATGTGTGTACTCTGCGCTGAGTGTGTGGTACAGTACATGTGTGTACTCTGTGCTGAGTGTGTGGTACATGTGTGTACTCTGTGCTGAGTGTGTGGTACATGTGTGTACTCTGTGCTGAGTGTGTGGTGCAGTACATGTGTGTACTCTGTGCTGAGTGCGTGGTACAGTACATGTGTGTACTCTGTGCTGAGTGTGTGGAGTGTTTGATGCAGCACATGTGTGTACTCTGCGCTGAGTGTGTGGTACAGTACATGTGTGTACTCTGCGCTGAGTGTGTGGAGTGTGTGATGCAGCACATGTGTGTACTCTGCGCTGAGTGTGTGATGCAGCACATGTGTGTACTCTGCGCTGAGTGTGTGATGCAGCACATGTGTGTACTCTGCGCTGAGTGTGTGGTACAGTACATGTGTGTACTCTGTGCTGAGTGTGTGGTACATGTGTGTACTCTGCACTGAGTGTGTGGTACAGTACATGTGTGTACTCTGCGCTGAGTGTGTGGAGTGTGTGATGCAGCACATGTGTGTACTCTGCGCTGAGTGTGTGGTACAGTACATGTGTGTACTCTGCGCTGAGTGTGTGGTACAGTACATGTGTGTACTCTGCGCTGAGTGTGTGGTACATGTGTGTACTCTGCGCTGAGTGTGTGGTACAGTACATGTGTGTACTCTGTGCTGAGTGTGTGGTACATGTGTGGACTCTGTGCTGAGTGTGTGGTACAGTACATGTGTGTACTCTGCGCTGAGTGTGTGGTGCAGTACATGTGTGTACTCTTTGCTGAGTGTGTGGTACAGTACATGTGTGTACTCTGTGCTGAGTGTGTGGTACATGTGTGTACTCTGTGCTGAGTGTGTAGTACATGTGTGTACTCTGTGCTGAGTGTGTGGTGCAGTACATGTGTGTACTCTGTGCTGAGTGCGTGGTACAGTACATGTGTGTACTCTGTGCTGAGTGTGTGGAGTGTGTGATGCAGCACATGTGTGTACTCTGCGCTGAGTGTGTGGTACAGTACATGTGTGTACTCTGCGCTGAGTGTGTGGAGTGTGTGATGCAGCACATGTGTGTACTCTTCGCTGAGTGTGTGATGCAGCACATGTGTGTACTCTGCGCTGAGTGTGTGATGCAGCACATGTGTGTACTCTGCGCTGAGTGTGTGGTACAGTACATGTGTGTACTCTGTGCTGAGTGTGTGGTACATGTGTGTACTCTGCACTGAGTGTGTGGTACAGTACATGTGTGTACTCTGCGCTGAGTGTGTGGAGTGTGTGATGCAGCACATGTGTGTACTCTGCGCTGAGTGTGTGGTACAGTACATGTGTGTACTCTGCGCTGAGTGTGTGGTACAGTACATGTGTGTTCTCTGCGCTGAGTGTGTGGTACATGTGTGTACTCTGCGCTGAGTGTGTGGTACAGTACATGTGTGTACTCTGTGCTGAGTGTGTGGTACATGTGTGGACTCTGTGCTGAGTGTGTGGTACATGTGTGTACTCTGTGCTGAGTGTGTGGTACAGTACATGTGTGTACTCTGCGCTGAGTGTGTGGTGCAGTACATGTGTGTACTCTTTGCTGAGTGTGTGGTACAGTACATGTGTGTACTCTGTGCTGAGTGTGTGGAGTGTGTGATGCAGCACATGTGTGTACTCTGCGCTGAGTGTGTGGTACAGTACATGTGTGTACTCTGTGCTGAGTGTGTGGAGTGTGTGATGCAGCACATGTGTGTACTCTGCGCTGAGTGTGTGATGCAGCACATGTGTGTACTCTGCGCTGAGTGTGTGGTACAGTACATGTGTGTACTCTGCGCTGAGTGTGTGATGCAGCACATGTGTGTACTCTGTGCTGAGTGTGTGGTACAGTACATGTGTGTACTCTGTGCTGTTTGTGTGGTACAGTACATGTGTGTACTCTGTGCTGAGTGTGTGGTACATGTGTGTACTCTGTGCTGAGTGTGTGGTACAGTACATGTGTGTACTCTGTGCAGAGTGTGTGGTACATGTGTGTACTCTGTGCTGAGTGTGTGGTACAGTACATGTGTGTACTCTGTGCAGAGTGTGTGGTACATGTGTGTACTCTGCGCTGAGTGTGTGGTACAGTACATGTGTGTACTCTGCGCTGAGTGTGTGGTACAGTACATGTGTGTACTCTGTACTGAGTGTGTGGTACATGTGTGTACTCTGCTGAGTGTGTGGTACATGTGTGTACTCTGTGCTGAGTGTGTGGTGCAGTACATGTGTGTACTCTGTGCTGAGTGTGTGGAGTGTGTGATGCAGCACAGGTGTGTACTCTGCGCTGAGTGTGTGGTACAGTACATGTGTGTACTCTGCGCTGAGTGTGTGGAGTGTGTGATGCAGCACATGTGTGTACTCTGCGCTGAGTGTGTGATGCAGCACATGTGTGTACTCTGCGCTGAGTGTGTGATGCAGCACCTGTGTGTACTCTGCGCTGAGTGTGTGGTACAGTACATGTGTGTACTCTGTGCTGAGTGTGTGGTACATGTGTGTACTCTGCACTGAGTGTGTGGTACAGTACATGTGTGTACTCTGCGCTGAGTGTGTGGAGTGTGTGATGCAGCACATGTGTGTACTCTGCGCTGAGTGTGTGGTACAGTACATGTGTGTACTCTGCGCTGAGTGTGTGATGCAGCACATGTGTGTACTCTGCGCTGAGTGTGTGGTACAGTACATGTGTGTACTCTGTGCTGTTTGTGTGGTACAGTACATGTGTGTACTCTGTGCTGAGTGTGTGGTACATGTGTGTACTCTGTGCTGAGTGTGTGGTACAGTACATGTGTGTACTCTGTGCAGAGTGTGTGGTACATGTGTGTACTCTGTGCAGAGTGTGTGGTACATGTGTGTACTCTGCGCTGAGTGTGTGGTACAGTACATGTGTGTACTCTGCGCTGAGTGTGTGGTACAGTACATGTGTGTACTCTGTGCTGAGTGTGTGGTACATGTGTGTACTCTGTGCTGAGTTTGTGGTCCATGTGTGTACTCTGTGCTGAGTGTGTGGTACAGTACATGTGTGTACTCTGCGCTGAGTGTGTGGTACAGTACATGTGTGTACTCTGCGCTGAGTGTGTGGAGTGTGTGATGCAGCACATGTGTGTACTCTGCGCTGAGTGTGTGATGCAGCACATGTGTGTACTCTGCGCTGAGTGTGTGATGCAGCACATGTGTGTACTCTGCGCTGAGTGTGTGGTACAGTACATGTGTGTACTCTTTGCTGAGTGTGTGGTACATGTGTGTACTCTGCACTGAGTGTGTGGTACAGTACATGTGTGTACTCTGCGCTGAGTGTGTGGAGTGTGTGATGCAGCACATGTGTGTACTCTGCGCTGAGTGTGTGATGCAGCACATGTCTGTACTCTGTGCTGAGTGTGTGGAGTGTGTGATGCAGCACATGTGTGTATTCTGCGCTCACGGTCCACACGACAGGCTGCACAGAAGACACTCTGTCCAGCCCAGCGGGCTCTAGGCACCTGGGCCAGCTGCACCGGCCCGGCAGAAAAAGCTGCCCTGCGCGCTCACTCAGATGTGCGCGGTCTGTGGTCCTATCCGGCAGCTGAAGACAAGCGCAGTCGTAGCTACATCTGGTCGTATAATGCCTGCTTGTGGGGGGAAAAAACATGATAGCAATTGGTGCTCACCGCTAAGCTGTAGCGTCATCTTCGGCACTTTCAAGTTTAAAAATTTCAGTAAACAAAAACTAGTTTGCGGTGCTCGCGAGCTGAAAAATGACCCAGGAATCCTGAGGCGCTTTGTTTTCCGTGTGAAATGGAACGAGGCCTCCGGGACCCATGTCGGGCGGCAGTCTTTGCCGGCTCGGGTGTTGCAACACTTAACATTTGCATTCAAAGCCCTGTTTAATCTTCAAAGAAGCCCATGTGTTTTAGCCCCGGCGTGTGTGCCACAGTGCAAGCTGCTGTGGAGAGATGAGAGATGAGGGGAGACGGACCTTCAGAAGAATTCCTGAGGAATTCAGAAACTCCTGCGTCTCGGAGAGTCCAGCAGAGGAGCCTGAAACTCGCTGGGTTTCTGATCGGCTAAAACATTACCCGTGGCCTCACGTCCCAATAGGGTTGAAGAGGACTGACTAACTAAAAATATTACCTTCTTGTCTTGTCTCATTGCATCTGAGCCGGGCGTAGAACTACAATTACCACACATAATGGCAAAAGGTATTTTTTCACCTGTGATACGCAGAACTATGTATCAAATAATCATATAGTGTTGCTTTCACAATGGCGCAGTATGTGCAAAGCTTCACAATGACCAGTGAACTGAAGTCATTAACTACAGTGCCGTGCTGACTGTGTAATCCTCACACTCAAATTGTACATTACATTACATTTACTTAGCTGATGCTTTTATCCAGAGTGACGTACGAAACATACCAAGGTCATTAGAACAAATCACAGAACAGGTTGGATAAGGCACAATTCGCACAGAATCAGGTGTACAGCCATGAACATTAAGTCTAGTACACATGGAAAACGGGTCTGTAAGGAATAAGGTCCATAAGTAATAAGGTCAGGAACTACAGTACTTGGATGAGAGGTAGGGCAATTGTGTTTGCAGTTAATTCAGCTGAAAAATTCAACTCCACATTTATGCTACCGTTTAATTTCTCATATTAATGTCTGTACTTCCTGTCGGCTGTCGGACTCTGAGTTTTGGGATAACAATTGAGACTTCAATGTTGCCAATGTTCATCACTTAAATAGCTTGCTGTTGTGTCAGATTGGTGTGGCCGTTTATGCAGGACTGGTATTGTTTTCCTTCAATTCAGACTGAGTGGAGTCAGCAGACTGGACATGTCACCTTTGGTTGCTCGAGGTCAATCAAGTCAGTAAGTTATTGGATCACTGTGATGGTCGAGCTTGACCTACTGTTTGAAACATTAAGCGCATATTGGGCCTCATTTATCAATATTTTTGTAACTCCGTGCACAAATTTATGTGTGATCTGATTCAACAAATTCCACTGGATTCATCAAAGAGGAGTAGACACAATTTCAGCTCATTTAAAGAGATGGCCGAGAAAAGATGAAAACATAATAATAATAAGATTTATTTTTATTTTTATCGTTATATGACTGTGTGTGCTACAGCTACTTTGTAACTTGTCTTATTAACAGTGAAGCGGGGGTAGCCAAAAAGACACCAGCTAGGTCGGGCAAAAACACGTTTTTAATGAGACAGGTCAGAGGAGAATGGCCAGACTGGTCAAAGCTGACAGGAAGGTGACAGTAATGCAAATAACCACACATTACAACACTGGTGTGCAGAAGAGCATCTCTGAATACACAACGCATAATAACTCTAAGTGGATAGGCTACAGCTGCAGAAGACTAATAAGTCAAAAAAATAAGTGCAATAAATACCTAATAAAGTACTCAGTGAGTGTCATTTTGCAGCTCTAAATCAAAATAAAATATGAATAATAAAAGCTCAAAACAAACTTCACAACCTTGTGCTTTTATTTCCACTGACAATACGAACAGCTGAGATCACTCATGCAGTCTGTTCGGATCATACAAAAAAATGACTTCCGAAAAACTTTGATATAAATCCCACATTATTTGTGTCCATGCATTTATGAAGGATATACAGTCAATTTTGTTCGGCTCACGTTTGATGAATGAGCCCCCTTGTGTGTAATAGCACAATATAATGTATAGCCAAACTCGCTCGTATATTTAAAATGCTTAAATTAAGCACTGACACATATATTGTCTCTCTGGAAAGTCAATCTCCCATATGAAATATTTATTCTGCCACAGGGCCCATGCAAACAGAAACAGTTTGGCCTCCTAGTACTTTGTCTGGCTTCCTATGAATATCAAGCATCGCAGTGCGGTGTGAAACTGAATTATCACAGCCCTGAACACATGCACACTGCAAAAGCCACAAATAAGTAAATCTTATATTTAGACTTAACCCTCCTATTATGCTAAGAGTTTACGACCGCTTTTATGTTTGAGGTCACATTGACCCCAACCGTTTAAATAAACCCTAAATTATTGCAGAAGAAACAATTTGTCAGCTTGTGTGTAGCCTTCTTATTGTCTCCCAAATGACTAGCCTTGTATATATGAGAAATCTGTGAGAAACATCTCATTTTAGAGCCTGAGGTACATACGTTTGGCACCTGTATGAAAAAGTGCCTCCAGAATCATCCAGAAAGAAATCTGAGATAAAAATAAAAATGTTTGAATATTTTCTGACATTTTACAGAGGTACAGAGGATCAAAATAAGCTCACTAAATTAATATAACCAGAAATAGTCTAATAGTCATAAAAAGGAAGTCTAATTTAAGTGAATACATTAGTCGAATACATTTTACATTTACATTTTTGTCATTTAGCAGAATATTTGCATTTTCTTGCCTGTAGGCCAGCAGTGCAAACTAGGTCACGAGTTACAGGAGAGAACATTCTGAACCGCTTGAAAATAGGACGATACATTTAAAACGCATACTTCTCCAAAACCAAAGAACGGACATATTTAACACTTTCATCATGCATATAAAAACCTGGAAAGTGTGACCAACCACCATGTTACTCCTTTAAGAGATCTCAAACACTGAATGGGGTCAAATTTACCCAAAACATAATAGGACGGTTAAAACTTTATTTTACTTTTTAGTCAATGTAAGGAAGACAAAAAGATTGAGATTTTAAAAAGATTTGATGGAGCAGGTCACAGTTGGCACACCTCTCAGTGATGTCATTGGCATTAAGGGCAGAGGTCAGGGCATAGGGATCTTCCTTAGGTATGATGAGCTTACAGAGTCCATAATGCTCTGTGATGTGGTGTGGTGGTCAGTTTAAGATATTGTTCACAGATGATGTGAGATGGCAGTCTAGCAATGTAGTCTTCATCAGACATTGTTTATAGATGTGTGTGAGAACAGTCTAGTCTGTCAAACATTGTTTACAGATATGTGTGAGTAAGCTACAGTCATTCAAAGTAGTCTGTTTCAGACAATGTTTACAGTGGTGTGTGTGTGTGTGTGTGTGTGTGTGTGTGTGTGTACAAGCGCATTTGTGCATGAATATAGTAAAGTAGTGTAGCTCACATACTATGTCCTTCACTCCCCCTAGACATTTAATTCCTGTATTGCTGTTGTCCACGCCTCATACAGTCTTGTCTGTCATCATCAGGAAGGAGCAATGTAGCGTTTTATTGCTGCCTCTCTCCTGCACTGAGAGTTTCCTGGCTCTGATTCAGGCTGTGGGTCTGTATGGCTATGCACAGTGCCTGACAGACTCAGTCTGAGTGGTGTGGGAAAGGAAGACAGCTAGGAAGGGAACCTCACCAACTGGTATCAAGTATTAAAAGATGTATTGTCTTTTATCTTTGTCTGTGTTTGCATTTAGCTTTGATTTCCCTCCCTAGCAACAGAACACATGGGAACTGAGTGCCCACTGTGTAACCCAGCACAGCTGGGAGTACTATCAGAACAAGGCTGACCAACAAAGAGAAACGTTGATACTCTTTTTTAGAATGTGTATGTGTGTGTGTGTGTGTGTGTGTGTGTGCGCGTGTGCGTGTGTGTGTGTATGCATGCAGGCTTTGCACATGTGGTATGGTATTATAAGGTAGTAGTTGAGAAACTTGGTCTCTGAAGACCAAACATGTGTACTAGAGCAAGTGGTTTGAGTATATGTGCTTGAATTCTGGGACTGATATACTATGGGTTTTTGTAAATGGCAAAGATAAAATGAAACTATGCATTTGCTTAATGATTGATGTTTTTAACACATTCTGTTTAACACGTCCTGTTGTAATTCCAGTCTACCTTAAAATGCTAATAGTCACAGAAGCTGTGACTGATTAAGGCCAGTTGCACACCTGCTGATGATTGCTGACATGGGCTGGAAGCTGGTGCATGAGGCCATTTTATAATAAACTGGGTTGAGGGCAGTTTTGGAAAACTGAACTTGTATTTTTATATCAACCAACGTGAAAGCAACAATTAATGTTGTCACAAGCAGAGCATGTACATGGATGTGTAATGTGGGTATATACACTCACCAAGCACTTTATTAGGAACATTTTTACTTTATTACACCTACTTATTAATGCGATTATCTAATCAGCCAATTGTGTGGCTGCAGTGCAATGCATACAATCATGTAGATGCGGGTCAGAAGCTTCAGCTAATGTTCACATCAACCATCAGAATGGGGAAAAAATGTGATCCAAGTGACTTCGACCGTGGAAGGATTGTTGGTGAACAGCAGACAGATGTGCCGTGTTAATGAGAGATGTCAGAGGAGAATGGGCAGACTGGTCAAAGCTGACATGAAGGTGACAGTGATGCAAATAAGCACACATTATAGCAATGGTATGTAGAAGAGCATCTATGAACACACAATGCATCATAACACTAAGTGGATAGGCTACAGCAGTAGAGGTCTAAAAAATAAGTCATCCACAGCTTACATTGTTGTGGGTACACATTGAAGTCTGTCTACAATTGAACTTCACTAATTGATTTCTCCCTCTGCAATTGAGTTGAGTAGTGGCCAACACTGCATCTTAATATGAAAGCCGGTTGGCTGACTTTGATGAAACGTGCATCTGTGGCCAAACCCACATTAAAGACGAGCCAGCTGACTATCATGGGTTCAGTGTACAAGCTGGTGCGAGCAGGGCAATGTGGCGCCAGTTCATTAGCTTCTTGGTATTCTACTCAATGTGGTTTCGTGCCGTTCTTTGTCTGTATTTGCCAGTCCTCAAACTAATGCCATTAGTCTAAATCAGCTTCAGTGTTCCCTGTCTCGCATATGTGTGTGTTTGCTCATGGCACCACATTGTTACACTTGTTTTGTTTTGCCGGAAACCGGCTCATTTGGCTGGTTTACTGGTTTTTAAAAGCCACAATTCCATTCTCCAAGCGCCACTGCAGGTTTGGTTTAGAACCATGACCGTTACATTACATTACGTGTCATTTGGCTTTTTTTTTTGTAATTTATCCAAAGTGACTCACAGTTGATGTAGACTGAGCAGGAGACGATCCTCCCCTGGAGGGATGCAAGGTTAATGGCCTTGCTCAAGGGCCCAACGGCTGCGCAAATCTTATTGTAGCTACACCGGGGATTGAACCACCAACCTTGCGGGTCCCAGTCATTTACCTTAACCACTATGATACAGGCCGGCCTGCCCATGGTGGGCTACATGGCACAAAGTGACACAGATTTCTTTCTGAGCCATTGACCAATGTCCCAAAGCAAGGGAACCAACTGCGCTCTAAAGTATGATCATTGCAGGTTCTGACGTCAATTTCTCTTGCTAATTCTTCATGCGGCAGCACGGATGGTGCCACCTCACAGCAAGGAGGTCCTGGGTTTGAATCCCCGTCGGCCGGGGACTCTCTGTGCGGAGTTTGCATGTTCTCCCCGTGTTCGCGTGGGTTTACTCCGGGTACTCCGGTTTCCTCCCACAGTCCAAAGACATGCAGGATAGGCTGATTGGAGAGTCTAAATTGCCCATAGGTATGAGTGTGTGAGTGAATGGTGCATGTGCCCTGTGCAGGGTGTATTCCTGCCTTTCGCCCAATGTATTCTGGGATAGGCTCCAGCCCCCTGCGACCCTGTTCAGGATAAGCGGGTTAGGATAATAAATGAATGGTCGGACCATTTACACCAACAGCCTCCCACTCAAAATTACTAAGGCTAATAGTCGCTGGAACCAAAATTCAAAACAACCAATCCCATCTGATCATGTGACTTCCTTTCATGTTATATACGTTTTTTTGCACCCCTACCAGAGGAAGCAGGTCCCCCCTCTCTCTCTTTCTCTCTCTCTCACCCTCTCTCTTTCTCCCTCTCTCTCACTCTATCCCTCTTCCCCCTCTCTTTCCCTCTCTCTTTCTCCCTCCCTCTCCCCCCTCTCTCTCTTTCTCTCTCTCTCTATTAGGAGTGAGAAAGGTGGTAAAATAGGGATTCCCTGCCATTTTAAAAGCATATATTTTAAAAGCATTAAAAGCTTGCTTGCCCATGTACCATTATGCCTCTATGTAACTTATTCCCTGAGAGTGTACCGTGAGTATCCTCCGACTCACGTCTGTGCAAGATCAAACTCTGGACTGCAGCGTGGAAAGAAGCAGTGGCTTCTCGTCTTGGAGACACGGAGTGTCAGCCGGTGGAGCGGCCCAGTGTGGGCTGTGGCGAGTGAGTGCGGCTGGAGACTGGGATTGGCCATCCCTCATGGGGAGGACATGGGGAGACGCAACAGAGCGGCGATGGATAGAGAGAAGGAACACAGTGGTAAGGGATGGATGGAGGGATAGAACACAGAAGTAAGGGATGGATGGAGGGATAGAACAGAGCACTGATGGATAGAGAGAATGAACACAGAGGTAAGGGCTGGATGGAGGAATAGAACAGAGCACTGATAGAGAGAATGAACACAGAGGTAAGGGCTGGATGGAGGAATAGAACAGAGCACTGATGGATAGAGAGAATGAACACAGATGTAAGGGCTGGATGGAGGGATAGGATAGAGCACTGATGGATAGAGAGAATGAACACAGATGTAAGGGCTGGATGGAGGGATAGAGCGGTACGTGGCGGATAAAGAGCAGAATGGTAAGTTATGGACAGACAGAAGGGCGCTGAATGAGGAATGATGAAGAGGAAGAGCAGATTGGAATGAAACTGGTTGGAGGACACGCAGAGGAAACCAACCGGGGAACATACCGTCCCGCGGAAAAAAAGAGAATGAGGACATTTCCAATGTTTCATTTTCAATTCTTTTTTTCTGTTGACACTCGAATTGGAAAAACAGTAAAGCATCAAATGTTACAATACGTGATCATTTATTAATATCTGATGCCTCTCTGGGGGATATTAAGTGGGGACTGTTGAGTTGTGTGATAGATGTTTTGAGAACTCGGTGATCCTAGGAAGGGTCACGGTGGGGCCACTTTTCTCCCAGAATTTAGCAACAATGCAGAGTGTAAGATTTTGTTCATTTATAAATATTATAACCATTTAACAAAATCACAGCGGACGTTGAATAATGAGTCAAGTCAAGCCTCACCAGGTGCAGTCCTTCAGATCAGATAAGGAAAATATAATAGTAAATCCTCAGTGTCTTTATTTATGATATGGGACAGCCTCCCACTCAAAATTACTAAGGCTAATAGTCGCTGGAACCAAAATTCAAAACAACCAATCCCATCTGATCATGTGACTTCCTTTCATGTTATATACGTTTTTTTGCACCCCTACCAGAGGAAGCAGGTCCCCCCTCTCTCTCTTTCTCTCTCTCTCACCCTCTCTCTTTCTCCCTCTCTCTCACTCTATCCCTCTTCCCCCTCTCTTTCCCTCTCTCTTTCTCCCTCCCTCTCCCCCCTCTCTCTCTTTCTCTCTCTCTCCCTCTCCCCCCCTCTCTCTCTCCCCTCTTTCTCTCTCTCTTTCCCTCTCTCTCTTTCTCGCTCCCTCTCCCCCTCTCTCTTTCTCTCTCTCCCTCTCCCCCTCTCCCCCTCTCTCTCCCCTCTTTCTCTCTCTCTTTCTCCCTCCCTCTCCCTCTCTCTTTCTCTCTATCCCCCTCTCTCTCTTTCTCTCTCTCCCTCTCCCCTCTTTCTCTCTCCCTCTCCTCTCTCTCTCTCTCTCTCTCTCTCTCTCTCTCTCCCTCCCTCCACACATCTGCTCTGGCTCTGGCCTGATGGAGCTGCAGATGTTGTTGATCGCTGTGGATCAGGGAGGAAGTGCACCATGTTTGTGTCTCCATGGAGAATATGCACAATGTCTGATTGTTGTTGTGATTGATGATATCTCCCCCACCCCCCTCCCCCAAAAAGTAGCACAGCCAGGAGGGACAATGTATGTGAAGTCAGAGCAGAGGTACAGCGGATTCATTACCTCAAACCGAATAAAATATACTTAGCAGGGTGTCTCGGTGGCGCAGCCTGTAGAGCACTGACCGCATGCTCATTGCGAGCCGCGACGTCGGCGGCTCCAATCCGACCGTCTAACATTTGTTGCATGTCTTCCCCTCTCTCTCGCTCCCTTTCTTCCTGTCTCTCTATACTATACTGTCCAATAAAGCTGAAAAAGGCCTAAAAAATATATATACTTAGCAGTTAGCTTCTACATTCCTCTTGCTTCTTACTACAGGAGGTTCTACTTAATAATCATTTCCGGCGTTACAGGACAGCATGTCCACTGCCACACTATTGTACCTAAGATTTAAGCATTTTGAGAGGATGTACACCCACTGACCACTTTATTAGATAGACCAGCAAAGATCATAAAAGCATGTAGACGTAGTCAAGAGGTTCACTTGTTGTTCAGACCATAAATTATGGAGAAGACATGTGATCTAAGTGACTTTGACCGTGGAATGATTATTGGTGCCAGATGGGGTTTGAGTACCTCAGAAATAACTGATATCCTATTATTTTCACACACAACAACCTCTAGGGCTCACAGAGAATAATGTGAAAAACAAAAAACATCCACTGAATGGCAGAAGTCAGAGGAGAAAGGCCAGATTGGTTCAAGCTGACGGGAAGGTGACAGTAACTCAAATAACCACACTTTACAACAGTGGTATGCAGAAGAGCATCTCTGAACATACAACACTTCAAACCTTGGAAATGGATGGGCTACAGCAGCAGAAGACCAGAGTGTCAAAAAATAGGTGTAATAAATACCTAATAAAGTGGGCACAGAGTGTAGGTCTACTCTGTTATAACTTAAATGGAGGAGAGACAGAAAGTGTACTGTTCAGCATTCAGAAATGAGTTTCAGGTGGATGTACAGAATCTGTGACAAATCCCAGCGTTACTGCCCGCCCGTGGCTCTTTAGCACAGATGTCCTGCTGTCCTCAACCACCCCCAAGCTGCCCAATACACTCTGCCTCCCACGCGCACTTCAGCACCGCTTCCACAAAGAGCTGCTTATAGTATAGCACCTACCCACACACAGCTAGCTGTGTAATCTGGGGCTTCCAGCCATTAGCCTACTTTAGCTTACAGGTAACGATCACACATAAAAACAATCTATCGATCAAACAAATCAGCCAGCTCGCGACCCGCCCACTCCACAAGTGAATATGCCCGCCCAGTGGGGGTCTAGCACCAAGCTCAGACTCCACCGAGCTAGCCCATCTGCAATTCATCAGCGTTAGTCTGCTGAGTCGAGGGACAGTACGCAAGCTGTACAAATTGTTTGCAATCGCTGGAGAAATCGCATTTCTCGTCTCAGAATAAAAGCCAGTGCCGCTTGAAACCGTACAATTTGCTATTGGTATGACTGTGATAGACACAGAACTTTTATTTGACGGTGGGAACAAAAGCATGCAAAACAGGAAGGCTGGTTATGAAGATACACGATCGCTTCAAGTAGAGGTTGACACGATAATCGTTGGTCAGCAGACATCGGTCATCGGTTGTAGGGCGAGGTTTTACCTTTGCCGTCCCATTTTGGAAGTCATAAATGTGTTCTGCCATTGCATCAAATTCTCCTGTCGGTTCTGAAGCGGACAAACTTCCCACCCTACACAGCTTGCTGCTACACATTCGAATCGAATCGAACGACCGACCTTGTGGGTCCCCAGTCACGTACCTTAACCACTACGCTACAGGCCGCCCTTCAATCAAATTAATTGTAAGTGCACAGTGAGGTGGGGAATACTGTACAAAAAGGACAGTGTTATGGCCAGTTATGCATCGCCCATTATAGCACTGGCATGGTCCATCCCATAGTCATTTCTTCCATATGGAGGGACATGCCACCACAGCAAATAACTGAGCTGGATACATTATGCTGGAGCCTTAGGTTCAAATATCATGGAAACAAAGAAGAACAATATACCTGTGTCTCAAGAAGTTCATTCAAAATCAAATGCAGAAGGCTTGAAGTAAGTTCTCTGTTTCATATTAAGTAAGGTGGCAAACACAGCAGTTCACTTCTGGTTGAAAGACCAGCACTGGGAATTGACTACGTTGCCAACTGCCAATTGGATTCAAACAGCACAATTGTTTAAAAAATACAAAAGAGAAAAAGCTATTGTATGCTCATGTTGTTCAAGAATCAGGCCATCTGGCAGTTCCAACTTACAATTGATGTGTTTTTTGAAAAAATAATCTAATTAGCATTATTTTGGGGGGGATAAGCCAAGAAAAAAACTCCAGCTGGAGTTCTATGCTCAGCAAAGCCAAGTTATTATGAAATAAGTGACAATTCAGTCATTTTGGCTGAATAAGTCAGAACTGCCAGCCTCCACACGCACAAGGAGTATGATATGCCTGCAATGTTCTTTTCGGTACAAAAGAAAATGTGCCCCGCTCACCAAAAAGTCACAGGGTCAACACTTTAACTTTAAACACAGCATTCCAGGAAGTATTCCTTAGTTTTAGTTGACAGCGTTGCAAAACATAAAATAAAATACCTCCTCTTTGAACCTAGTTCTTAACCCAGTTTAGAATGAAGCAATGAAGCAGACTAAGCCTTTGGATACATTCTGGTGATGTAAGCTACTACTGGTTCTGTTCAATATGACAATTTCATTGTTTGGTATGGTGATCCGTGTTTGTATTGGGATTGTTTCAGGCAGGTTGAACGCTACAACGATGTGTGTGTGTATGTGTGTGTGTGTGTGTGTGTGTGTGCATGTGTGCATGTGTGTTATTGTGTCGTTTATGAGAGAGCATGTGTGTGTGCATATTCAACAGAAACATGCTTTCTCTTAGAGACTATATACAGTACGCACTGTGTTCACTGCCCTTTGCTCTGTGCTCTGTGTTCTGAGTCCAGTTTTACTGTTTAGGGACAAAATGAACATTTAAAGATGAAAAAAAGAACAAATACCCTGGGACAAAAATGGAAACCATTTAAAGCGGAAAGTAACTATTAGCAACATACTTCTGAGTCCCTTGGAAGCAGAGGTCTGAGAATGAGAGCCATGTGTGGATGGTGGTGATGGGATGACAGTTGGCCACTCTAAAGTGGTCCTATGGGTGCATTCTCCTTGTTTACACAGAACAATGGCACTTGCCAAACTTCCTCCTTTATGTTTACTTACATTCGTCGAAATTGTTTTTCAATGTCTGCTGTGTAGAAACAGACTGTTTTCCAGCCTTTTATCAAATTTGAGAGGATAACATTTATTGGGAATGCAGTCTCAAATTATGAAAATATGCACCGTGTTACACTGTCTAATTATCTGTGGTCTTGAACTATTTGTACAATGCAGTACATGAACCCTTTCCACTTTGGCCCCCTAGAAGGCAATTTAAGCCTATTTTGTACTCGTCCCATAAAAGTGCCAATATCTCAAAAACGATTTACTGCACACACATGGTTGAAGACTTAAATTAAAAAAGCCAAAGAAGGCTTGTACAATTCATAAATTTGAGACAGAACAGGACGAACTCAGTACTTTATATTCTTTATAGAAACTCAATCTCAATGTGTCTACAAGATTTGGTAAAGATATCTACAGGCATTCAAATTTCACATTCGTTTTCTCAAAAACTCAGATGTCCTCAAGTGTCCCCGAATCTCTACAAATACAAAACATCTGCATATCTTTTTGTCCAGATGCATGAATGATCAGAAAAGCTTGATTTTCTATTAAATCCAATTGCTTTATACAAAATGTAAAGAAAATCAACCTTCATGTGTGTTTTATTCACAGAGTATGTTTTTATAAAGCATGCCCAAGGTGTCCATAAAGCTATCCAAAAAGGATTTGCTGTCCCTAATGCTTTCTAACGAACCTAAATCATATTTAAAATTGAACTTTATTTCAAAATTAGGTTACCCAGAGCACTGTTAACCCCATTAGCCTGTAAAATTGCAGGTTTATCAATAGAAAGTCGAACAAAAATGCTCACCTGATGTTTTACGCATGTCTGAATATTCATTCTGCGATGCGAATGCAGTGATATTCCTAAACTGTCCATCATCTAAATATGACACATTATAACTTATTGGAAAGGGTAGGAAATCTTGTACAAAAATATTGCCAGATCACCCTGTTTTAAATAAGTTAGGTACAGAAATGACCAAGCAATGTATTTACGCAACATGTAGGTCAAGACGACATTTGTTTAGGTATAGAAAAATAGATTTTTCTTGAAAATGGCTGAACGGATTACAAAATAACTTCAACATTAGTCAGAAAACAGTCATAGCTTCATAACCAGGTGGGATACTTTGCTCCATAAATGAGGGGGGGTGGGGTGTAGGCAGTGTATCCCTAGCTAACACATGGGCGGTTGGAAAAGATTGGTTACAAATGGCTACTCATTTGGGAGAAAAAACAAAAAACAAAAAACAAAAAAACTTCTATGTATTTTGCTGTATTCATCTTTCCCTCAATTCAGGCCAGTCTCCCTGTCCCTGCTGCTGAGAAGCACCCCCATAGCATGATGCTCCCTCCACCATGCTTCACCGTAGGGATGGTATTAGCCAAGTGATGAGTAGTGTTCGGTAAACGTAGTGCTTGGAGTTCTGCCCAGAGAGTTACATTTTTGTCTCATCAGACCAGAGGATCTTTTTCCTCATACTCTTTATATGCCATTTGGCAAAATCCAATTGGGGGTCCCATGTCTTTTACTTGAGAGTGTTTCTGTCTAGCCACTCTATCGTCAAGGCCTGATTGATGGAGTGCTGCTGAGATGGTCGTCCTCACACCAGGTTCTCCCATCTCTGCAGAGGACTTCCGAAGCTGACCAAGGCCCTTCTTGCACAGTGAGGTCGGGAATACTGTACAAAAAGGAGTGTTGTGGCCAGTTATGGTTCCTAAGTATTTCAATTATTGAGGCCACCACTGTGCTCCTGGGAACACTCAAAGGTTTAGAAATAGCTTTATACCCTTGCCCTGATCTATGCCTCACCAAAATTTTATCTCGGCGGTCTACAGAGAGTTCCTTGCACTTCATTGCTTGGTTTTTGTCCTGACATGCAGTGTGGATTGCGGGACCTTATATACACAAGTATGAGCCATTCTAAACTATCTCCAATCAATTGAATTTGCGCTGGTGGACAGTTCAAGATCAAGTTCTTGAAATGTCTTCTTGTGTTAGCTGGTGATACATGTGTTTCAGATTAGACAAATGTTTATTATTTGTATTAACATGGAACAGAGCGCTGAACGGTAGTAATGGGTTGCCTATATGCAGTGCTCTAGTGAATGTGGCTATGGAGGGACTCATTGCAGGGAATATCGGAGTGGGAGTGTGGGCTACATCAGTGCAGTGAATTCTGGAATGGGTTTGGGCGGAGGCTTGCCAGGAATGCCATCCAAGTTCATTTGTCTCGACTGCTGTCCTTTTAAAACCTCTCATTTGGACGTGCAGTAAATGGCAGATACGTGGCGTCCTCACCCCAAACCCTATGTTCCGCTGTCACTCTTATCCAGCCCTAACTGATTGTGTATGTGCCTTAGTGAACATTTCTGTCAAACGCTGCTTACGTTCTGGAAAGGAAGAGAGGCAGACAGCCTGATTTGTGGCCAAGCGCATTTTGTTTGAGTACGGCTGAGTGCGCTATGTTTGCCTGGCAGGTTTTTTTTCGCCCGAGTGTTGCAACAATCATCTCTGTTTACACTGTGCTGCTTTGTTTAATCCCGCTTTAATGTGAGGCTGTTCAAAGGGCTGATTGGGCACAGACCTCTCCGTACAAAGGAAACCAATCATGAGCTGATCATCAATCAGCCACTTTGATCCCTACAGTGGACCCGGGCCGGGCGACCATATAAGAGAAGCGACCAGAAGGTATGAGTGAAATTGCATGATGAGTGCACAGAGGAGTCTAGCAAAGGATGCTTCATGGCTACCGTAGAAACAGACGACACAAAAGGTGTCTTGAGTGTTGCCATGGACACAATGGGGTCAGAAGTTCACTTAAGCCTCGTCTATTTTTCTTCAGTTTGTGTGTGAAATCTGTTGAATCAGGAGCATGGATCTCATCTGGCCCTGAAACATGTGGCAGCACTTAAACAAGAGCTTGAAAAATTAGTTATGCTTATTGTTTATTTATCTAGACATTTTTCATTTTTTCTTGTTCGTTTCTTATTTAATAGTTTCCATAACATATTGGATCAAAAGAAAGGAAACAGGCCCACATTATATCATATTTCTGGACAGGGCCATTGGCTTTGCAAAGCTCACAACTGCTTGCAGTGATGAAATGCCTAAACTGGTCTAATGTTAGCTCAGACCTGTGACAGGCTTGGGAAAGGCCCCAGACCTCTCAGGTTAGACAGGAGGTCATGGTCAATGATGTGAGAGCCATCCATCAATGTGATTGGTCAAAAAATGACAAAACCATGACCTTATCACACTTAAATACCTCCTGCGCTGCTAAGTGTCCAGTAAGCCCAAGGGGAACGTATAAAGATGTTGTTTTGTGGCCCTTGAATGACTGTGTCCTCAGTGGGAGTGTCCTTTCCTAGTAGGGTTGCGTAATACTGGTGGGTGGTAGAATGACCCCTGTCCTCAGGAAGGGGCACTGAGTCTAGGTACCAAGTCTGGTGTCCATACATCAAAATGTTGCTGAAATATGAGCTCACTTCCTATTTGGCGACTTTGCTTCCAATTTCGATTGGCTGTGACTGATTAACACTTTTGACTTTTGACTTTTGTGAGGGTTGGACTGAATCTTTGCCAAATTTGGTGAAGATCATTTTTTTTGGTATATATGGAAATATGGTGGAAAATCCTACATGGCACAATGGGTGAGTTGAACTCGGCTTGATCCAAGGAATCCAATGGTATATTTAGAAAATTGGGCATATGGCTGAAAACTTAAATGTACCTCCAACTTTGACCCGTTGGTGGTGCTAGAGCGCTTGATGTGGAGACATGAATCTTGCTGAAATTAATCATGGGACTGTCCCCAATCGGTGTACCAACTTTTTACCATACGGTTCTAGGGGCTTCCATAGACACCCTAGCCAGAAGAAAAAGATGATGATGATGATGAATAATGATAAGAAAAGGTAGAGACACACTGGGCCAGATTTCCGTACATGAAGCCCGCAGCTCAAAATTCAGCCTTACAAGTGTGTGTTGGTGCAGTCCCAGTCTGCCTGAAATTAATGTCTCATTTACGAAGGCTACAGCTCATATCAGCGAATGGGATTTCCTACAAACCGCATTTTGCGAAAGAGACAGATCTTAAACAGCGCAGTTAAAACAGGTGATTAGTGCATTGAATATCTTCACTGTATGTGCCAAAATCCATGTATCGGCTGCCACGTAAAAGCATGTCCAGCGCAGGACAAAATGTGCAGCCCACATATTCCAGCTGTGGCGGCTATTTTTGTTTGAATTAAATGTGATGTAATGTTGCAATGAGCTTGACGATTGCTGGGATAGAATGGGAACATTGTGTAGGAGGTACGAGTACATCTTTTATTTCTCCCAGAAGCGTAATTACTTGTGTGGCCGGGTGTTTATCACAGAACTCACATGGGATTTTCTTTTTTTTGGCAATCCCTTTAATTCCCCGTTTCTTTTCCGCGATTGTTTTGAAGGATAACTAATCAAAACAAACACACGCCCTTACCACGATGGACAAAAGCGATTAAAAGCAACATATCTTTGCAGTTATAATAATATTTTTCAGCAGTGGAAACACTAATTTCTTTTAACTTCAGTTACTGTCACTCTGGTTGAGCTATTTCAGCCACTTCCCACTCCTTAGCATGATATATCGGTTAATTTAATACATTATTTTGTCATTAATATTTATTATTAATAATCTGTTTGATTATGCATTGCTCTGGGGTTGAAGTAATGTGATTATTGTTGCAAAGATGATTTCAGTGCATCTTTATCTGTGTCTCTGTCTTGCACCTCGGTTTACCCCTGCTCTATAGAGGCAGAGAAATTTCACACACAATTCGACCCAAGTAAATTGTGTCAACTTTAGTAAATACAACAGAATACGTAATCACCCACACTTATAATATCGCCACCATTTATTGGCCTGATCCACCCTCACACAGAAGTGCATCATGCAATGACTTGAGTAGATCACACGCGTACATACTGCGATTCTAGCCCTGTACGCCAGTTTGATACGTAAGACGCATGTTTCTTGGGCAGAATGAATCATATGTGCGCCTGAAAATTGTCGCAAAAGGCAAAGAAGTAAATCAGGCGCACTTTGGGCCTACGCAGATTTGCTGCTTGGCCCCCAATTATGGTTGCCAGAAACATGCATTCAAATTCTTTAATCTTTTTAACACTTATTAATGCAAAGGTTTTACTTTTTGTGATTTCCTTTATCTGAACTCTTCCCACATATGGTTAAGCTTCAGTGATAGGATGTCCACAATGTCAGCAATTACTGCAATTGAATCAATTTAAACTGTAAACGTCTTGCTAATACACAATTTGTTGCTTTTATCAAAGGGGTCAGAAGAAAAGGGGTTTTATCAAAGGGGAATATAGAACATTGGACATTTATTTTTTTCTTCATGGCATTCATAGCTTCTGTATTTCTAACATATGCAGCATGACCAAAGGGGTGGTTCACTTCACACAGTTAGTGTATATTTTCAATTGGTCCAGATCATTTTCTGTGCGGTGACAGATATTTGAGATACTTACAGGAATTCCTGATAGTCTGCCAGCCTCACTAGGGCTGGTAAGGGCAAACATGGGTTTGTGGTTTGGACTAACTTCAAAAATCCAGAAGTATACCCTCTATCCAGCTTTTATGGTGAGGGTATACCTCCCGAGGCCGTACATATGAACACATTCAATTTATAGTGTTTATTCACAATTATAAACATAAATATCTGGTTTTAAGTCATGACTGCAATTCTTTCCATGAATGCGGCTGTCTCAGGTTGGATATGCCATAGGAAATAGTTCCAAGCGAAAAGAAGATTAAACCTAATACTTTAAAAAATAATCAGGTATCATAACATTGCCATGCAAACTATGTTTCAGTTCCTTAAAATTAATTTCTTGCCTTAAACCACAAACCCGCAACTAGGCCTTTATAAATCATTGTAAAACAGGCAGGTTGTCAAAGAACATCTGTAAATATTTAAAATATCCTTCATCAAAACTGTCTGGGCTAATAGAAAACATACACCAAAACTAAAATAATATTTTAAAAACTCCAGAAAGTGAACTCAATCAAGATTAAGTGTCAAATGAAGAACAGTTAATGACTCTTCAGAATTCAGAAACAGCAATTGTTGAAACGTAAACCAGCATTCCCCATTCCCAGGTTTGAACCCCTGTGCTATAAGGTGTGCATAAGTGGTGTAGCTCCAATTCAAGGTTATTCCCCCATTACAAAACATTAAATTGCATTGTATCTAGCAGACACTTTTATCCAAAGTGATGTACAAAACAGTGCATATCAAGGTCATAGAAACCACCGGACAGATCAGATAAGGTACGATTAGAATATGATTGGTTTTAAGGCCATGAACATCAGTCCAGTACACAATGTAGATACAGCAGGCCAAGTCTGCAACTACAATACAGAGACCTCTACAACTTCAGACACTACAGTACCCTAAAACCACGGGCACATAGGACATCCCAACCATTCAACCCCCCTGCCCTCCCCCCCTTACACTTCCCCACTTCCCTCTCTCCCCATGCCTTTCCAGAAAAAAAACTGAGGAGAAAGGACAATAGGCAACTGTCTGTGCTACAAATCCTCAACCACATTCTTGACCATTTATACTTTTGCTTTTTTAACAGGTTTGTGTGTTTAATTGTGAGAATGGCATCAAAACTATGAGACATCAAAACCTGCTACCATTCATACTGAACATTTTCAGGACATATTTGCACAAATATAATGGAATGTCTTCATATTTAGTTCCTCTTTTACTGTAAGGTTATTGTTGTTCACAGCTGGAAGACTTTCTTATCCTAACCATGAATCGGATGTATCAGACTGGAGCTGTCAATGATGCAATTATTCATGCTTTGAAGCAATGTTGCAAGACTTTGGCCTACATAAGTTAACTCAATCACCTTTACTAATTCATGAACTTTCAGTTAACAATCCAAGGGATGGAATGAGAGTGTGGTATAGTAGAGGTGTGGACTATGTGGATGTGGTATTGTAGAGATGGAGCAATGCTGGGTTAAGGGCGGATGTTATTGTGGCTACACCGGGGAGTGAACCACTCATGTACCTTAACCACTACGCTATGCTCAGTTTGAGGATGTGTTCAATTTTGGAGCACTACCAACATCCTCAGCTGTGGTCACCTGTGTGTCGCCCCATAAGCTCGGTACATAGTGGGGTCCACAGTGATCCATCAGTCACTGCACTTCAGCGGGGGGTCTCCATCTACTGCCGCCTCTCTTCATCCACACACACCCCGATGCCCATTCAGCTGCCATCCTCATCCTCTGGACTGCAGATCATCCTGCTTACCCAGTCACTGCAACACACGGACTGCACAAGGAGACCTGTACACCCCACTGCTACAGGGAGGTCCCATGGCTGTCATCCCTGTTGTCTACAGCCAGCCAAAAGGTTGTCATATTTGGCTCTCTTTCTCTCATGTGCCCCTTAACACCTCTCCTCCCATGGTACAGTCAGTTTGACGGTAATGAGCTTCTTGGTCCCAGTCGACCATGGGATGATGTCGGGCCTCAGTGTTGTTGCACAATGTCTGGAAACATGAGCCGTCTGTTCAGGTCAGATATCACATTCCAGGTCCAGCTTGCTTCAAGATGCCTATCTTCATTCCTGCTTGAGGACTCCCTGGTGCCCTTCACAAATACAATGGACATTGGGACACCATTAAGCCCTGGAGCTGAAGCAGATCCTCAGTATACCTGACACCTCTTTCCAAGATGGTTCCCTGGTGTCAATGGGGATCTCAGGTGTAGAGACAGGCTTGATTCGTTCGCCTGGTCCCCGTGGTCTCCACTGGTGTTCATCTCCGTATAGTGTTACTGAGATGTGTTTCCGCCCCTTCTTTAGGACCTGTTAGTCATCCTGCTCTGTCCCCTCTAGCACTGCTGCTGTGAACCTGTACAACTGGTTAAAAGCGTTGATCTGATTAGTAGAGGTGTGGGATATGTGAGTGTGGAATAGAAGGGTTATTGAGTATGTGAGTGTAGAACAGTAGAAATGTGGAATATGTGGGTGTGGTATAGGATAGTTATTGGCTATATGAGTGTGGTATAGTTGGGGTGTGAAATATGTGGGTGTGGTATAGTAGAGGTGTGGAGTATGTGGGTGTTGTTCAGAAGAGGGTGTGAGACAATCTAGGGAGAATTCCGCTATTCATGATTTATATAACAGTGGCTTAGTAACAAAGGCACTGTAGTGATATTTATTACAGAGAGACTGGTAAAGGCTAGAGTACATCGCTGAATGTGTTGTTTTGGGAGAGCCATTGTAAGCTCTGTGAGACAGTTCCCATGGAATTCTTAATATAATGGTGTACTCTGGATCATCTCCACGAAAGTTAAAACTTGATAAGAACAGCTCCTCTGTTTCCTGTGTTTATTTCTTAACTCCCCCCATTCTTTCTCCTCTTCAGGCCCTGTCCCCTTCCTTCCCCCTTTCCTTCTCTCCTCACTGACGAACCGTATCCGGTCCAGACGTACAGTGCCTCCTTGTCCAAACCCTCGGGGCATCTCCGCGTCTTTGTTCCTGAATGAGAGGAGATGGCCCAGAAAGCTTCAGTCGGGACTTTTGCTCGTTCTCCCCGCCTGGCTCTTGGCCTGAGCCCGTGTGTGTGCCCATGGCGACGGGCGGCTGTCGAGTGACGAGGGGAGGTGACGCAACAAAGCCGGGGATGATCGAGTAAGGAGAAGCCAAGAAGTGGCAGTCCTGGGCTGCTCAACGTCCACAACTGGGTGTTAGCATGTTGCCCCTGCCCCCCCCCCCTCCTCACTGCTGGCCCATCTGGAGACCCTATGGAGGAACAGGGAGGTCTGCTTTGCACTTCCAAACCGCGTTTCATATGCTCACGCACTGTGTTTGACCTCTACGCGCAGTGTTTGAACGTCTTATACGGCGTGTTTAGGGCTGGAACATGTCTGTGTCACATTCTGAAGCGTGGTATTTGATTCGTATGTACGCCATGTGACACGAATGCACTGTGTGCCATTCCAAGAACTGTGTCTCACGTTGCAATGTACGGTATTTTTGCCCTTTGTATTTGCATTTTATTTAGCATTCTTGACCCTTAAACTGGCAATAATTGAGCTTCTTTTCATAATGAGTTAATGTTTCTGTGCTTGTACATTTCTTCATTTGTTTAATTTAAATGTTCATACCCACACTGAGCACTTTATTAAACCTACTTATTCATGCAATTATGTAAACAGCCAATTGTGTGGTAGTGGTGCAATGCATACAATCATGTAGATATGGGTCAGAAGCTTCAGTTAATGTTCACATAATGGGGAAAAAATGTGATCTAGGTGACTTTGACCGCAGAATGATTGTTGGTGCCAGACAGGGTGGTTTGAGTATCTCAGAAACAGCTGATCTCCTGGAATTTTCACACGCAACAGTCTCTCGAGTTTGCAAGAATGGTGCGAAAAACAAAAAACAAACAGTGAGCAGCAGTTCTGCGGACAGAAACACATTAATGGGAGAGGCCAGAGGAGAAGGGTCAGACTGGTTGAAGCTGAGAGGAAGGTGTCAGTAATGCAAATAACCACATGTTACAACAGTGGTATGCGCACAACACATCAAACCTCAAAGTGGATAGGCTCTAGCAGCAGAAGACTTAATAAGTGTGAAAAATAAGTCTAATAAATACCTAATAAAGTGCTCACTCAGGGTATATTTCGAACTGTACAAATAAATAGTTGAGCCCGTTGGAGGGTCTCAATATACTCTGCGACGCTATGATACACAAACATAATTTGTGCTGTTATTTCTTCCTGCTGCTATTAGGATTTTAATGATTCCTGGTATACTGGGAATACATTTCACCCGTAAACGTTGATTTAACACTGAGCAGTTTTCTGTGCCTGATTAAAAAGACATTTTCCTTTGGGGATTAATAAAGTGTCCATCAGACTGTCCGTCGAGCTATCTATCCTGTGTGTCACTCCACAAGGCATTTGTATCTGACACTCCAGCACATTGTTTTTGGCCCTGCCTTTGAAAAGAAGTCTTCTTTGTTTCAGTGGTGTGATTATGATCGCTCCCTTTGGCTTGCTTCATCAAGCTGTTGACTTATCCAAGGATACACAAAGTGCGGAGGGTTTTTTGGGCATAAATGCAAAAATGTCGAAAATAAATGACCTCACGGTTGACTTCCTGGTTAATAAATCAGTACTTGTTAATCTTTTAAAAACAAAGCTATAAGCAGGCAAATCTGTCTTGTGATAGGGACAGATCACGCAAACAATGTCTCGTTCAACAAATGAGTTTAGTTAGTTGTTTTACACGGAAATGTGAGACCTTGGTGAAATGCTGGAGTGACAGTTGGACTACAGTATATCATTGTGGACCGGAGCTCACCCACGCTGTGTGTGTGTGTGTGTGCGTGTGTGCATGCGTGCACGCGTACGTGTGTGAATATGCATACCAGCGTGTAAAGATGCAGAAGCTTTAGTTTCTCAATGTCTATTTGTGTTGAGGCGGCACGGATGGTGCAGTGGGTAGCACTGCCGCCTCACAGCAAGGAGGTCCTGGGTTCGAATCCCCGTCGGCCGGGGCCTCTCTGTGCGGAGTTTGCATGTTCTCCCCGTGTCTGTGTGGGTTTCCTCCGGGTACTCCGGTTTCCTCCCACAGTCCAAAGATATGCAGGTTAGGCCGATTGGAGAGTCTAAATTGCCCGTAGGCATGAGTGTGTGAGTGAATGGTGCGTGTGCCCTGCGATGGACTGGTGACCTGTCCAGGGTGTATTCCTGCCTTTTGCCCAATGTATGCTGGGATAGGCTCCAGCCCCCCTGCGACCCTGATCGGGATAAGCGGGTTCAGATAATGGATGGATGGATGGATGTTTGTGCTGAATCATTATGTGAACATGCATTATGTGTCCCAGCAGTAATCTGAATGCATATGCCTGTGTTCTCTGGTATTCCCTCCATATTACGTGCCATGACGTGCATTCAGTTATTCACATTCTCCTCTATGCTTTTCCAACCACAATGTAACAACAGCTTGGTTTCACTGTATGTCATCTGTGCTACATTATGACCCAGTTTATTTGACCTGATCCTGTATATTCAACATAATAAATGCTAGATACTGTATAGTTTTTAGGCAAACTAAGCAGTAGGTACACTTTAGTGGTAGGAGAAGGCTAGCATTGCTGGACTGAATGACCTGTTCTCGTCATTAAGCTATGCCATGTTATGTTATGTTACATAACCCTGATGTTTTGACTTAATGGTTCCAATCTGGATAGGTCAGTTTGGTGCCAATAGGTGGGCTTCGTCCATTTCTGGCAACACACGCTTATTAATGGGGTAACTCTAGCAAAGAACTAAAGTGCTTAGTCACAATGAATTATGTAATGAGCTGAGAGCTGAGTAGCTGGCTGCATGTTTGCTTAGATCAATATTGTTAGCTAACATTAGATTGCTGGGATGGCTAGTAAGAACCCTGCACTTTTTTGTTATCATTGTTGCCACTGTCACAGAAATAGCCAGTACAGTCATAATCCTTATATTTATAGTTGTATTGTGCCTAAAGAACCAAAGCACATTTGATTATTTTCTGGTTTGTCCATTTGCAATTTAAAGCATTTTTGATCATGAAAATCATGGTTTAAGCAGGTGCTTTTAATGTTGTGGCTGAGCTAAGCAGGTGGTACATTAGTGGTAGGAGAAGGTGAGCATTGCTGGACTGAATGGCCTGTTCGTCATTATTTTATGTTGACCTCCTTCAAGCGCAGACTGAAGACTCATCTCTTCAGGCTACACCTTTCCCTCCCTAACTCACCACCATGATTAGCCTTAGACTGTAATGGCACTTATGTATAGATTGTATCGATATTGTTACTTGTATAGATATTGTTGTTTTTCATTAGCTGTTGTATTGTTGTACTCAGGGTATTCTAGCTGCCAACTGTGGTATGCTAGTTTGGAAGTTGACTGTACTCTTCAAGGGTTCTGATTATCTGTATGTTTACACTAGGACTCGGAACTGTACTATCCTCTCAGGTCCTCTTTGCACTTATACTTGTGTTTGATCTGCACTTCGTTGTACGTCGCTCTGGATAAGAGCGTTTGCTATTTCCATGTAATGTTATTTTATGTTATGTTATGTTATGTTACATAAGCCTGATGTTTTGACTTAATGGTTCCAATCTGGATCTGTATAGTTCAGTTTGGTGCCAATAGGAAATATGTTGTTACTGGGTATCAAATGTGACATACAATGCATTTATTAACTTGTAAAACATATAACATGTTTTTCTATATTCATGTTTGAAATAACTGGTCTAAATATACCTATTTTAGGTATCTGCATGATTCAAATGTAGTACTGTAAATGTGTCAAATGTTTCAACTGCCATATGACAAATTAAATGAAAACATGAACTCTTCTGCCTTGTTAAATGGTCTGTGATCTGAATATGAAGCATTTCTTAACGGTGAACTGCTGTTTCCTAAATATCGGGGGCCTTAAATAGTAAACCATCACACATCAGACAATACAAGTGTTTAGTTTTGGATGGTTGTCAGAGGTAGCAACTGGAACCAGTCACAGGAGCCCAGCATACACAGGAGCCCAGCATACACAGGAACCCAGCATACACAGGAGCCCCTGCAGCCAGTGGCACCAGTATAATGCCAGTTTCATTGCAAGTTAGGGTGTAAAGTCGTGTTAGTTTAAAGCTAAAGTTGTGTCTTTGTTTGGTTGAACAATTCAAACTTAGGCTACATCTTAGCTCTGTTGACCATGTTTTTATATTCAGGCCAATCACACTTTTACATCATGGCTTTCTTACATGAAGTGTCAAGTGTGATAATTCTCTCAACGGCTGGGCTACCAACTATTCTAGTCGACGACTCATTATGGGCTTTAGCGGATGTGTTTGGACTGCCTTAATGGTGTTTTTTTATGATTATGTATTTATATATATATATATATATATATATATATATATATATAAATACATATATATATATATATATATATATATATATATATATATATATATGTATATATATATATATGGACACCACATGGTGTTCATATATTTCTACAACCTAAAAACATTAAAACCTTTTTTGGCTGGGGAACTGTTTTTTTTTTTAAATATACATGGCAGCCAACACAGGTCAGTGCATATCCAATTCCCAGCCCAATCGGGAATGGCCAATTTGCATGGGTATAGACATGCTGCATCTCCTTCAAAACCTGTGGTTTCACTCCCTGGCTGTTTTCCGATGGCACACTACAGCTAAGCTTGCGTACAGAGGAGTCGGACAAAGTAATGGTAAATGGTTGGAATTTATATAGCGCCTTTATCCAAAGTGCTGTCCAATTGACGCTTCTCATTCACCCATTCATACACTCATACACCTACAGTGATTGGCTGCCATGCAAGGCACCGACCAGCTCGTCAGGAGCAATTTGGGGGTTAGGTGTCTTGCTCATGGACACTATGACACACCCAGGGCAGCATAGAACCGGCAACCCTCTGACTGCCAGACAACTGCTCTAACCGCCCGAGCCAATGTCGCCCAAAGTGCGTTTCTCCCTGGCTGGCAGCCTCTAGCCTAGCGGCTAAGGTAAATGACTGGGCCCCAGAAGTTTGGTAGTTCAAGCCCTGGTGTACTCATGATGACATCTGCACAGCCGTTGGGCCCTTGAGGAAGGCCCTTAACCCCACATTGCTCCAGGAGGGTATTGTCCCGTGCTTTGTCTAATCAACTGTAAGTGGCTTTGAAAAGCATCGGCTAAATAACAAATTATACATAGTTATAAATGATCATCCATGCACAACAGTGTACTACCTTAACTGAGCGAGCTGTCCAGAAGCCACTCCCCACCCCCAAGGTTTTGGTGGATAATTATCTTGTCCTCACAATGTTTTCTAAATTAAAATTGCATGCATGGGATCTGTATTCACAACATACTGTAGCAGCAAAGCCCTTATTTTGGAGGTGGTAAAAACATTTTTTTAATACCACAACCTTACGTAACCTTACTGCAATATTGTGAAACGTCGCCGTGACATTTTGTTCTCGCCAAGTCTAGCTAAGGATTATATAACATTGTATTGCCTTGGAAAAATATTCCAACATTACTTAATGTTTGACTGTAACGCATTGATTTACTGCAGTGGATCGATTGAGCATGGATGTGGACGCAGATTTCCTTCAGGCGTCACCGACGTGCTGTAAATTTCTGGAAGAGCGACTGCTCCCTGCTCACTAAAACAAACGCGTGAGAAACTATTTTCTCCAGCATCTAGGGGCATCCAGTCCAGTCTTGGACCATTACATTACATTACATTACATTATTGGCATTTGGCAGACACTCTTAACCAGAGCAACGTACAGTTGATTAGACTAAGCAGGAGACAATCCTCCCCTGGAGCAATGCAGCAATTGCTCAAGGGCCCAACGGCTACATTCTACGTACTGATCTTCATATTAAAAGCATTCAGTTCATGGAACAGTAGACATGTGAATCTCTGTACAATTCTGTATGTTATCATCATTAACTAATTACAGAAATTCTGTATTTAACTAGCACTGTGCACATGTTTCTTATTACTTCTTTATTCCACTGCCAGCTGACATCAGCTAACATGCGGCAGGCAATGGCCATAATGCAATCTCAGCAAAAAGGGTTTTGCTTTGTCTCCATTTTTCGTTCTTTATGGAACCCTCTTTATAGTAAGTGTGACAGCTCCCAGACAAAGATTTTTGCCTGACAAATAAATCTTGAACAAGATGGAATCACAGGGTTCCTTTTGGAACCATTTTTTCTGAGAGTGTATGACAAACACATGGGCATAGTGGGGTAAGACCTGGTCCCACAAGGTTGCTAGTTCAAGTCCTGGTATAGCCAGGACCAGATCTGCACAGCTGTTCGGCCCTTGAGCATGGTTCTTAAGTGCAAATTGCTCCAGGTGCTGGGGGTTGTCCCCAGTGTAATCTGATCAACTGTATGTCACTTTGCATAAAAGCGTCTGCTAAATAACTATAAACAAATAAACTTGATTTCAGGGCTGAAATTGATATTTTCAAACTAGTGAATGAGTTAACCGACCCTGTCCTAGGTTTGCATATGAAATTCGTGTTTAAAAAAAAACGTATTGCCTTTGCGTTTTCTGCATCTGATGATCGAACGTTTCAGGTTCGGTACAGTTTGCAAAACTGAAAATGGAGTTTGGTCAATTATGAATGGGATGTTTTGACGTTTTGTTTATCGAAACTTTACTAAGTGAAGAACAAAAGGACAAAGACGGGAGCGTAGTAGTTAACTGCTTATATTGGGTGGGAAGGGAATCCCCCGATCTAAACTTGGGAGACTGCACGGGACTGGGAGATGAAAGAGAAAGCGGCTTGAGAGCGCATCTGATTTCTTAAAGAAGGTTTTTCTGTCAGCGGCACTGTTTACGTCGTGATTTGCTTCTGCACGGGTGAGTCATTCTCTGCACCGTGCATATGGAAGGACGCCCGGTACAATTTTGGTTGATAACGCACTGGGGGACATTGTGTCCTTACATTGAACTTGAAATTTGAGGGATAGTGCATAGAACGGTGGTATGCCAGGTTAACAATGCAGCTCGATGTCGTGTGCTGTACGAAGTGGCTTGTTTGCAATTAAGCGTGTGCACATAAGCATTTTCAATCGGAAAAGAGTGCATAAGCTTTTTACCATTTACATGCATTTGGTAGATTAACACCTCGATCAGTGCGTTGCCCACGTAATAGTTGCATTATGTTTCTTTTCGTGAACTGACCTTCAGCCCACATTAGGAATATTTAACCCTGTGCACAAACATGTTGCTTATTCGAAATGGTTGGGCAGTTATGTAAATATACTGAAATCCACAAATTAAGCAACACAATACTATGCTTTTATTAATAATAGGTTGTACAGCGTAATGTTCGTTATGTACCAGCACCATTCACAACAGCCCAGACATGTTATATTTGGTTCACGTCAGATGAACAGAGGGGCCGCTTCACGAAACACGTTTTTGACATGATGCGCGGAGACTGAGCCAAGCCTGGTTTCGATTGAATGTGTTGCGGTTAGTTCTTACTTCAAATTAAGATCCAAAGATCAAAGAGCAATTGGAACAGCCACTGAAACGGTGATCTCCATGACTACAGTACATCCCTGTTCGTCCCTGCCAGTACCTTACGGTATCTGACTTTAACAGGTTGTGTCACCTCTCCTGCACTCTTCCTCAGTTGTCTTGCCTGAGTATCACACCCTGTAAAAAAAAAAAATACCATAAATAAAAAAATAAAAAAATAAATAAAGATCGTTGCTGCATTAAGTTAAGTGAACAAATTGTTTACACTAATTTGAACTAAAACTAACTCAAGTTCACTTGACTTAAAATTCTAATACAGCAAGGACACTAGCTGTTTTAAATTGAAGCAAATTTATTATTATTATTTTTTTTTTGCAGTGTAGAGCAATTTTGTGCTAAACAATTTTGTGCTAATCTGAATGCCAAAGCTCCCACCTGGAAACCTTTTGAGTATCGTCGTGCAGATACCTGCGACGCTGACATGATCAGTTGGCTCCGGTGCCTTGTTCAATGTCGAATGTGTTTCAGTTACTTTACTCATGTAAACGTACCATGGGAACCCTACGCATGTGGGATGAAAGAAGTTTCTGTAGGTGTTGTTGCTGCGGGCTCCTTGTCCTAGCATGGAATGAAATAGCCAAGACGAATTAGCGATGTAACAGCTCTTGGACTCCGACTGCATTTTTGCTAAGCACCTTAATCATCCGACCCAATCAGGAGCAGCGTAACTAACGCTTCTCAGCAAATGAGACGTGTCCAATACATTACCCTCAGTTCAATGCTTTTATTTTTTATGCTTATTCTACGAGTTTTTTTTCAGGCCATAAATCACAGGGTAATTGTTATTCAGTTATTATTATTTTAAATAATGATTTGATCCCCGTAGAGACAGATGCTAATCTTAATTGTGTGACTTGTAGGTTTCCAAGAAACTCCACATTTGTTTTTTTCTATAACCTCAGCGTTTGTCTCCAAACCATTTCCAAGGTAAATATGAACAGGGTGTAACCACCCACTGCACTTGTACTAGGTCCGGTTAGACTATCAGGTACAGTAGACTGGGACTGATGCCACATTTCATGCACTGATAATAGATCCTACATGTCGTAGAAGAAGTGGCACACTGATGACAGACCTACAGGGACTTAAATCACTGTAGTAGCAGATCTTTGTCATCTCTCCTTAGATACACAGAATGCATTGTATGTTAATGAATATCCAGGTATCTTATTTAACATTACATTACATTACTGGCATTTGGCAGACGCTCTTATCCAGAGCGACGTACAGTTGATTAGACTAAGCAGGAGACAGTCCTCCCCTGGAGCAACGCAGGGTTAAGGGCCTTGCTCAAGGACCCAACGGCTGTGCGGATCTTATTGTGGCTACACCGGGGATCGAACCACCGACCTTGCATTTAATGGCTACCTAAGCTGTGGCAATGAGTGATTTCAAATCACGCAGCATTACTATTTTGTTAAAGTGCTTAAGTATAATATTATAAAAATAAAATAAAAATGCTATTATTTTTAAACCTTTCACCATTACCAGTTTTATAGCCATCAAAGTTGAAACATATATGTGTTATTCTAGGTTTCATATGGTAGAATTAGATCATTCCCAGAAGCGGCAAACTCAGGTCAGTGTTCAGTGTTGCTGTTTGGAGTCAGTATTTTCTGCTGAAGACACGCAGTACACATGAGTGGCAGTGAAAGAACTTTCCTAATTATGTTGGCAGAACTCTCTTCAACACCAACAGAACACTATTGTTGCTAGATAGCACAAAGCATCATGAGCCAAATCTTTGTGCGAGCACAGTGCTCTTTTCAAATTTCATAAACCCTGGTTCACAGAGCTCCAAGGTCTGCAGATTTTTTTTTTTTTTACTTCAAATCTGCAACCAATTCAGAGTCAAGAAACCAGATGAGGTGGCCTCAATGTAATCAACTGCTTTAACTGATCAGTTAAGAACTGAGCAACAATGAATGCCAGGTACACCCTGTGGCTGATTAGAATTAGGACTGCAGGACCCCTGGCTCATTGGAATCACGTTAGTGGGTCTGTGAGACTGAATTCCGGTACAGACTACAGTTCCCATGATGCTGCGTGTGGGTATTCTGATGATCTAAAGAGTCATCAGAGTTGATTGCAGCATGCCTATGGTGTCCCGTCTCTTGACTAAACAAATTGAATCAGCTTTAAACTCATTGCTATTATGTTTTACATATTAAACTGCATCATGCATTACAAATAGGCATAATCATCTTTTTTAAAGGAACTTTACAATTTAAAAATAAATTGTGTCAGACTTGTTCTACCCACGTCTGCATGGGATTCCTTCGCGTTCACCAGTCTCCTCTCACTGATTAATGACATACAGGTTAGGTTAATTGGAGAGTCTAAATTGCCCCTACGTATGAGTGCATGCACACTGCGATGGTGGACCTATGGTGACCTGTCCAGGATTCCTGCCTCTCACCCAGTGCATGCTGGAATAGGCTCCAGCCCCATTGCGAATAACCAGGAATAAGCAGGTGAGACAATGGATTGATGGATAGAAGGCAACAAGACAGGAAATCTGCTGATTTGAATAGTGAGTGCAAGTTTCAGGTACACTTGAACTAATCATTTGCTCACCATTGCTAGCAGACTACCTCAGAACAACAACATTTGTTGTGTTACGTATACAAAGAAAAACCTTCCTGTGTTCTCTGTGACTACATTTTTTAAATTCCATGCTTAACGCAGGACTGAATTATTTCACCTGAATTGTGTTGGAAGTGAAGCATGTGAGCGTCTGACGGGCGTTTGGCACTGAATCCTCTTCATACTGCCGGCCGTGTGCACTGCCGAGGAGAGGAATTCGCTCTCCACCGGATATATAATTTATTTGTTACCAAATATGATCAGAGCACTTCATTTTTCATTGAAAAAGTTCACGGGCTTCACAGGAAATCTTGTCTGTTATTTTATTCCACATATCTCTGTTATGGTTAGAAATATGATTATTCCAGACATGGAATGAGTGCCTTGCTTTAGTTGGAGCCAAAAATGTTTGATAATTCTGTCAGTCCAAATAAAATGCTTTCCAGCAGCCCCATCGTGCCAGGGGAGTCCGGCTTACTGCAGCCGGGCTGAAGGTCTGCGGTGTGTGGGTATTTGAGTTTCGGTAGCCTGTAGTGTAGTGGTTAAGGTACATGAATGGGACCCTCAGGCCCTTAACCCAGCATTGCTCCAGGGGAGGATTGTCTCCTGCTTAGTCTAATCAACTGTACATTGCTCTGGAAAGGGGCGTCTGCCAAACGCCATTAATGTAATGTAGCACTTTACAATGAGGCCACTTGAATTGGCATAAACTAATGTAGTTGATAAAATGAATTAATGATTCACAAATACATTAATTAAGCATGACTTTAACTCATTCAATAGTTCATGTATTTCTTAATTTTTGCCTTAATACATGAAGAAATGCAGTGTAATCTCTACGAGACTGCAGTCCTGTCAAGAGTTTGGCTGATCTGCGTTTTTCAAGGCCAATACTGACACTAATGTTTAAGCGAGCTGGAGGTGTTTGATAGATTTTATTTTAAAATGTTGGAAATTTCTGATGTAAATTGTATGTGACATATGGGAATTCACCCAAAATATTGTACTTAAAAGTGCAAAATGGCGTCCTTAGTTCAAATGATGTCTTCTACAACACAATTTCCTCTGGTAAAAAAAAAAAATGGTAAAAAAATACTATTGCAGATTTTATGTAATAAGTTTAACAGGGGCACCGAATAGATAGAAAAATTATCCAAAGGAGAACATTTAAAATAACGTTAAAACCACTTTAGTATGGATACCATTGCATTATTTTAGCTTTGATTAATTGTCGATATTATGTTGGCTAATAATAAACCAAAAACAAGCTAGCATTACAGAACTCATAGTATTGCTAATATAGAAGCCTGGCTGGCTAATGTTGGCGAGATAGCTAGCCAGTTAAATATGGCTTATTAGTGTCACTAATAAGAGCTATAAAGCTACTCATATCTGAAATGTGTGAAATAATACGTTTAAATACATTGGACTGTGCAAACAGGGGCATCACTAGGCTTATATTATCAATTTTCCCAAGTTTTTATTATGTTTATTTGAACAATATAACATTAGATAAACAGGGTAGCTTATCAACTAAGCATGACAACATTTTGGCAAGCCTATTGTTTGGCCTTGTTTATCTACTTGTCTATTTTTTAAATCTTATTCCTCTTCTCCATAACGGCTTCCTTGGCTTTCATTGGGAAACTCCTGTCCTGTTCTCTTGTTGACAAATGCCAATAATGGACCACAAAGGCAATCAAAAGCCTGGAATCTAGACAAATACTGAAAGCTCTCTTATACCTGCACTACGGATGGGATTGGGTACACCTGACTAATCTGTCACACCTGTGAGGCCATTTGTCCCAAATATTATGGCACCCTAAAATGGCGGGAATATTCATAAAAAGTGCTGTAATATCTCACATACATACACACGCACACACACATACATACACATGCACACACACACACACACTCGCACACAGACACACACACACTCACACACACATACATACACACACACTCACATACATACACACGCACACACACACATACATACACACGCACACACACATACATACACACGCACACTCACATACATACACACGCACACACACATACATACACATGCACACACACACACACTCGCACACGCACATGCACATGCACATGCACATGCACATGCATACACACACACACTCACATACATACACACGCACACACATATACATACACATGCACACACACACACACACTCGCACACACACATGCACATACATACATACACACACACGCACAGTGAGAAGAAGCAGAATGGATTGCATGGTGGTATGGTTTGGGTAAAGTACTGTGTCAGGCCACATGTTATGTACAGTTTCACCGATCACAGATGTGTGGGTTGTGTCGTCTCGCGCCTCCATGGCCGCCTGTGGCTTCAGTCCTTTTTTTCTGGCGTCCTGCCATTTAAAAGTCATGTTGTGAAGCAGTGCAAGATTCAGTTTTCTTACTCAATAGGTAAAACAGGTTAAAGTCATTGTGGGAAACATCTGTAAAAATTTTTTTAAAAAAAATCCCCTGAACTCTTAACATGTTCATGGTTAATATTGGGATGTAAAATGAAAATGCAGGCTGAAATCACAGGGCCCACATGGTCTGGTTGTGAGTTAGCCCAGAGCTTTGAGACTAGTTCAAATTGGAATAATGCTTAATATTGGGCATGGCTTCAAATTTAGCTGATGGATCAGAGCTGCTAGAGAACACATGGGATGGAAACTCATAATAAAAGCTCTCCTTCACTGGCTGATTACAGAACCGCATGCTCAAAGCCAGTGTCCTCTCCAATACTCCTTGCAGCTCTAATTGACCCCGCACTACATGGACGGTGGAAATAGGGAAACGGAGAGCAGAAAGCCATTAAATTGTCGTTGAAGGAGTCCAACGTATTATTTTGGAAGGAGTTTATCTTTGAACAAAGCAGCCTTGGCCAGCAATCAGTGTGCCTGGCTAGCCAAGTGGGTGTAGCATTGTCCATTGGAATCAGTGTTTTGTTTATGTAAGAGGTGGTTGGCTGGGCTCTGATGGTGCTCTTATGGGAATGAGGGGAAGAGAATCGTCTGTAATTGCACCGATAATCAGTGATCAACAATAAAAACCTTTTGTTTCCTTTGTTATGGTTCACATGTGCTTAGCCCAGAGGGGTATTATTACCTCATCTTATGTGGGTACACTTCAGGACTGCTGAGTCAGGACCGCTGTGTAGGTTGGGTTGTCCGCCTACCATTGTACTGGTGTTTCTGTCTACAATGTCCTTAGAGTACCTGCCAGTCAGGAACCAGCATATAATGTATCCACACACACACATACACATACATGCAAGCCTCAGAGATGTGTTCTTGCAACACAACCAATGCAGCATCCCTTCAAATGAAGTGTTCAATAGCCCAGTGCCAACTGTTAAAGCAGAGAGAGAGGCAGTGTGAAAGTATCCCTGTAGCAACAGCATTGGCATATTAATCAGAGAAATGCCAGAGAGCAGAAAGAAGAGAATAAGAATGATATTGAACACCATGCTGACAGCAGTGTCCTCTAAATCAGTGTCCTCTGTCCACCGACTGTCCCCTGTTCTGTTCTACTGTTCTACTGCCCCAAACCCACCCCTGTCCTACAGCAGATGTGAGCTCTGTGGTTCTACTGCCCCAAACCCACCCCTGTCCTACAGCAGATGTGACCTCTGTGGTTCTACTGCCCCAAACCCACCCCAGTCCTACAGCAGATCTGAGCTGTGTGGTTCTACTGCCCCAAACCCACCCCTGTCCTACCGCAGATCTGAGCTCTGTGGTTCTACTGCCCCAAACCCACCCCAGTCCTACAGCAGATCTGAGCTGTGTGGTTCTACTGCCCCAAACCCACCCATGTCCTACAGCAGATGTGACCTCTGTGGTTCTACTGCCCCAAACCCACCCCAGTCCTACAGCAGATCTGAGCTGTGTGGTTCTACTGCCCCAAACCCACCCCTGTCCTACAGCAGATCTGAGCTGTGTGGTTCTACTGCCCCAAACCCACCCCTGTCCTACAGCAGATGTGAGCTCTGTGGTTCTACTGCCCCAAACCCACCCCTATCCCACAGCAGATGTGAGATCTGTGGTTCTACTGCCCCAAACCCACCCCAGTCTTACAGCAGACACAACCAACCAATGCAGCATCCCTTCAAATGAAGTGTTCAATAGCCCAGTGCCAACTGTTAAAGCTGAGAGAGAGGCAGTGTGAAAGTATCCCTGTAGCAACAGCATTAATCAGAGAAATGCCAGAGAGCAGAAAGAAGAGAAGAAGAATGATATTGAACACCATGCTGACAGCAGTGTCCTCTAAATCAGTGTCCTCTGTCCACCGACTGTCCCCTGTTCTGTTCTACTGTTCCACTGCCCCAAACCCACCCCTGTCCTACAGCAGATGTGAGCTCTGTGGTTCTACTGCCCCAATCTCACCCTTATCCCACAGCAGATGTGAGATCTGTGGTTCTACTGCCCCAGTCTCACCCCTATCCTACAGTTAATTGGAGCTGTGAGAGTCTGGAAGCTCAGATATTCGTGCACATGCCCGGGCTCCTGCCCCCCTCGTAGCTGGGCCGGATACGGCGCAGAATCCACCCCAGCGTACAGTTCCCCTTCTCAGGTTTCCGTCAATATTTGGAGCAGTGTGGCCACAGTATACATAACACAGCTTCTATCATTAATTATCCCCCTGCATAATGGAAACATGCTGAACGCATTATGCCAAGGCTGTTGTGTTACTCAGTTCATTTTCTACCTTTGTTTTTGTTGTTAACATACAGTTTTCTAAGTCTTTAAACAGATATGCGCCGTTGGAAAGGGTCCATACTAGAAGCACAATGGAGGACATTGTGGAGAGTATTGGGATGTATGGTACCCAGTACCCATTAGACGTGTATGAACTCTTCTTGTGCTGCATCAAACAAGGCGGCGTTAAAGGAAGCTCTCACATTACTGTACCGATTTGGACTGTCAGGATCATATGTCCGCATTGAGTAATTTGGATGAAAAATTGCATTGTCCGACCAATTGAAACTTCACACCGACATAGTATTTATTCCCAGAACAATTTAAATAACGTTCTAAATAACAGATTTCTTGCCAGAATTGCTTAGAAATTGACAACAGGGAGTAGCAAAGTGAATTTCCTCTTGAATAGGGCGGTACTGCAGTGGATAGCACTGCCGTCTCATAGCCTTTCTGTGTGTAGTTTGCGTGCTCTCCTTGTGCTTGTGCAGGTGTCCTCCCGTTTCGTCCCACGGCCAAAAGACATGCAGTTTAGGCTAATTTGAGACTCTAAATGGCCCGTAGAGTGTTTAATTAAATTACATTTAATTTTATTTGTATAGCGCTTTTCACAAAAGACGCTTTGCGGAGTATCAGAAGGGAATACAAAATATCAGCCCTAAGCCTCCAAATAGCATATGAGGTAAACGACTCCCTTGTGGGAGAAAAACCCCAAACAGTGCCGAGAAAAAACTCCCCGATAGGAAGAAATCTGCAGGAGGAACCCGGCTATAGGGGAATGCCCATCCTATGCTGGCCTATAGGTTGAGATGGTAACATTCGATGTATTAAATTAGTAGGTAAGCTAGAAAGTCCACTTGGAGGGATGTATAGCATGCAGTTCAGAGGGGAGGGGGATGAATCTGCAGCTCCAGGATGTGTGGGCTGGACCCGGGTGGAACAGGGCTACAGCAGTCCAGGACCTCAGAGCGGGGTCCGGGGGTCAGGCTGGAGTGGTTCATGAGCTCCAGTGGGTTGGGGAAGTTGATAAAAGAAACAAAAAATTATTTTAGCCATTACAATGTATTATTACATGACATTAAAAATAATGTTACTAACATTTCCTCATGCACAGAACAGAGTACATGTACCACATATACCTACAAACCAAGGTTGTAGCTAAACCCCACCGGCACCGTTCATGCATGCTCAGTGCCACCGGTTCCGTGTGGATTTTTAAATAACCACGAGCCTTAGTTGGCAACCATCTCCAGAATGAAACACTACTTATGACTTGTGATGAGTGTGTGAGTGAATGGTGTGGTGTGTGGGCCCCCTGGGTGTGTTCCTGCCTCTCACCCAGTGCATGCTGGATAGATGAGTGTATCCTCTTGAATAGATTTTGGCTTCGTGAACAGACGGATGTGTGTGTGGATGGGTGGTGAGTTTTAGAAATGGAACATAGGCCTATTCAGAGGTCTCACCCCGGTGAGTCTTCAAGTCTATCTTTATATCCAGTGCAACTAAACTAGACCCCAAACAAGTCCATAGCTATACAGTGGCATATAACAAGTCCCCCTGTCACACCTCCTGTGACCGCAAATATGGGGAGCTACATCATGTGAAGTTGATTCCTAATGAGGCAGAAGTGTGAACTTCTATATTGGCCACAGGGGGGGCTGATGAGTCATGTGTGAGATGTGAAGAGTGTTGTTATAGTAAGTACCCTCACTATTTATGATGAAGAATAATAGTTTTAATTGCACATATTTTATCAATTTGTAGAGCTTGACTTTTCCTGAATAAGTATTTTATTTTCCTCGCTCAAGGGTGGAACATTGTGCTCCACCTGCATTGTGGTTTAAAAGGTTAAAATATCTACGCTTGCCGCTTCAGTACCATGAGGATGGATGGTATGCACATTACAATGTGATCTATATCAGGACTGATGCTATCAGACCTAAGCCAAATACCTAATTGTTTTGGATTCAAGTACTTTTCTACGCTTTACTGAGCTTGTGTATTATGAAATGTGCCTTCTGGTCCTCTCGGTTGGCTCAATTGCCCCAGGCAAGATCAATCGAGCACAGAGAACTATTTTAATCCAAGACAATTACATATCTGACCCATAGTATGGATGCTATAAATAAAAGGCTTCATATGTGATCTGGGCTTAGTGACTATGGGATTTAGATGTTGATCCCATGAATGCATTGACCCCTCAGACTGGTGATGCTTCACAGATGCAGGTGCTGACCCAGTCCAGACACAGATGCTTACCTCACTCAAATGAATATGGAAGGGCTGAGATTCACTGAGCCTGATCTGCACAAATGCAGACCGAGATAGAACATTTTGTGCTCTTATCATACATTTCTCTTCTTTTTTTCATTCGATATGCTCGTACGAGTGTGCCATGTCGGATTCAATAAACGCTTCTAACTTCAGAAAAGTTTCCTAAATGAAGATCTCCATTATAATATAGTATGGTATCCAGTTCGGTACTGTAGGTGGGTTCCGTCGGATAGATGGCCAATGGGATTAACAAGAACAAGGGATGTCTCACATAGTCAGAACCTGATTGGGTAGACTGTAGAATTTGATAAAATTGGTGAATGTTCCAAGAGCAAATCTGTTCGTACGAGTAGTTCTTGCATGAGGCCCATTGTCCTCGCTCAAATGCAGACAGAGACATTGCCCCACTCAAATGCAGGCAGAGACATTGCCCCACTCAAATGCGGGCAGAGACATTGCCCCACTCAAATGCAGACAGAGACATTGCCCCACTCAAATGCAGACAGACGTACTGCTTAAATGCAGGCGTAGCCACCATTTCCATTTGGATGCAGTCAGGCAATGAGGACAATGGTTTGCCACACAGATTTTCTGCTGTCTGTACTAGGGGGTGAGGAGTGCGGGGGGCAGTGTCTGCCTGAAATCCATCTGTATTTATCTGATTAACATTTCCAGGAGGTTTTTGGGAAGAGCGCAATGGAAGGAATTTCGTAAATGTAGTCTGGTTTATTGGAAAAAAGCCGAAGGAGAGAGAGTTGTATATTGTCTGTCCCCTTTCTGAGTGTAGATTTAAACATCTCTTGTGTGCCTGTGTCACTTCAGGTGCTGTTTCTGTGTGGTTGCCTGAAGGGGGGTCTGGAGATTGAGATGTAACGCAAATTGGTGGGGTGGGAGGGGGGGTCTGCCTGGGTCCGGGATCAACCTTCAGGCTTGTATGAACTCTTGTCCCTTAACTCTCATTATGATCGGTCTGTATCGTTGCATTATGTGAGTCACTGAGATTTTGTCAGTTCAGATCTGTTTGAATAAGAGCTCTCAGTGTTAGCATAACCTCTCTGGACGAGAGTATAGGGCATCAGTATAATGGCAGAGAGACAGGCCATATGACAGTCCTGACAATAGAAGAAGTCATTACCACACCAGATTAACTAAAGCGGGAGAAACAACATGCTATTTAGTTAGTTAACGTTAGGCAACATGGCTTGCCATACAACTTAACTCACCTTTTTTCCTTTCTAGTTCTCAGAACTTACAGTTCTGTGAGCAGTCCCCATACTCTGAGAACTAGGACAAATCATCACAGACTCTTCTTGATTGCCTTTGCAAGCCCTCAGAGTTATGGGCTTTGGTTGGAGCCTGCAAGATATGTTATGAACAGTATCAACTATTTTCTTTGGGTTTCTGCTAGCCTTAGTACAAGCTAGGTAGAGAGTCTCTGCAAACTTCTCGTAGTTTGCACATCCATCTGTGCTGTTTGAATCAGAGACGCTGCCTCTGTCTTGTAGCACATCAGAATATTGCAATGTTTATTTATTTTCATTGAATTCTGTGAGCTGCCTGGGCTGAATAGCTACACCAGATGGATGTAAACAGAGCTTATGCAGAAACTGGCTGTTGTCAATAACATTGTCATGGAAAGGTCAAAAGGTCAGGGTTCATGAAAACTACCCTGTAGTTTGTAGCGCAAATGGCCAATGCGGGGCTGTGTTAGGGGAACATTGTGAAATCAAAATTACAATCTTGCTATCTACATTTTAAAAAAAAAAGAAGCTTTTGTGGGGCGTTTGGGGCCCCTCATTTGAAGCTGTTGGACCTGCCATGGCTCTGCTGCTGCTTATGCCTCTGTGGCCATCCATCACACTCAAAGAGTGCCGGGGGGTGGGGGGGATGGGTGTGCAAACAGGGTTCATCGATTCTCACTTGGGGGGGGGGGGGGGGGGGGGGGGGCCCTTGCGGATGATGCGGGCGGAGGCTGCTACATAAACACAGATATAAATACAGGTTTTATTACATTCAGCCGGCTAACGCCCAGGGAAGAAGGCCGTTACCTGCCTGTGCAGCTGTTCCGTTTACCTGCTTTTCACACCTGTCTAAGCAGACAGACTCGGACAGCCGGTGAAAAAAAGAAAAAAAAAGTTTGTTTTTCTGGGCGCCGAAAGAAAAGTGCTGCCTGTATTTGCGTAAGCTGAGGGCCAATGGGAGCAGGCATCAGACAGCCAAGTCATTTTTGGGAAGTGGTCTGTCCGCTTGGTTGCCTCTTTAAGTGGCTTTTGGAACTCTGAAAAAGATTCTAAAGGTAATACAAAGGATTTTAAAATTATTATTCTAACAATTAAGAATTGTTATTCTTTTCAGTGGTTCTGTGATCACCCCTCAGTGTTAGGGGGGGATGGGGGGGCAGTAAAAATCAAAAGAGGCAGCAGAGCATGAGATTATAGATACAGGAAAGGAAGACTTGGCAGAAAGAAGGATGAAAGGAAGACAGATCATCAGAATAAAGGAAGGCGAGGGAAGTCTCTGTTTGTTCTGGATGTTATGTCTGTAGAGGAAACGAGAGAACAGCTGGTCCTACTCATACACACACACACACACATGTATGCAAACACACACTCGCCCAAGTGCACGCAAATGTAATCTCGCATACGAGCATCCATGACATCCAAGTCTCCGTCAAAATATGTCTTCGTAATAGAGTGACATCTCTTCGTTTCCTGTTTTTCCATACCCTTTCCTGATTATTCAGAGTGAAAGGGGAACGGGGAGAGGGGATGAACATCAGATTGATGTCCGGCCGCCGGACTTGGTTTGTGGTCTTTAATGACTTCCTCTGGGAGCCCCGGCCCTCCACACAAAGGTGCCCTGTATAAGGGTCTGCTCTCCATGTGTGTGTCTTTCAGTGGGCTTATCTCATCGCCCGCAGGCTAGCTAGCGTGTCTCATCCATTCAGCATGACATATCTCCAACATGTGAGTGTGTCTCATCCAATCAGCACGACATATCTCCAACATGTGAGCGCGTCTCATCCATTCAGCACGACATATCTCCAACATGTGAGTGTGTCTCATCCAATCAGCACGACATATCTCCAACATGTGAGCGCGTCTCATCCATTCAGCACAACATATCTCCAACATGTGAGCATCTCATCCAGTCAGCACAACATATCTCCAACATGTGAGCATCTCATCCAGTCAGCACAACATATCTCCAACATGTGAGCATCTCATCCAGTCAGCACAACATATCTCAGACATGTGAGCGTGTCTCATCCAATCAGCATGACATATCTCCAACATGTGAGCGTGTCTCATCCAGTCAGCACAACATATCTCAGACATGTGAGCGTGTCTCATCCAATCAGCATGACATATCTCCAACATGTGAGCGTGTCTCATCCAATCAGCACAACATATCTCCAACATGTGAGTGTGTCTCATCCAATCAGCACAACATATCTCCAACATGTGAGTGTGTCTCATCCAATCAGCACAACATATCTCCAACAGTGAGTGTGTCTCATCCAAGCAGCTCCACATATCTCCAACATGTGAGTGTCTCATCCAATCAGCTCTACATATCAACAACATGTGAGTGTGTCTCATCCAATCAGCTCCACAATGCTTCTGCAAATCAGCTCGTCACGCTGCCAAAAAGGCGAGAGTGCCAGTAAGCTGTCAACGTGTCTTTTCATCAGTATTCCAGTGTCACATTCTCTTCTCTAATTCTCCAGATCAGCAGACGCATTCTTCTGTCGTGAACACAAGCCTCCCTCATTATATATACTGGCCAGTGAGTTCCATAAGTCTTGGGACAAATACGTATTTTTTTGTTCGATTCCACCATTTTAGATTTGCTATCAAATGCAGGTCTTGATTCTTTTTATTGGCCAATAACAGACTCCAAAGACAAAAACCTAGACTCAAGACTAGATACTGAAAGCTCTCATATACCTGCTCTGAGGAAGTGATTGAACACAGCTGACTAATCGGAAACACCTGTGAAGCCATTTGTCCAAAGTATTATGGTGCCCTGAAATGGGGATTATGTAAAAGCTGCTGTAACACCAAAATGTTTAAAGATACTCTTTCAGAAAAGCTGAAAATCTGCACTTTAACCACGTCAATTCTTTCATTACAAATCTAAAATTGTGAAGAGCAAAATCAAAGAAAAAGTCCCAAGACTTAAATATATAGTGTATACTGTATGTACACATACACACACACACACACACACACACACACACACCTGCACTGTGCCCTCAATAACTATTAGTTATTGGCACCCTCCATTAATATGAATGAAACATCCTGGATAAAATTCTTTAGAATTTATCGAATGCTTACTGTGCTTAGCAATTTAATAATATTTTTGTGAGCAAATATTATCAAAATATTTTTAATTACAATAATTTTGGTCGTCGTTTATCTCTGATTGGGCCAGGGGATTGGATGGCCATTGCAAACGCTTGATTCTGTGGTCAATTAACCATGTTCTGTAGATTTGGAGGAATGCTTTGTTCATTGTCCCACTGGAAGAAGCAACCACAACCCGGAAACAGAAACCCACCATACTTCAGAGTGGGGATTATGTTCTTTTCTGCCAAACCCACCTCTGGTGTTTGAGGCTAGAAAGCCCGATTTTAGTCTCATTTGCCAGAGAGCCAAGGTCCAAAGAAAGTTCCAATGACATTTCAGCGATGACAGAGGCTTCCTTCTGGCGATCCCTCCAAAAAGACTTTTGGCGGGGGAAAATGGTGGATTGGGAGACTTTCTTCAATGGTGGCCCACACAGTAACCTATTTAATCACATGGCAGATACTTTTAGCCAAAGCAGTTTTATAAAACTTGGTGCTTTTTTGCCAAACCATCTGCTTCTTATGTGGGGTCAAGAGGCGGTTCTGCTCTGTTCTCAGGCCCATCAATTTGAAACTTTTGACTCGTAGAAAGTGATATCTTTTCATTCTGATTTGTTTCATTTCTATGAGAGTCGTCCATGGCGATGGATGACACGTTGGTTTTACATGTGCCTTACCTCATTTTCTGTACCCCAGTGAAACGGGAAACTATTGAATGCCATAATACCCTTTCCTCAGTTTCCTCAGTTCCTCAGTTGGAAGTTAAAAGTAGCATGTTAATGCAGATTTATTTATTTCCATTGCAGAAATTGTGCACAGATCTTAAAGGGAATAAAAAGACTGAATTTGATTGGCTGTGAATGACTCACAGGGGTCGGTGGTTCGATCCCCGGCGTAGCCACAATAAGATCCGCACAGCCATTGGGCCCTTGAGCAAGGCCCTCAACCCTGCATTGCTCCAGGGGAGGATTGTCTCCTGCTTAGTCTAAATCAACTGTAAGTCGCTTTGGTGCAAAACGTCAGCCAAATGACATGTAATTGAAAAGCTGCAGCACACCTGATAATATATTTGGCATAATCCAATTGGGCATAAGCCAATTTTCCCCTGTGCCATTGACTGTGCCCACCCAGTGCTCCTACGCACCTTACCATTGACTGCGCCCATTCACCCTGCCACATTGATTCTGGAAAACAGAGCCATAAGCTGTCTAAGTCTGCATTTCTGATTTTAGGATATTATAAACTGCTATACCTTTTTTTAATAGCCTAAGGTAGGCTAAATGGTGTACGCAGAAAGGATTTTATACATCTGTAACATAATCTTCTGAACAAGTGGCAGAGATACAGGACTGCATGAAATTGGCCTGGGCAGGGCAGATGTGGTTGCGTGATAAAAGAGAGCACAGCGACTTGAGTTTCTGACGTGTCCGCCCCTGCACTACGTTATCGGTGAAGGCAGACATTATTATCCACCGGATAAGTATTGCTTTGTCAAGGCAAACTGTTGCTTTGTAAGTGTGTTCAATTTACAATGCCATGCACTCAACCAGTAACGTGACACACAAGTATTAATGTGATGCAATCATACTGATAACCATTTGATAACAAAATGGCTGCCAATACTGGACTGTGGGTTGGATATGAGTATTATGGAATATAGACTGTTGCAAATATACAGTAATGTCACCCAGTGCAATGTAAAGGATTTACTGATTAAGCAGTTACTCTACTTGGGATGTGAACGCATCCTCACATGGGCATGCATGCTCTTAAATACATGTGTACGCATGCAGACTGTGCACACAGCTGTGCATTCTGCATGTGTGCACACCTCTGCAGTGTGCATTTGTAAATGCATGTTTGTGTATGTTTCTGTCTGTGCATCTGCATGCATGTAGTAGTAAATCGCTGTTGATGTGCTTTCTTGGTTTATTGACTTTTGTCCCCACTGCAACGCTGATGCCTTGCTGTAAGACCAGCTATACTGCTTGCCACCACAAGGGGGCAGGCCTTATGCACAGTTGGTTGATGGTCCTGCCGGCCTATAGGTTTATTTTCTTCTACATGACTGTAGATTACATAGCAATACTAATATGTGTTATTCAGTCCTTTTTGCCTCTGCTAGGGTTAAGGCTCAGCATGAATGTACAGAGCATCCAAAAAAAAATCACATGCACATGCTTTATTTTGGGAAAAGTTTAGACAGGCTGACACTACCAGACTTTTTCTGACATGCCGCAAAACAAGCCCGACATCCATTTTAAGCTATGTCTGGTGTGACCTTTGCAACTATTACAGCGTCCTCAAACCTCAATCCTCACTGACTTGAATTCCTGTTGTCCTGTTGAGTACTGCATCTGCTACCCTGTATTAAAATGAGCACTGCATTGAGACAACAGGACTTATGATTGTGCCAGCTACATTGTAGGGTGTATGGCTCTAGTGCTGCATTGTTTGTTGGTTACCTTGACGAGTGTTCTGGGTGTTATGGAAGTCTCATAACAATTTGTTGGAAGTGATGTTATGAAACCCCAGTCTGTTGTCTGACCTATTTCACCTGCAATGGGAAATCTTTGTTTATTTCTCAGTCACCAAAGCCATTAGTGTTTTCCTTTTGGCATTGTTGAAATTGAAACCTCTCGGTTGATTTACTTCGACTTTATTCCGATAATTTTCCCAGTCTCTGCTTTCTTCTTTTCTTCCTTTCTTCTTTGAAGTGCATACAATCATGTCGAGTATTATTCACACCTCAAATAATGATGACTAAAATACTGCCTGCATACTGCCTGAAATAAGCAGCACAGGTAATGATGAATTATATTGTTTTCACAAAAGAGAATGAGGCAAAAACAGTATGCTAATAATTGTTCAGAGAAAAGTTTCCCCGAAAAGATAACTTTGTGTACTACAGTGTTATATGAGATGAGTGATCATATTTGGGGGCCAATTTAAACCAAGAATTTTTGATCAGTTTCATGTCTGGAAACTGAGCTTGCCATTGTGAAACAGTCATTTTGTGGTCAGTCTACCATTGCTTGGTTGATTTTCAGATTTGCTTACAATCATTGTCTTCTGGAACATTTATTTTTCTGCCAAGATTTGGGGAGACCAAAATGTCCTTCTGGTGTTTGTTGGAGTTCATGACTTCATTGACCATAAAAAAATCCCCATGGACGAAAGGATGCAAAACAAGCCTATAATATCAAATACCAACAACCATTTTTCACCATGTGCATGACGTTATTTTCAGCTTAATCCTTCTTCCAATGGAAAACCTAGTCCTGGTATCCCTGGCCAAAACGCTCAATTTTGGTCTTTTCTGACCATAACCCCAGGTTCCAGTCAAAGTTCCAAAGCCGTTCTTCGATTGGAACCGGATGCTATGGTCAAATGAGACCAAAAATTGAGCTTCTTGGCCAGGAACACCAGTGTGATGGTTGACTGCCCACAAAATTACTGTTTTGCAATGGCCATCTCAGTCTCCAGACTTAAACCATTCAAAAATGTGCATTTCAAATTGAAGAGGGTAGCCCGCAATCACAGAATGAAGGATCTTGAGAGATTCTCTACAGGATGGTCAAAGATTTTCCCAACGTGATCACTAATCTCACAGAACGGTGTCCCAGTCCACTCAGTAGTGCTACTGAAGGGAGGGTGTACACGTTCTAAAAAAAGGAGGCAATAATTTTGCACCTATCTTTTTGGAAAATAAAATTAGTACTTTTTCCCAAGCAAAACATTTTCTATGAATCCTATATTCAGGACTACTGAGCTCAAGGTATAGGACAGTTACGGGTACAACACAACACTATTTTAGGTTTTTAGGTGGTAATAAAGTGGCCAAGAGGGATTAGAAGGAAAATAAATTTAAGAAGCTAGATGCAATGTTTACACTTAAAGTGATAAATGCTTGGAATAGCTGTAGTCAAGATCAGGATTGACTCAATGCATATTATCAAATGAGCCTCAAACCATCATGCAGCTGCCAGATGTAGTAGATACTTAAATAATTGTTTCTCCTGATTAATTTTCCTGTTGATGTCAATGGAAAAAAATATTCAGAAGAAACAATTGTAGTATCTTCTGCATATCCAACAGCAGCACAGTGGTTTGAGGCTCATTTGATACCTTGGACCCTTGATGACTTAAAACCATTTAGCCAACAAACATGTTCCGTACTGTATGAGCATAATGTACAGCTGAATCTAGTCCCACCCCCCAATTCTCATAGAGATCCATTGCAAAGAGTTTTAGTATCGCTTGTAGGACAACCTGACAATAAGATATCCAGACTCTGATGATGTTGATGGGACACAGACATAAGGAAGTCATACAAAGGATATGCAACCAAATACAAATTTGACATTGTTAATTTTCCTCAAACATTGAAATGGGGGACTACGTATAAAAAGTGCTGTAATTACTACATGGTGAAACCAAAATATAAAAAATACCCTTGAATGAAAGCTCTAAGTCTGTGCTTTGATCACTTATGAATTGTTTTATTGCAAACAGAGAAAATAAAATATGGAATCAGAAAAAGCTGAAAAAGACGAGGTGATGTTTGAACGGTAGTGTATGAAAGTCCAGGTGGGCTTTCGTCGTCATTGAATGTCCTTGTGTTCTCCTGTAATTACCTACCAATGTTTTTACACGCAGAGTACACTTGAAAGTGTTCGTGGAACACATTGTTTCTTTTCCCTTGCCATCTTGCTGAACTCTCCACCTTCTGCACAAAATATTTTGCCTCCGGAGATGGAGGCGACTGTCATACCATTTAATGGACCTGGACTGTAGCCATGCATAATTCACTCAATTCACTCAGAGCGTCCATGTGTGCGTCTCATCTCAGGCTGTTGTTTGAATGTATTGTTTGACTACCCGGCAAGCAAAAACAACCTTAAGATCAAATTTGAGAAATTACTGGTACAGTTTGACCAGGCGGAAAGACAGGAAAGACATCTGTATAGTCTCAAGAGAGGTAATGGTCCAGTGCCTATGGCCCCCTGCCCATATAAGCATTCACCCTACTGCTGTGTAGAGCTGGGACACTGCAAGGGTAGTGCAACTGAGTCAGTGAGAGAGGGGAGCCGAGTCTGTGCTGAGTCACTGAGAGAGACGAGCCGAGTCATTGCAGAGAGAGGAACTGAGTCAGTGCTGAGTCGGTGAGAGAGAGGAGATGAGTCAGTGCAGCGAGAGGAACTGAGTCAGTGCAGAGAGAGGAGCCGAGTCATTGCAGAGAGAGGAACTGAGTCAGTGCAGAGAGAGGAGCCGAGTCAGTGAGAGAGAGGAGATGAGTCAGTGCAGCGCGAGGAACTGAGTCAGTCCAGAGAGAGGAGCTGAGTCATTGCAGAGAGGAGCTGAGTCTGTGCAGCGAGAGGAACTGAGTCAATGAGAGAGAGGAACTGAGTCAGTGAGAGAGAGGAACTGAGTCAGTGAGAGAGAGGAGATGAGTCAGTCCAGAGAGAGGAGCGGAGTCAGTGCAGAGAGGAGCTGAGTCACTGAGAGAGGGGAGCTGAGTCTGTGCAGAGAGAGGAGATGAGTCAGTGCAGAGAGAGGTGCTGAGTCTGTGCAGTGTTGTACACCTCTGTGTGGTGGTGAGTGTATTTCTGCGGTGTGGCTTTGCAGGGCTATGCCCTGATGGAAGTGAGAGAAAATGTGCAGAGTATTTGAGTTCATTCCTGATTGACAGTTTCAAGACCAGGCCGGGCTGCCCCGCTCCTGCAGATCTGACCCCAATAACCACACCTCCTGGAGCCCTCTGACCCCACCCCCAGGAGCACATTAACCCCACCCACTTGAGCACCTTAACGCGACCCTTTTGGAGCACGTCAAGCTCATCACACATTAACTCTCACATAGTTGCAATAACCCCATCTCTTAACCCTGCCCACAGGAGCGCAGTAACCTCCTACAAAAGCAAGCAGGGCCATTTAGGAAGGACCTAAATGAACTGTGCTTTTACAGAGAGGTACTATAGATTTTGTGTTGTTTTTTTGGTTGCTGTATGCTGTACTGTCAATCTTTAAACTGCACAGGAAAATCTGTAAAAAAATATAAATAAAAACAAGTAATGGAAACAGCAAAAATTACCCACCTGTTCCCGAGAAATTACCTTGATATTTAGAAAAAACATGACTGCCATTGTAACAGAAGCAACTGGAGACATTTTGTTATGGATAAGTCAATTGATCCGGATACTGAGGTGGCCTGTAATGTTGTCAAATAGTTGACACCTGCAACTGATTTACTAGGTGAGGTGTTTTTATATGTTATGTGTGTATTTGTTCATTCTTCATTGTTGGCTTATTCATCTTCATTTTGCTTAATTATTTTATTTCACTGTGTAGACACTCCTACTGTAACTTGCCTTCAAGTTTTTTTTTGAAAGATATTATATAGAAATTCTATATAACCAGTGGTGTAAAATACAGGTATTAATACAGTCCTCTCCTGTATTTTCCAATCACCTGGATTTGCTAATTAGCACAATGGAAGTACAGTAGAACTAATTCGTTGTTAATTACCCCTGGGAGGTTTAATTTAAATTTAACCTTTAATTTTCCCAACCAACCAAATTTCTATACGATGTGACATTGGACAAAGTCAATTCACTTTCAAGCCTTTGGTGAGATTATTGAAGAGCCACAAGATAAACATTTGACTTACAGTGCTCTAGGAAGGCAACAAATAAACCACAGTTCAAGTACTTCTCTAAATACCACCCATGGCGCTCCAGAAAAAGTACAAACGTATCAGATTGGCCAGGCATGAGGCAAATAACCTGCCTGTCAATCAAAAAGTTCACACTGGAACTGGGATCTGTGTTTCATTATATTATAGAAACTTGAAATTTGGAGTGCATAACCTTATTGCAGCCGATATCGCATACCCCAAAGATCATGCTCCAGGTATTGATATGCATTCAATAACACCCTCTAGATTGGATATTAAGTTATCATATTATTTATAGAGGGCCTATGGTGGACTCATTTTTACTTGGCAATTTGCCATTTGGTACTTGTTCATTAGTTCTGTTCCTTTGGGCTGTCAGCCTGGACTGGACAGGGAGCAGCTGGTTGATCTCAGGATGCCCTGACTTTTGTCTCAGTTCTGCTCTGACCACTTTGCAGGCTGTGAAGTGCTGTCTTGGTTGCCAGTGGAAACTGTCACTTCCATAGATGGGACAAGCAAAGTGGGGGGTCTGTGCAGGCATGGCCACCTGCATCACTACCACACACACACTCACACACACACACACACACACACACACAACCCCACACACACACACACATAGTCACACACACACGCACACACTCACACACACTAACCCCCACACACACACAGTCACACACACACACTCACACACACACACACACACTCACACACACATACACTACCACACACACACACACACACACACACAGTCACACACACACACACATGCACATGTACTGTATAAGCACACACACACACACACACACATGCACACCCACTGTATAGTCACACACACAAACACACACATAAACACACATTCACACGTACTGTATTGGCCCACACACACACACACACACACACACACACACACACGCGGTCCTGCTGTTTACAGGGCGTGCTGTTTTCTCAGGCTGAGTGAATATCAGCAGAGGGACAGGGGCTGTCAGACCGCTCTGTGTGGTCGCAGGGCGCGTGGTGGCGGGCGTGTTTGTGTGAGTGCGTCGAGGGAAGGCGCCGATGACAGTGATGAATTCGGGCACGGAGTCAGCGGTGAGGCGCTTGGGTGTAAGATCGATTTCGAGTCAGTCACCGTACCTTCGGCTCTTCGGTTCCTCGCTGATGAAACCGACCCCTGACCGAACCTTGAAGTTTAATCAGTGAAAGGTGCATGAAGGATCATGACGTAGGCTGAGACACGTGTAAATGATACGTGACATTACGCTGCTCCCTGAGTAAATGCAGTAGGTAATGAAGACGGTGCAAGTATTCTGACAGACTGACACCAAACTTGTTTCTTCATAGGCGGGGAAATTGCTGTGAACACGCTCATCAACAAACTCATCATCATTCCTATCAAACTAGACAATGGAATGTATGCATGTAATATACACCCAGAGAGCGCTTTTAGGTATTTATCATGCTGCAGCCTTTCCACTTAGAGTTATGATGCGTTGTGTGTTCAGAGATGCTCTTCTGCATACCACTGTTATGTAATGTGTGGTTATTTGGGTTACTGTCACCTTCCTGTCAGCTTTGACCAGTCTGGCCTTTCTCCTCTGATGTCTCTCATTAACAAGGCATTTCTGTCTGCAGAACTGCTGGTCACTGGATTATTTTTGTCACTTTTTTCTCATGGTTAATGTGAACATTAACTGAAGCTCCTTACCTGTATCTACATGATTCTATGCATTGCACTGTTGCCACACAATTGGCTGATTAGATAATTGCATGAATAAGTAGGTGTAATAAAATTAAAATGTTCCTTGAAAAAGTGCTTGGTGAGTGTATATGAGCTTATACCAGTTGTTGTTCTAATTTCACAGTACGAGAATGATTAAAAGTGTTCATCACTGCACACTGCGGCATTTTGTGACTCAGAGTTAATTTGACATTGCATAAACATTCGTCATACTGTGCCCCATTGAGAGACTAGGCATATCACACTTTTCTAAGAGACTGAGCAAGGCATCAAGACACGTTGATAGACAGTGAGAAATGCCTGAGGGCCATTCTTTTTGACGAAACAAAGTACCTATGGTTACCTCTTTACACACGCAGTGCATTGTGGGGGATATTATAGCGACATCACATACTGTCCATGGTGCAGAACAGCATTAGCCCTTTGGTGTCCAGCCAGCCATCTGGTTTGAATAGCCGCCGTATTGCTGTATGTTTTCCTCTGTTGCCTAATATAATGCACAGAATAGGGGAACATTACAAGTAGTTACACTCACTGAAGGAATAACCACATCAAACTTCTGTGAAACAATTCCGGCACTTCCATTGGACCATTAAGAGCGGTTGTCTGGCAGTCAGAGGGTTGCCGGTACGATCCCCTGCCCTGGGTGTGTCAAAGTGTCCCTGGGCAAGACACCTAACCCTCAATTTCCCCCGGCCAGCTGGTTGGTGCCTTGCATGGCAGCCAGTCGCAGTTGCTGTGTGAGTGTATATGATTTGGTGAATGAATTGTAAAGCACTTTGGATAAAAGCGCAATATAAATTCAGACCATTTGCCATTTACTATGTGATAATGAGTGACTATATCTCACATAATTTCATTACAGCTTTTCTGATGGCAATATGCTAAAGAGGGCATTTCACCTGTTACCTGTCAGAGAAATCTATGGTTCACAACCCTCGTCTGTAATAGCACAGGTGATCGTGATGATGATGATGATGACGACAATGATTATGATGTTACAAGTACCGCCCAAGATATGTCATAAGTTCACTGCGTAGGAATATAATTCAAATCGGCTGTTGTTTGCCTACAGAGGTAACTGAAAACTGTTTGAATTGAGTTGCCTGTTGTAATGGTGATGTAATGAAGGAGTCTTTGAAGCCATTTGGCTCTGCCTGACTCGTGTCGTGTTGTCCAGGAGACGTGTTGTCTTTGCGGTGTTGTGGTGCTGGAGAACAGCCGTCTGTGGAAGGTTGCGTTGGGGGGGAAGTTGTGTTTGCGATGTGTCTGAGATAAATGGCCTTCGCCGGGCCCTTTTGGAAGACACATCCTGCTTCTCGCAGATGTGTCGGAGACATGCGGACGTGTCGGAGAAAGCTCGGAGTTATGTCGGAGACGCGCTGCTTGTGTACCCCGGAAAGTTCCAGATAAACAGCGCGCTGCGCCCTGCGGCAGATGGCCTCTGTTTGCTTTGCTTTCGAATCCTCCGCTCATTTTTCCCCTGCATGTCATTGCTCAGCCCAGCTGTAGAATGAGCTGGTCTAGCTGGGTATGAACTGGTCATAGAGCTGGTCTAGCTGGGTATGAACTAGTCAACCAGCATGTCCAAGCTGGTCAGAAAGCTGGTCTAGCTGGGTATAAGCTGGTCATAAACTGGTCTAGCTGGGTATGAACTGGTCAACCAGCATGGTCAAGCTGGTCATAAAGCTGATCTAGCTGGGTATGAGCTGGTCAACCAGCATGGACAAGCTGGTCATAAAGCTGATCTAGCTGGGTATGAGCTGGTCAACCAGCATGGACAAGCTGGTCATAAAGCTGGTCTAGCTGGGTATGAGCTGGTAGAGCTGGTAACTTCTCTGAGCCAGCTGTTTCAAAACATAGCTTGAGCTGGTCAAACCATGTCAAGCTGGGAGCTGGTCTGAACTGGTCAACCAGCTAAACCATGTAGAGTCGGGAGCTGGTCTGAACTGTTCAACCAGCTACCAGCTGTTTGAGCAGTTTTTTTAAATTACTATTATTAGTTTTACAACACAAGGTTGCCACAAAGCAGCATTACAAAGAACCCAAGCCTGAGACCTCCTCAGAGCAAGCTTAGGGTGACAGTGGAAAGGAAAAACTCCCTGACTAACAGGAAGAAACCTTGAGCAGAACCAAGCTCAGAGGCGGAGCCCATCTGCTTCTGGCCGGCACTGGGCAAACAGTGAGTTTAAGAGTAGTGTTATATGTAATATATAAATAAATTTAATTAAGTAAATAATTATACAAATAATAATTTGCAGATGACAAATATAGATTATTATCCAGGAAGGTCCATTCTTGGCACAAGGAGGGCAGAAGTAGCGGGTATCTAGGGTAGACCACAGCATCTGCAAAATTCACAATTCATAGCGCGAGCGATAGTTTGATTTATTTATGTACGCATGACACAATAACTCCTCCTAGGGTTTGTTTGGGTGAAGGGAAGAGGAGGGGAACTGAAGAGGTGTTCCTCTGGTCTCTCCCTCAGGGTCTGCAGCAAGTGTTCAGACATAAAGCACAGTACAGTCGCTGTGTCTATATAATTATGTCGTACAGATATAAATTGTACTGCTTTAACCCTGAACTTGTGTTATTACCAGATGATTAAAGCATTCGTCAGATTTTCTTATCCTCTGGGTGGAATTCCATCATCATCAATATGCGGTACCAAGAATAGTATTATTAAAAATTACAGTAAGATATTGTTATAATTATGAACGTCTTTGTTTGGTGCACAACCCTTTTTGCGTGTCGATAGACAGGAAGAGATGGCGAGAATATCACGCCCGTGAGATTTGTTGTTGACTTAAAAGGCTTTGAAGATTATGACAAAATAACATACATTTTCCCACAGATTTGCTAATGTTGTGTTTTTTAGCCCGATCTGGAGATGGAGGTGATTAGGTCCAGCAGGGAGGCTGTGTTTCTGAGAAACCAAGATGGTATCAGGCTTCTCGCCATAGGGCCACGTTTACCCGAAAACCCGAAATCACCCCGGGAAATGGATAAACCCGTGGGCATTCTGGGTCCCTCCGCTTGGCCCCTTCATCAGGGCCATCGTGAGGTGAATCGAGGTCTGCAGCCCATGAGACATCAAACCTAATTAATCCTGATGGGCTCATTAAGTCAGGGAGAGCCGGGATCAGTCACACTCATACTGTAGCATACTGTAGTGCAACTTCCTTCCTCTCTCTCTGTCTGTCTGTCACTTTTCTCCATCTCTTTCAATCCCCCGCTCTCTTTCGTTTCTCTCTCGTGCTTTTTCTGTACATGGGTGTTTTTGGCGTGTTTACGTCAGGCATAGACGCGTGCCAAGTCTCCCTTAAAACTCTAGAAGCTTCTGATTTCGATAGCGTGGAGTAGTTTGGTGTGAGACCAAGCAAGCTGATGGCTGTTACGATAAGGGGGTCTTGTATAGGCTGACCGAATTGGACCGGGCAGTGTTTATCACTGCTCAAAATTCCAAGTGGGTACCAGAAAAAAAAAAACTTCAAGTTCAAGTATGTTGTGAAGACCACCTATATTCACAAAGGCCTTGCTGCATTGAAATGTCTGCTAGCTCTTTTGTTTATACACGGTATGTTTTCAGTAGTTTGCCTTTCTCCTCGGATCCGAATCATCTTTGTAAATGACACCTTATACACTTGAAATAAAAAAAGGGTATTTTAATTCTCTGCATGGGATAATATTGAAATGAGAACATGGCCCAGGGCATGGTTGGAGAGAAAGAAAGCAAAAGTGAAATGCAGCTAACAAAGGCAGACTGCAGGCATCTGCTGCTGCTTTGACCCGAGAGGAATCAATCGCTGCGTTCAACGGCAAGTAAGGTGGTGACTGCTTGTCGTCATCCATCCGTGCAGTTGTTGAAACTTGTCGTCGCCCATTCCGGGAAGCCGTTGATTCGTTAAACTGTAACAAGCCTCAACAATTACGTGATAGGAGTCCGTTGTCTGTGGTTATTAAAGGCTAAACATTACATTTACATTACATTTTTGGAATTTGGCAGACACTTTTATCCAGAGCGACGTACAACAAAGTGCAAAGTGCATACCCATCACCAGGAACTTTGTGAAACCAAAAATATTGGCTTTATCCCAAAAACGTCAAGAAACGAACCCCGAGCCGATGTCTCTGCCTGGGCTCTGTGTTGCTAGTAGTGTAGGCTACATCTGTCTGCTTCGTACAAAGCTGTGATGTGATTGGACACGCTAGCAAAGGTCAGCTTCAAGCAAGGTCAAAGTTTAAACAATTTGAACCCTAATGGCACTCAACTTGGCTTTATTTTGAGCTTTGCACTACGCCAGGCTTAGCGTTGCTGCCAAGTCAGGCTTCAACGCTCCCTCCGTAGGAATTTAATGGCCTGACGCCATGCTGAGCGTTTTGATGCTGATCATGTGAAAGGTGCTTTGGGCTGATGAGAGTACACCACAGGGTATGTTACCTCCCTAGGAGACCCTGGCGCGTTTATAAGGCAACGATCAGGGCAAGACGGGGCACATTACTGCACTACCAACCGGTAAGCCCATAACCTTCATTTTAAGTTCTGTACACATTCAGTGACATCCTTTCCGTTACCTTACAAGCAGTACTATTCGCCACTTATGCACACATACTGCAGAACAGAACCCCCTGAAAGCCAGTACTAATACCACCACCATTAATTTAACACAAATGCAGATAATGAGGGTTTTCATAAATACTGCGGTGATTTCACTCGTATATTATCCTTTATTTTTTATTATTGCATGTTAGATTGTGAGTTTCCTGGTATTCAACAGCAATCTCCAGCCGCCTGAAGGGACATTAGTGACAGTAACGTATGGGTTCCATATGGGCTATAAATTTACTCACCTTTTGGGACCCCTGTTCTACGGTTTGAGTCAGTCTTCAGTACACAACTCAATGCATGTGAGGACACTTTGTACGATAGGTATGCAAAGTATTTGCCAAGCGTTTCATTTACTTTTTAGTATGTTTTGCCCTCGGTCACGAATCAACATCATTATGATTGACATGTCTTTTGTATTTTTAAGGCCGTCGTGTTGCAATATGCTGCAATATCCACTGTAAATTAAATTTCTGCCACCGGAGCTGCAGCTGAAGTGAAGAGCAGTTTTTAACTGGGTCTGAAGCCTGATGAACTGTGGCATGTTTTAACCTCCTGTGATGTGACTTTTAATCACATTAATACAGGGCGGGTGGAATTCATGAACGTACGCTCTTAGGATATTTGTTTATTTGTACGTGGTCTATGGAATGACCGAAGCTAAATTCCAGACATTTTTAGGGATTTTGAATTCCTGTCCAGACGGATATTTTCAGTCAGAAAATTGGGGAAAAGAGGACATCTGATCAGCCTAGTGTATCGTTCCTTGGCAAAGTTTTTTATTTTATTTTTATTTTTTTTGTTCAAAGTTTTTATTTGTATTTTAGAACAATGCAAACAAACCCCCCAATACACAATTGTCAAATCATGTTAACCCTTTCAGACCTAAATCATGTTCCCGGGATGGGAAATATACAACTATGCATTTTCCCCATCCCAAATGCATCCAGAAATAAGATTCAATCAAAAAAATTAAAAATTAATTATAATTTTTTTATACAGTCCAGTGAAATATACCTTCCCTCCCTCCTCTTCTTCTGCATTCCTGATATACAAACGCAGACTGAATGGTAAATGGTAAATGGCTGGAATTTATATTATATATAATATATATATTTATAACCAGCTCGTCAGGAGCATTTGGGGGTTAGGTGTCTTGCTCAGGGACACTTCGACACGCCCAGGGAGGGATTGAACCGGCAACCCTCCGACTGCTAGATGACTTCTCTTACCACCTGAGCCAATGTCGCTCCATAGACACACGTTTTCAGGCTGCACCTTCCCCTCTCCTCCCTACCTCCCTGTAATTCATAGGTAGGTATATATTGAATGCTCTTAAATAATAATTGTCTTAGTGTTCTAGTTGTGAAAACTGCGATTTTCAGTGCATTTGTTATTAATACAGTAACAATATAAAAATAAATACAATTTAAATAAGAGAGAATTTGATTGTTATAAAAGCATTGAAAAAACGCAGACATCTCTCCAACCTAAATAAGCAACCAAAAATGATGATTTGGAGTGATATGATAACAGTGGCAATTACCTGCATTAATTTGTGCATGATGTTCAAACTAGTCAAATATTGCACTCTTGAATCATATACGAGTGTACCTGTACATAGGTACCTGAGAAAGTACAGAGGTAGGTATCTATAGAGGTGTTCTACTGTGGAGTAGACCGCCTATTTAATGACCTATTGTGAGCTTCTCTTCCTGGTGACTTCTGTTTTCAGAGAATTTAACATACCCACATAAATATTTTCATGTTTTTATGAGCAATGTAATTTGCTTCAGGCCAGGAATATGTGGCTGAATAGTGTTGTGGTTCCCACAAAACTGTAATTTTTGTCTTAGTTCGGCATCTTCATCAACAGCTTCTCATATTCTCCTCTGTTGGCAATTTTGGCAAACTGGTTCGTGGATTAGCCAATTCTTTGGGGTAGCCCGGAGTAGACTACCTCATAATTCAGTGATTCAGGAAGTAATTTATTCATAATTGTGTTTTTAAAGCTCTTAATCGCAACAGCAGTCTCTCCATTGCACTTGATTTCAGACCTTTAAATAATGTCTAAACTTCACTCCCTGCTAATGAAGTGCTCTGGCTTTGCGTCAGTATAATATTTAGGTGCGTGGAATAAAATCAGTAACTGCACTTGGCATAAAAAAGGGGAAAACTTAGTGTCTACTGGTTGTAGGCGGTACGCTTCATTAATAACCTTCTGTTGCTGTGAAATGTCAAATCTTCTATAAACACTGTTTTTATCATTTATATATTTGAGTTAATTCAGAACAGAAGGCTTTTGGTTGGTGTCTTAGATATATAAATGGTTTCTGTTCATCCTCAGTTACCCGCACGGACTCGTGTTGAATATCACTGTGGTCTGTGCGATCAGTAGCATGGTGGGCTGTGTACAGAACGTGCAGTAACTGTCAAAGTCAATATTTTTTGTCGCTCTGAAAATGAGCCATGCATAAAATGAAAACGGCCCGCTGTTGCCGCAGATCAGCAAACCAGTGCTGATCTTGGCAGTCAGTTTATTGAAATGCGTTGAAGAAATGCCCTGCTCTGCTACAAAACTGATGAGAGGCATAGCTTTTCTTGACGGTTCTCAGGTATTGCTGTTATGCAATGTGTTGCAATGTGTCTGGTTGGACGTCTACTGCACAGAGGCTAGCACAAACTGTAAGCTGCGTTTACATGCGCTCAGTAATCAACCCAATGACCTGATTCAGCCAGACTTTATGGGCACGTATTACACTGAAATGGTAGCTACGGCCTGCCAATCAGGAATAAGGGGATTCTTGTCCACGTTTCTATCTTTGACAGCAAATTCTCAAGGGACCAGAAGACCTTACACAGTTCCTGGTTCCTGAGTTGGAACTGGATAAATTAAAAAAGAAAACTAAAACCTGGATCCCTCATAAAAGTAAAGTAAAAAGCCCCCCCCCAAATAAACTGCTCAAGCTAGGTTTTCAAACAACTGGTTGCTGGTTGACCAGTTCAGACCAGCTCCATACTCAACATGGTTTGACCAGCTCAAGCTGTTTTTGAAACAGACGGTAGCTGCTCAATTCAAGCTGGTCGTATTTGAATCTTGCGCCACAATTTTACATGAGTAATTCTGCTTTGTGAAATACCTCCCAGGCTTTATTCATTTGCAAACATTGAAATCCATGTTTGTCAGATTTTTATGAATATATTTTAATATGTTGTATTACCATTCATCATTCTCCTGTGTCCCCCATCCAGGAGGCCTCGAAGCACACCGTAAGCTTCCACAGGTAAGCCTAACCTCTCTTCAGTTAAGATACTCCACAGGTAAGCCTAACCTCTCTTCAGTTAAGATACTCCACAGGTAAGCCTAACCTCTCTTCAGTTAAGATACTCCACAGGTAAGCCTAACCTCTCTTTAGTTAAGATACTTTCACATACAGTTGAATCCAAAACAATTGCATATTTGACCCAGGTCTGACCTATAGGTGACAATTTCTCACCTGGAGAGACATTATAGCCTAAAGATGAGTCTAACTTATTTCCCAGATGAGAAATTCTATCAATTGTATAGCGCTTTTAACAAAGGGGCTTTGTCACAAAGCAGCTTTACAGAGAACTGGGCGCCAAGGGTATGCCTAGGGCTACAGTGGCAAGGAAAAGCTTGCTTCCCTGCCTAACAGAAAGAAACCTTCAGCAGAACCTGACTTAGAGGGGCAACCCATCTGCCGCTGGTTGCCGGTTTGTTGGCACTGGAAATTTTCACCTATAGGTCACAGAGAATGTGTACTTGTTTTGGATTCAAATACTTTTCTACGCTTTTCTGTGTGTGTCTGGTGTATTGAAACCTATTAAATGCTCTCAAAAAGTGCAAACCCCACCTTCTGGTCCTCTTGGTAGGCTCAGTTGCACCAGGCAGGATCAATCATGCACAGAAAGATTTCACTCCTTGTTTATAAGGCATTGAATGGGCTGGCCCTGCAGTATATTTCTGACCTGCTTGAGAGTTATGAGCTGACCAGGTCGTCTGGCACTGGTCTTCTAGAAATTTCTTGGGTAAAATCTAGATCTGGTGAAGCTGCTTCACTATAATGTGCTTGAACAGCCTTCTGGATTATTTAACCCTCCTACTATGTTTGGGGTCAGTTTGACCCCATTCAGTGTTTGACATCTCTAAAAACCTGCTAACCTTTTTTTTCATCTTGATACTGTATGTTTTTTTACATTTTCTATTTTGTAGTAAACATGCAATAAACATAATGCTATGTTTTCAGACGTCCTGTACCAACTTTGCATGTGTTTCTATGGGCTTAGTTTGACCCTCTGTAACTGTATAAAATGTCAGAAAATATACAACTATTTTTTATAAGATTTCTTTCTGGATGATTGGAGGCGCTTTCCCATACAGGTGCCGAACATTCACTTCCTGTACCTCAGGCTCTAAAATGAGTTGTTTCTCACAGATATTTATGAATCAAAGGCGAGTCATTTGGGAGACAATAAGAAGGCAACATTTTTCTTTTGCAATAATTTACTGTTTATTTAAACTGCTGGGGTCAATTTGACCCTGGACATAAAAGCGGTCATAAACTCTTAACATAATAGGAGGGTTGAGACAGGCTCCAACTCTTACTGTTTTTACGAGTAGGGTCAAAACATTCCTCTTTTCCATGGCCTTTGACTAGTGTGTTTTCTATGTCTATTTCCTGTTTTTGTTTTGCTCGCCACATTGCTTTTCCCCCCTCTTGATTTGATACATTTACATATACTATGAAATATGTAAATGTAGTTTTTGTAAAGCTTTTTTGTAAAGGATTTCCATATGTATGAAACGTGCTGTACAAATGAACTCAGTATTTTGCTTGCTGAGACAGTGTCACCCACACGTTGGTGAGCCTCAAGGCTTCGCCTAGCGAGACGGTGTCACCCGCAGTCTTCCTCCTGGTGAGAACCTGTGCTCTACAGGTACCCCCGAAACCCCCAGGTCCTGCAGCAGGTTCCTTCTCATTGTGCCAGAAGCCTGGCTGCTACGAGCCAGCTCTTGGAAGTTGTTGAAAACAAATCGGTTCCTGTGGTTTGGCGGATTGACAGTTAAAAAAAGAAGAAAAAAAGCGGACCTGCACTTTTTTTTTTTACCAGCTAGAACCGTTTCTCCAGGGCTTTCCTAGATTACTGCATAAATGGTGAATGAGCCTCCCTTCAGCATTCCGATGGCTTCTCATAGTAAAGTGAACACTATTTGCTTTAATATTGTATGTTTATCTTACCCCTGTATGCTCTAAAGTGTACGTCTAATGTGCTATTCATACTTCAGTGTGAATATTAACCCTCATATTATGTTAAGAGTTTATGACCGCTTTTATTAGTAAGTGAAAGATTGGCACCTGTATGGGAACGTGACACCAGAATCACCCACAAAGAAATCTGAGATAAAAAAGAAAAATGGTTGTATATTTTCGGACATTTTATACAGTTGCAGACGGTCAAAATAAGCCTGGTCGAGGCAAACGCCTGCAGTTGAGTTGAGTAGCGCTGCAGACACTTCAGGACGTGGAGTTGAGTAGCACGGCAGACACTGCAGGACGTGGAGTTGAGTAGCACTGCAGACACTGCAGGACGTGGAGTTGAGTAGCGCTGCAGACACTGCAGGACGTGGAGTTGAGTAGCGCTGCAGACACTGCAGGACGTGGAGTTGAGTAGCTCTGCAGACACTGCAGGACGTGGAGTTGAGTAGCGCTGCAGACACTGCAGGACGTGGAGTTGAGTAGCGCTGCAGACACTGCAGGACGTGGAGTTGAGTAGCACTGCAGACACTGCAGGACATGGAGTTGAGTAGCAAAAATAAATACCAAATATAAAAAGGCTTGGTGAGTGTGTATTGAAAATATTTTCACTGCAACATGTTGTCATCCAAGACTCTTGTATTATGTGAAAAGAAAAGTACTTTCTTTTTCTCAGGCGGTCGATGCTGGCACGCTGCCTTCATCACAGAGATGTTGACACGAACAAGTCTTTAGCCTCCTCTCAGCCAAAAAAGCGCAAAGCTTCCTTTCAAGAAAGCGTACTGTTTGGCTGGTCCAAGCCCCGCACCTTATTTTTCCTAATTGAATACCTGGAGCTGCCTCTGGTTGGGCGTGGGGATTCGGGCTGCTGTAGCTACAGCTGTGCGGTCCTGCCTGGGGCGTGGTCGTAGGGTACCAGCGTTGACATGGAAGGGGCCCCCCAGGAGCAAGCGGACCCCCCCCCCCCCGGTGAATAAATCGCAGCCTCTGCCAGCACTTCGGGAGACGAACGTGAGGGATCGGCGTCTCGCTGTCAGGAGTAAATTACCGCGTGGCTCAGTAGGCCGAGGCATCAAAGGCTGCCTTATCTACAGGCCCACATTCCTGCGGATGGGTTCCCCGGAGACTGGTGTCGGCCCGCCGCCCGGTTCCCCCCGCCTCCTTCCCCCCGGCCTTGCGCACGTCTGGAGGGCCCGCCCCGCCCGAGGCCGGGGCCTGATTTACGCGGCGGACGGGCCGATTTCGACAGGGGCGCTGGAAGCGCGCGGAGCAGAGCGTGCATTCCTGCGCTCCCGCAAGCCGCCACAGAACCGCCGTTCCCAAAATCAACACGGTCCCGTCCCGCGCTCCCGCTGCAAACGCTGCCCCAGAACCGCTTTTTCCGAAAAACAACACATCCCCGTCCGGGGCTCCCGCTGCAAATGCTGCCCCACAGCTTTTTTAAGTACTGCGCATACAGAAGAGATTAACTTTTTTGGAGTTTCGATACTTGGTTATTTGTAATGGAAAGTGGTGTGTTTTGTTTGTTTTTTTCAGAGAGGGAGACGGCAAGGCCGACTTCTGTATCCAATTTCGTGATGATTAAGTTTTGTTCGATTCAAAGAAATAAGCTGTTTATGGGTCAGAGGTTTTGTTTGGATATGGGAAATGGTAGCAGTGATACTGATTGTGCTAGAGTAGGCCTCAGTTGTTGGCTAATTCAGCCAAAGGTTATTTATTTGACTGCAGACACTCGGCGAGATCTGTGATTTCACTCCTTTTGGAAAGAATAGGCCTGGGCAGGAGGGCGCTATTCTAGAACCTTCTGACAGTTTTTCCCCCGTGAAGAAGTAGCGCGGCGGGGATTGCTTTCTCGATACCTCGTTCTACACTTACTCGACAGTCTCCGTCGGCGCATACCGCCGCGCTTCCATCTCCCAGACTTTTGCAGTTAGGCAAAACGTCTGTTCAAATACGAGCCGTATTTCATATTGGCACGCCGTCCCAAACCAGATGCAGGTTTCTACATTACGGAAGGAATTCGGAAACGCACGCTGGCAGTTTAAATTGGGAGTACATGAAAGGTGTGGGGGGAGTATTTAATTTAGCACAGTTATGGCTTGCGTTAGCGGCGTGTTATTTTCCTTATCGACGCCACGTGTGTCCCGTGGCGGGACTGTAAGGGGGTGAAGTTTAGCGACCAGGCGGTGACCTCTGACACGTCTGGGTTTTAGCGTTCGCGGCTCCCCTGGCACTTTGTCGCGAAAGCTCTCTCCCCTCGTATTTCTTCTTCCTGTTCCAGGGAGCCAGGGTGGCCTGGGACCAGGGGCTGGAAATCACCTTTAAATCAAATTTACTTTCATCAGGTTTTTATATCTTTGCTCACTTCCTGCTTCTGTGGAGTGAAACCCTGCCCCCCCAGGGCACAGGCGAATTACACCCTTCCCCCCCCCCCCACCCCCACCCCCCGGGCGAATGACACGCTGCCCCCTCGGGCGTGGCCTGGGCTGACCCCGCCCCTCCCTGTCGACGCCCCACATTCTCTGAACCCGCCCAAGCCAAACTCTCACAATGCAATCCTTAGCTCCCATACCTTTCATCTTCAACAATAGCTGACTTATCTCCTGGCCTGTCACTCATACACTTGCACTCTGTGTTGAGTGGGGGGGGGGGGGAGGGTTTGGGGGAGGGGGGGGGGGGATTTCTGGGAATTGAGTGTATGAAAGGAACACTGGGATAGCGTGGAAACAGGGAAGACTAAACGTACGTATCTAAACCACATGCAGGAATAATAAACGCCCAGTCGTCTGTGCAGACGTATTTGGGGAGGCCCCCCTGCTCTTAATGAGGTAAGGTGATGATGGGGGACCAGGGGCTACCCTCTCAATGGCTTTCTGTTCTGTGATGTCCCGTCTTTCATCTCCACCCCATCAACCCCCCAAAACAAAATCTTTCCCCACAAACCTCATGCTCTCATCGCATCCATTTGGACATAGCTGTGCCGGCAGGTTTGCCAATGGTATGGTAATGCTACACTATGCCAATCGCAGACAACCAAGGGTAATGTAAGCTAAAGTAAACTCACTTCACTATAAAATAAAACATTCAAAGACATTTGCTCTCAGATATGAGGCCAGATACACTCCTTTTCTTGCGCCTATACATACAATATGTATCGTTCATCCAAGTTCATGGCTGTGTTCTGGTCCAGCAAAATTGTTGGATTTCCATGTATAAACACATTAAACATATAAGCACTGTAATGCAATTTAATGCACGTGAGCTAGTTTTCTGTCTGACTGATCGGTATCATGCTAGATTTTATAATCTCTTTTTATAATCGTTTGCATTTCATTTCTTGCATCAATACATATGAAGGGACCAGGCCAATTGGTCAGAAGGTCTTATAGTGGAGTGGCAACATTGTAAGAAGTTTGGGTGATGACTCTTAAACGATGATTGGTAATGTAACCAATCATCCGGTGAGTTGGAGAATGAGATTTGCGCAGTCACACCTGCCGGTGCAGAGAGCACACGCACCTGCTTTACCAGCCCAGGTGTTTAAAAGTGTGTCCTCTCCGTAGAGTGGGGCTGAGACCAGGAGGACATACTGAGAGAGAACTGCTGCCTGTTAGTCAGAGCCGCAACGCAAAGCGAAATTAAACCGGCTGAAAAGCTGAGGCGCTATCACAAAGCGGGATTACCGACTTAGATGGATGACATTGGCATGAACCCAGACCTGCCATAATCCTGCATGAACCCAGACCTGCCATAATCCTCCCACCCAGTGGTGTCAAACAGTTGACTTCAAATTTCCTTATTTTTTATTATCAAATTTTATTTTGGGCAATTTCAAAACTAATTTTCCTTTGAACTTGTCTTTTTACAGGCTACAATGTCTTACATTACCTAAAAAATTACCCAAGCTTCCTGAAATGTCTGCTACTTTCAGCTTTAAGCTACACTCATCATCTGCTCTGGTCTTGTGGAAATGTGGAATATTCACTGGTGGCTCATGGACAGGAAATAAGTCCACTGTCCGCTTATCCTTCGGTACCTGGCTTGTTATGGTGGACGTGTGAACTGGTCAGAGGACGGGGAGAGAGGGGGAAAGAGTGATTGAGACAGAAAGCCAAAGCCAGAGAAAGAGGGAGGAGTTGTCGTGTGGGATTGGCACCACGGTATGTTGACAGTATGGCATTGGCAGAGTATCTTGGCACCGGCACCAGACGGAGGGAAAGTAATAGGAACAATAACAGTGAATTAATAAAAAAGGCCAAGTTAATCCACGTTCTGTCGCTCTGGCCCACACATACTGCTCTATTTGTTAGCTGTTATTTCAAAATATGCTTTGGAAACATAAGTTTATACTTGTCATACCAGGAAAGTGAATCTGGATTATGGAAAGAGGGAAGAATTTGACTTATGAACACTCTTTATTCAGCATTTGTTTGTAGGACAACCCCATAGTTTGTATTAACCCAAACATGAATATAAATTTAAAAATAAAACAATGCACTCTTAGTCAGTGAAATAAATTAAAAAATTAAAATAACAGATTCACCAAAAAAGAAAGTAAAGTAAGCAAAATAAATCTTTATAACGAAACAGAATGTGAGAGGTGGTCCTTTTTTGGTGAATCTTTAGATTACAGGTCTTCCTTCTTCAACATCACATTTTGCCTTGTTCTTTGGCCTCTTGTGTCTAAGCCAGGACTGGCCAACCCCGTTCCTGGAGATCTGCCATCCTGTAGGTTTTTACTCCAAACTGAGCAAAGCACACCTCATTCAACAGCTAACAAGCTGATAGAGCTGCTAATTAATAGAATCAGGTGTGCCAAATTAGGGTTGAAATAAAAAACCCAAGAAAAAGATGGTAGATCTCCAGGAACAGGGTTGGGCAGCCCTTGTAAACTAAACTGGAGCGAGAGAGGAGGGGCTCAGATGCTTTTCCTGCTGTAAAATCCAGCTATACCAGCTTGACCAGCTTGGAAATTGAGCTGGTCAAGCTGGTCATATGCTGGTCAAGCTGGGTATGAGCTGGTCAATCAGCATGGCCAACCTAGTCATGAAGCTAGTCTAGCTGAGTAGGAGCTGATCGACCAGCCAGTGCTGATTGCTTGTCTGAGCTGGTAGCTGGACCAGCTGTTTCAAGACATAACTTCAGCTGGTCAAACCATGTTGGGCTGGGAGCTGGTCTGAAGTGGGTCAACCACGTTAAACCATGTTGAGCTGGGAGCTGGTCTGAAGTGGGTCAACCAGTTAAACCACGTTGAGCTGGGAGCTGGTCTGAACTGGTCTGAACACCTACCAGCCGTTTCAAAACCTAGCTTGAGCTGTTTTTGTCTGTGGTTTCTGTCCGTTCGCTGGGCCTTTGCCCATGTGTTGGTTCTGTCCTGCCCGGCCTTCTTTGCAGCAGCTCATCCCAGGCCGCCCTGCATCAGGGACGGAGACAGTGCGGCCCTGTTCTGTCCCGGGGAGCTCAGCCTTCAAAAACCCCACAAATAACAAGACAAAGAGTCAGTTGTGTGTGTGCCACTGGGCTTCCCTCACTGTGCGCCAGTGTATCAGAGGGAGGGGAAATGTTGATAGGAGGCTTTCCAAGAAAAGCACGAGGGCAAGAGCTTGCTAAGACCTGTTGGCTTCAGCTGCGCTGCCCTTTCAGCAAACGTGTCACTTAAAGCTACAGATGATATAGAGATATACAGGTAATATAGAGAGAGAAAAAAACAGAGTTAATGAGTGAGGAGGTTCTGCTGCCCAAAATGGAGTCCTTCTGGAGAGAAACTCCTGTGTGGTTCTTCATGTGATGAGTCACCTGTCCTCTCTAGTCTTCACCTCTCTTTTCTGGCCCTATCTCCTCCTGAAGCATCCTGGCTAGTACACAGGAAAGAGGGACAGAAAGGGGGAGGCAGATGGAAAGAGAGAGGGAGTAGGCCAATTTGAAAAGGTTGAAAGATGTGAAAATGTAGTCTGTAGAGATAATAAACTTTTGATGATCTTTAAAGGCGGATCTGATTTGATTGGAAAATCTGGACAAAAGGGGATCTCTCTCTTTTGCACATGCAAGCACACACATACATACATCACAATTTTTACACACGTGCACACACACAAACACAACCACCCACGAGCACACGTGCACGCACGCACACACACGCACAGCAGAAGTGTTGAGAACCAGCGAGTCTGCAGCCAATGTCCTCTTCTCGAACATGCAATTTTTCAACTTTAATTTGATTTTTTTTTTTTTAAGTTTGGCTCTGCTGTCTGTTTTTAACAGCATAAGGTCATGACTTTACACATGCACTGGTAGGCTCGCGCGCACAGTGAATGCTGAGATTCAAAACATAATAAAATGGCTGCAGGCAAAATAAAAGAAACAAATACAAGCTCCCAACCTCCTGCCTTTTTCAGAATGCCAGAAAAATGTCTTGATTGGATCTGAAGCCATTTGTCATTCAGTAACATATTCCATGTGTATCTTCCAAGTGTGTGTGTGTGTGTGTGTGTATGTTTCTGGCAGAGAAGGCTTCCAAATAGTCAGTTTTTCGCTTGACTTCGTTCTCGCACCACCATTCTTCTTCATTTGAGGACCGTTGATCCTTGTATATTTGTATGCAATGATTGAAGGAGAGGGAGCGTCTCTATGAAGTTAAAAATGTATTCAGCTATAATGCAAATAGGCACACGGGCACACCTTTATAAACACAAACCTTAAAACAGCCAAGCGTGAAAACTAGTAGAGACAAGTAGCTGAAAGCAGGGAAAAGTTCAAATTAGCAGATACCACAGGCACTCCCCTTCCACAGGTAGGCTTTGAGCTGCTTCGAGGCATTTCACTGAATCCAATTTTCTCTCCATCAGTCACGGTTGCTGCCCAGTTATGTTGTCATGGCTGCTTCCTTGTTGTTTCATCACAGTTTCCCCCTCTCCGTTCCTGTCCTGACTTAATATATTTCAGGCTTCTCAGGACTCGTCCGTACTGGTCCCGAGGCTGATCTGGGATCAGTTAACGTAGTGCTGTCTGTTACCACTAATTCTTACTTGATCAGTTACACTGCAGATAACTCCCGGTGCAGGATGGCAGCGCTGACTACATTCGCTGCTACGTCTGCGTTTATGGCTTTTTAATGTTGCGAGAGTCAAGAGGATTCTCCAGAATCTCAATGTAATTGAAGTCACATGGAAAAACGGCATTTAATGGCCACTTGTTATTACTGTGTGAGTAGTAAGTGCAACTCATAAATTGTACAAGAACACAGAGACCAGGTGCTTTTCTGTTCCTTTACTCGTGTATTTATTTATCCGTTAATTAACTAGACATTTCTCAGACTTTGATTCATCTTCTCGTATACTTACTTTGTCACCCCTACGGTGTTTTTTCCCTGTGATTCCAAGTCCAAGGTAAGTCTCCTTTCAAGGTTCTAACTGACATTTTTGAGTTGTATATTATGTGTATAATATGAAGTTTTACACAAAATACTGTTTAATAGTATGACAAAAATGCAAAATTTAAAAGATTGTTTCTGCTTGGAGCCCATTCACTTTGGTATCTTTGAAGCCCAATATCTCAAAACCGCTCAGAACGCAGACAGAACCTTATAATCCTGAGGTCACGCTTTGCTGTTCCTTCTGTTTGTCACTCCCCGCCTTTAGACAACAGTGTGTTGATGGGTAATGGAGTTTTCAGGTGTTATGCCTTCAGGGTAGTCTCATGTGAGTCAGTCAGTCAGCGCATGCTGAGAAACACATGGGCCTGAGATGTGCCAGGTCCTCCACTCTGGCTCCCCCATCGTGAGTGAGGGAGGGGTAGACTCTGGATCAGTTACCGGTGGGGGGAATTGTGGGAAGTGTTGTTCTTGGAGAACGTTGGTCTTCATTCAGCCCCTGCACTCCAGAGCTCTGCTTAATCTCATTAGCTTCAGTGCCCAGATTTCACGCCACAGTGGCTCTTTAAGCAAAGGGCCACTGCAGATGAAAGCAAGGCATTCTGCTGCATTAATCTCCCTTCCCCTGGAAAAGAAAAAATTATGGATATACACACGCACTCACACGAACACACAAGGACACCCGCACATACACATACACATGCACAGACCCGCCATTTACATACTGTACACACATGCAAATATGCAGATACCATACCGACAGGTAGGCAGACAGACAGACGCAAATGCACACACACACACATACAGACTCAAATACAAAGGCGTCCACGCAAATGCACACACAGTGTCAACTAGAACCCAACTGTAGTTTGACAATAGCCATTTTGATAGGACGTTGAGTTGATCCATTGCTGAATCGAAACCAGGACCAATATCAATATGCGCATCCGTCAGGCTCTGTAGGCTTACAGCACAAACCTGTTCAGTCAACACCATGGCCTACCCTCTAGCCTGAGGTCACAACCCATGAACCCTTGCACACACCACCCACCCTCCACCCCCCATGGCCCTGCCAAATCCCAGCGGGACGCACACAGACTCTGCCTGACCGCGGGGTTGGACTCGCTCCAGCGCCTCGACACAGGCCACTGATATACTGTGTACACGAAAATATGAAAATAATGAGCGTGACGTGTAGCAGGAGCCAACAGCAATAAAACTCTCATCGCAGCTGGCCCGAGCAAGTCTGCCTGCTGCACTTTTCCGTGCTTCCCTTACGCTCTACCGCCGAATATTGGCTAATTATAGAAGTGTGCCTCATGGTCCCTGCCCCCTGTAATCAGGCATGTGCTCTATATGATGTGTACCTGCAGTGGTTTTGTGTTAATTACTTGTTGTTCGCACAACCGCCACCAGGGGGGATATGTGAGCGCACTAATCTTACAGGTTTAGACAGTAGAGGGGCAGCTGTGTCCTTTTTCATCATGAGAAGCTAGCATTATCATGAAAGAGCTGAAAAGTCTGTTTCAGGAAGTAAATTCAGCACCAATCACACTCCGACTGAAGAAATTAACTAAAGCAACTTGAAAGTATACGTTAGCTTGCTAGAGAAAGGGCTGGTGCCAGATTATACGTTAGCTTTTGAATGCTAATGAGAACAACGATGACCAGAATAAAGACACCGCAATATACACTCAGTGAGCACTTCGTTAGGTATTTATTAGACTTATATTTTAGACTTCTGCTGCTGTAGCCTATCCACTTAGAGTTAAGATGCGTTGTGTGTTCAGGCATGCTTTTCTGCATACCACTGTTGTAATGTGTAGTTATTTACGTTACTCTCACCTTCCTGTCAGCTTTGACCAGTCTAGCCCTTCTCCTCTGATATCTCTAAAGGCATTTCTGTCTGCAGAACTGCAGATTTTTTTTTTTTTTGCACCATTCTTTGCAAACTTTTGTGTGTGAAAATCCTAGAAGATAAGCAGTTTCTGAGATATTCAAACCACCCTGTGCCACCAACAATCATTCAATGGTCAAAGTCACTTTTACTGAAGCTCCTGACCCGTATCTATGAATATCTATGAATAAGTAGGTGTAATAAAGTAAACATGTTCCTAATAAAGTGCTCGGTGAGTGTATACAACCGTATTAAGTAAAAAACTAATTTATTACATGAGTGAGTAATAGCCATCAGCAATGCGTGTACCTGAAAATACAGCCAGATACAGATACTGTGTTGTTATTGTACGAGTTGCTAAAAACTTGGCCATAGCAATTTCATTTTTAAATTTACACAGATTTTATTAGGCTATAAAAATTTTATGAATTTTTCATGAACAAACAAATGTCCAAATGTCATTATTTATTTTAAATTATATTTTAAAATAATCTCCATAAATTTTTCCCAAAGGCCGTCAGATTTTTTGATCTGGAAGTCTAGAAAATGTTAATAAACCACAGATATTTCCAAGGGGATGACAACACAACTTCTGAGGCCTATTAGGTTGCATTTAACCAAAGTGACTGACAGTTAGGCTAAGCAAGGGCCAATCCCCCTGGAGCAATGTAGGGTTATGGGCCTTGGTCAATGGCCCAACAGATGCACTGATCTTATCGTGGCTACACTGGGGCTCGAACCACTAACCCTGCAGGTCCCAGTCGAGCACCATCGCCGCAAAGGCTGTACAATGTGCTAAGCTGTACTATGCTGACCTATTATGTGATATTATATTATGATTATGCTCAGGGTAGTACTGGACCCCAGTCCTCTTAGGAAACTCACCACACAGACCTGGGATGGCATTTGCATAGCAGGGATTGCCGTGCCAGAGGGTTGGTAGTATTCCTTAGTCGGAATCGCATTGGGCGGTTTGCAGGAACTTGATGTATTTGAACTCCTTGTCTCATTTGATCACTTCCCTTTGATTGACAGTTTATGTTCCTGCAGCAGATTTGCTCCTTGGCACGCTAGTGTGGCCACGGCGTTTGCCCAGCCTGCACAGGAGTGGAATCTCGTATTACAGCGGCGATGCCGCTTCGGAAGATCGCAAAATGAATGATAAATAGCTCTGAGCATGCCAACTCATATCGTAAAAAAGGTCTTGTTCCTTCCTCCGGTGCAATTGTAAAGTCTGCTTTTACAGACAAACCTTGGCCTTGCAGCAAGAGGTATTTCTATATTTTTGTTAAAGGATTCCCCCATATAGAGTATTCTGCATACATTCAGAATTGGTTTTGATGCTGTTTTCCGGCGTCATTTTAGAGCAGATGCATTACCTTTCGTGCCAGCTAGACTGAACCAGGTACAATCCCCTTTTCATGAAGACCTTGCTGACTGTCTAATGTGAATTGCTACTGTACCTGTGGCTGCATACACATACTTACACATACGCATACACAGGGCGGCCTGTAGTGTAGTGGTTAAGGTAAATGACTGGGACTGGGACCCGCAAGGTCAGTGGTTCTAATCCGGGTGTAGCCACAATAAGATCTGCACAGCCGTTGGGCCCTTGAGCAAGGCCCTTAACCCTGCATTACTCCAGGGGAAGATTGTCTCCTGCTTAGTCTATTCAACTGTACGTTGCTCTGGATAAGAGCGTCTGCCAAATGCCAATAATGTAATGTAATGTAATACTTTAGGCTAGGCTAGGCCAGGCTAGGCTGGGTAGCAGACCAGAATCAGCCCAGTGGCGAGGTATAAGAGTGCCTCACCAGGCTATCTGTTGGATATGGCGTAAAAGCATATCATACTGTGATGTGGTACGGTATCATCTGCTGTTCTATAACGTGCTATGGTGATATCACATGGTGTTCTGTAATGCGATATGATGTCACATGGTGTTCTGTGATGCGATATGATGTCACATGGTGTTCTGTGATGCGATATGATGTCACATGGTGTTCTGTGATGCTCTAAGATATCACATGGTGTTCTGTGATGCTCTATGATATCACATGGTGTTCTGTGATGCTCTATGATATCACATGGTGTTCTGTGATGCGATATGATGTCACATGGTGTTCTGTGATGCGATATGATATCACATGGTGTTCTGTGATGCTCTATGATATCACATGGTGTTCTGTAATGCGATATGATATCACATGGTGTTCTGTGATGCGATATGATGTCACATGGTGTTCTGTGATGCGATATGATGTCACATGGTGTTCTGTGATGCGATATGATGTCACATGGTGTTCTGTGATATCGTTTGATATGCAGTATTTCATGCGGTGCTTTGATACGACGCGTTGTGTTTTGATTTTGTATAAATGAATGTTAGGTGATGACAGTATGGCTCGGCATGAAAAGGAGTTATGAGAATGACATGGTGTGATGTGCTACGGTATGGTATACCTCGCTGAAGAACGGCGCGGCGTGTTTCCATAAATTAAAGTTGTAATCGTGACCCTTGAGATTGAAACTGAAACAGAGTCCACTCAGCCGCTGTCTTATTGATTGAGACTGAACTGTTACCCTTCCTCAGAACAGAAACCTTCCCCCACAATCCACTGAATACATATGGCCTTGAAGCTGTGGCCTACTGCAACACCTATCATAACATTGGCCTATTACACAGTATTCCCTCTCCGGGGTATGAAATGTATACAGTGAATATAGAATGTGTCATGAATGTGCCAATTAAAATAAAATTTTTAGCGTGGACTGAAGCATATTTTTGTGCAACAAATGAGGTCATTGGTCAACAAATGATGAGCCTCTGTAAGCCTGTAAGAAATGAACCAAACTCTTTTAATGAATGAAAAAATATCACGGTAGTCTGTAGCACCCACGGCATGGACCCTGTTAACAGTTAATTCTAGTTTCGTTTATTCTATGCCTACTACAGTATTTATTCGAAACTGTAATGAGGATATACAGTGTAGCGTATGGATGAAAGGAAAATAAATTGCCTAAACAGTTAGCAGTTCTGTTCTATGTCCAGGGTGGGAGCCCTCCAATAGGGTCATGGCAGGCAATGGGTCACTAAGCAACATGTGGAGGGGGTTTGGGGTATAAAAATGTCCAAGCTATGCTATTTCAATAAAATTAACAAGATTGACCATGTGCAATAAATGACACAATAACAAGGTGTGTTAAATCAGTTGGCAGAAATGTATTCCCCTCCCCCCCAACACACATGCATGCACACGCACATAAAAATAGCGGAACAAAAAAGTATGAGTTTATGATTTTCTATTGCATAATTCAAAACGGATCCAGACCAGGCTCCAACCGCACCGTCCCTATTTCCATCCGTAAACCCGACCACGCGTCTTGTGAATTTTTTCACATCTGCCAGCTGTGTTACTGGGGTTTTCTGAAGGTACTCCATACAGGGTTCTAATTACTATTGAAATTTAAAGGGTGGATATACACTTTATTAAGAACACCTGTACACCTACTTATTCATGTGATTATTTAATGAGCCAATTGTGTGGCAGCAGTGCAATGCATACAACCATGTAGATATGGGTCAGGAGCTTCAGTTAATGTTCACTTCAACCATCAGAATGTGGAAAAAATTTGATCTAAGTGAGTTTGATCTAAGTTTGACCGTGGAATGATTTTTGGTGCCAGATGGGCTGGTTTGAGTATTTCTGTAACTGCTGATCTCAGAGATTTTCACAGTCTCAAGAGTATACTCAGAGTGGTGAAATAAACAAAAAAACATCCAGTGAGCAGCAGTTAAAGGTGGTAAAGGCTCAGATAACCACTCTGTACAATTGTGGTGAGCAGAAAAGCATCTCAAAATTCAAAACAGATCGAACCCTGAGGTGGATGGGCTACAACAACGTGGAACCACGTTGGGTTCCACGTCTGTCGGCCAAGAACAGAAAGCTGAGGCAGCAGTGGGCACAGGCTCACCAAAACTGGACTGTTTAACACTGGAAGATAGCTTGGTCTGATGTATTTCTGCTGAGGCATACAGATGGTTGGGTCAGAACTTGACGTTAACGGCATGGACCAAACCTGCCTTGTGTCAACAGTCCAGGCTGGTGGCGATGGTGTAATGGTATGGGGAATGTCTTGGCATGCTTTGGGCCTGTTACTACCAATCAATTATCACTTGAATCGCATGAATATCCAGCTGACAAATCTGGATCTTTTGGCAAATAAGAATTGAGGCTGTTTTGAGAGCAAAGGGAGGCCCTACCCAGTATTAGTATTGTGTTCCTGATAAAGTGCTCAGTGATCAGTGAGTGTATATTCTGAAGACTACTCATTTCTGTTGATTGGCCACAGCTTTTAAAAATTACTTGGAAATAGAACAGTTATGTATTCAAATGTGGCATTTAAATAATTATTCACATTACTTAACATTACATGGCATTCGTAGTAACTGTGGAAGTAAAATGTTCTCTATTGTCAGAAAGCCTGTCCCACTTCAAACACACATGGCATTCATGACCCACCTTTTGAATGAGATTGCAGAAGTCCATTCACAACTGTTTTTATATGCTAAGGTTGGTAAAAATCATATAGTATGTATGTTAATTAGTAATTTTTACGAAATTAAACATCGGGGTTACATTGAGGATTTTAATGAGTATGGGGTCCTTCCAGGGCAGACTGACCTCACAGATGTGATAACAGGGGCTGTCCACTCTGTGAGATTTGTATCTGTGGACAAAGCACCAACAAGGATTCCTTAATTCTCACTGCCACCACTTTACTGCTGAGCATCTATGTAGATTCAGGTATTAGCCGAATAGTGTTGGGCGGTTGGTACCTTTGATAAAGACAAGCAAAAAAGGCAGTATAAAATAAGTAAACAGACAATGAGCAATATGTTATGCTGAAGATGTAGAAAAATATACGGTTTTAACTGTAATTTCTGACAAAAATTAGTTCTGTCATAAATACATTATTTTTAGGGCACTAAATATACGTTTACACAAAAATATCTGTTTAGAAGTATGAAATAAAATGGAAAAGGTTGTATCAGCTTGGGGTATCTTCTGAAGCCCAATATCTCAAAACCACTCAGCACGCAGATATAACCTTATAATTCCAAGGTCACAATATTTTCATTCTAAATAAAATAGCTTATTTTCGCTCGAGTTAATTTATTTCACGAAGAGATAGGGGTGAAAATGACTCACACCGCTGTGTTTATCTCGTCCGCGACTCAGATGGATTCTGTGTTGTTTTATGAGACTGGGGAACATATGTGGCGGGATCTTTGACCGTTCCTCCTCATTTCTCAGTTTATTTTAACTTATACTTGGGATCGCCGTTTTGCGGAAATCAATTTGCAGCCAAGTTTGAGCTTCCTGGCGGAGGATACCATGTTCTTCTCCAAAATGTCTTGGTCCTTGATGGAGTTCATGATTCCGTTGACCTAAACGTGAGACCCAGGACCCGTAGATAAAAAGCAACTATCCAACACCATATTTCACTATAGGTTAGTCCTTTGCATTCTTCTGTAAAAACATTGTAGGCGTGTGCAACCTAAATATACAAAATATACACTCACTGATCACTTTATTAGGTATTTATTAGACTTATTTTTCTACTGCTGTAGCCTATCCACTTAGAGTTATGATGCGTTGTGTGTTCGGAGATGCTCTTCTGCATACCACTGTTGTAATGTGTGGTTATTTGCGTTACTGTCACCTTCCTGTCAGCTTTGACCAGTCTGGCCATTCTTCTCTGATGTTTCTTATTATCAAGGTGTTTCTGCCTGCAGAACTGCTGCTCACTGGATTTTGTTTTAGTTTTTTGCACCATTCTTTGCAAACTCTAGAGACTAGTGTGCGTGAACATTTTTTCCCCATTCTGATGGTTGATGTGAACATTAACTGAAGCTCCTGACCCGTATCTACATGACTGTATGCATTACACTGCTGACACACAATTGGCTGATTAGATAATCGCATGAATAAGTAGGTGTAATAAAGTGAAAACGTTCCTAATAAAGTGCTTGGTGAGTGTAGCTCATTCTTATTGCTTCTTCAGTGTCCTCCCCGACGCCTCAGCGATGTGTGTTAGCGGGAGGGCGCCGTGTTCCCCGGGAACAGAAAATGGAAACTCTGCCGAGGCCTGCTGCTTCTGTGAATTTATCACCCAGGTGCCTCTCCTCCAGACGCATGGGACTGTTTAATCTGGCAGCCGGGGAAGAGGGGTGGAAACGGTAGTGATGCTGCGAGTTATCAAAAGGACACGCCATGCAAAGCAGGCCCGCTCCCACATCGGGCCCACATCTGACTCGCCGGGATGACGGCGTTATGTATTGTCGTTGCTCTGCCCTCTGGCTCCCTTTGCCGTGGCACCGCGCTCAAGACCATCTGGATCTGTCAGCCGTGGCAAATTCTGAGGCTTTAGAGGGCTTCACGTCGCTGCCACTGGGCCTGAAATCTCACAGCTGAGTTTGATGAGAGCACTTCGCTTTAAAAAAAAAAAAAAATTTTATGAGAGCACACGCTCCCTCTAACATGCTTTTCATACAGATTGTATGAGACTCTCCCCGGACTGCTTCACAGGCCCCGGACTGCTTCACAGGGCCCAGCCTGGAATAAGACAATGCGGAGCGCAGGGAAGTGCCTTCTGTTTAATGGACGCAGGCTGACGTTCAGACGTCAAAACAAGTCTTCTTCGAAGTTAAAAACTGACTCTTTTTTTTTTTTTAGTGGCCGTGTAGCGCGTTGTGCTCCTCGTTTACCCTCTGTCTCACTCCGTGAAGTCGCTCGGCCACATTCACGCACACGGGCCCTCTCTCACACACATGTTTTACCTCACACATACTCCGTCTTTACAGACACAACCCCCCCCCCTTACACATGCACCCCTCATGTACTGCACGCTTTCCCCTTGCACAGTGTCTCGTGCACTTATACACTAGATTTCCCTCTCACATGCTGTCCCCTGACATACGCACTCTCTCTGCCTCACACAGTACCAAAATAAAATATCATTGTACTTTCAAGACATATTTAAGAAATGTGTTCCTGAAAGAGCAAGTATGTGCCACCACTGTACTTCTTATCTCTTAAAGAAATGTGTTCCTGAAAGAGCAAGTATGTGCCACCACTGTACTTCTTATCTCTTAAAGTGCACACACGAGACATGCACGCACGCGCGCACAGAGCTGCACGCACACGCACGCATGCACAGCTGCACGCACACGCACACAGCGCATATTATACGTCTTCAAACGCATTCCCGTTCACAGCCTCTCAAACATACTCTCATACATTCCCTCTCTTTGAAATTCTTTTAAACGTGTTCCCTCAAGCATTCTCTTCTGCCATACACAGTCCACATGCGTGTACAGTATGCACTTGCACACACAAACATACACACACACACACACGGACGCACACACACGCCCATCATAGTCATCATGCCACCAGGGGGCACCAGCCCAGCCAGGGAAACGGGGTTGACTTGACCGCTCGCAGAAGCAGTCGTGCTGCGTTCTGAAATCTGAAAGACAGGATTCTTCCTGGAGATGCCTACCCAGTCCTCCGTGGTGGCTCAGACCATCACAGCTAAATACCCTCATTTTTCTCCTTCGTTGGTGATCTCTCCAGCCTCTCCGATTACCGCGGTCATATTTAAGGCATTTTCCCGATTTTTCCAAACGACATCATTATTTGATATTTTTTTCCAAAACGTCCATGGGCTTGGAACGATTGTTTGTTGAACTGAGCTCTGGCTGAAGTCTCGCGCCCGAACCTGGACGTCATCCTCACAGCTTCTCCCGGGTCCATGTGTTCCTGTCAGCGTCTGCAACGCTGTTCTGCTCCATGTTCCTGTCAGCAGAAACAAAATTTACTTTAAATGGTAAATGGTAAATGGTTGGCACTTATATAGTGCCTTTTTCCAAAGTGCTGTACAATTGATACTTCTCATTCACTCATTCACACACACACACACACACAGACCAACGGCGCTTGGCTGCCATGCAAGGCACCAACCGGCAACAACTTTACTAATAATATTGTGATTAGTGTTCATACCATCCTTGGCATTGGGGTGAAAACATTTAGGCTGTGAAGAGCAACGTGTTATAGCAATGAAATGGCCGATTGGCCCATTGTTTTGCCTGTTCTTTCATTACATCACATTACATTATTGGCATTTGGCAGACGCTCTTATCCAGAGCAACGTACAGTTGATTAGACTAAGCAGGAGACAATCTTCCCCTGGAGCAATGCAGGGTTAAGGGCCTTGCTCAAGGGCTCAACGGCTGTGCAGATCTTATTGGGATTAGAACCACCGACCTTGCATGTCCCAGTCATTTACCTTAACCACTATTCTAGCTGCCAACAGTGGTATGCTAGTTTGAATGTTGATTGTACTCTTCAAGGGTTCTGAATTTCTGTATGTTTACACTAGGACTCGGAACTGTACTGTCCTCTCAGGTCTACTTTTGCACTTGTTCTTGTGATTGATTTGCACTTTGTTGTACATCGCTCTGGATAAGAGCGTCTGCTAAATGCCACGTAATGTAATGTAATGTAACTACGCTACAGGCCACCTTTATTGGTTTGTTTGTATTTCAGCAATTTTGGCAGAATGCACAGATTAATGACGACCTCTAATTGTTTTTCTTTTATTATTATTCATTATTTGTCAGTTGCATCTGATTTAGAAAAATGTCAGTATACTGGCTGTGGAGGGCTTTTGCAATGGAATTAGCATAGCATTTTAGCATTGCTGTATCTGTCACTAATCATTATCCACGAGGGGCAATAGGGAGTATTTTTTTTGTGTGTGTGTGTATGCGTGCGTGTGTGTGTGTGCGTGCGTGCGTGCGTGCGCGTGCGTCAGTGTGTGTGAGTGTGTGTGTGCGTGCATGTGCGTGTGTGTGTGTGTGAGTGTGTGTGTGCGTGCATGTGCGTGTGTGTTCCTTTTAGCCCTCCTGCCGTTCTTTTAGGTGAGTGAAAATCATATAATCCGCCCCATAAGCAAGTCTGCTCTTAAACACAATAAACCACACCAATTCCCTCCTCGGTTCTTTGTCCGTGTCGGATGAACCGGACCTGGCACGGCAGCCAAGAAAGAAAGGGGTCCCAGCACAATATAAAACAGTCAAAATAAATTTTTGTCTGTCTGAAATAAGTTCCCCTCTTACCAAAACACAAAAAAAAAACAGAATTCTGGCAAAATGCTCCCATCCCCATCCCAAACCTCCATGACTCTTCTGGCCCAGAAGTATGGCGTTGGCCCGGGCTGGCCTGTGCGGGATGCGTTTTACACAGTGTGTTTCTGGCAGCGGTTATTCCGCGGGATGCGGCACTGAGTGATTTGCGCCGGCTCCCCTCGGTTGCCGGGCGTCCAGGAGCCATAGTGAGGCTCCTTGTGGCTCCTTGGTGACCAGAGTGTTCTCCCATGTCCTGTCCAACCGGGCCTGGAGGGGGGGGGGGGGGGGGGGGGGGGCTGGGGGCTGGGGGTGCGGAAAGCTGAAATAACACCATTTTCCTGGAAGATCTTGAGGTGCGCTCTGCCAGTGTTATCCCTGTGGTTGGGCTACACGGGACCGTGCTAGACTTTACTGCTACCTTTACCCCAGTGGTAAGGCTGTATAAGACAGTGCTAGGCCTGACTGCTAGCTTTACTCCAGTGGTAAGGCTGTATAAGACAGTGCTAGACTATACTGCTAGCTTTACTCCAGTGGTAAGGCTGTATAAGACAGTGCTAGGCCTGACTGCTAGCTTTACTCCAGTGGTAAGGCTGTATAAGACAGTGCTAGACTATACTGCTAGCTTTACTCCAGTGGTAAGGCTGTATAAGACAGTGCTAGACTTTACTGCTAGCTTTACTCCAGTGGTAAGGCTGTATAAGACAGTGCTAGACTTTACTGCTAGCTTTACCCCAGTGGTAAGGCTGTATAAGACAGTGCTAGGCCTGACTGCTAGCTTTACTCCAGTGGTAAGGCTGTATAAGACAGTGCTAGGCCTGACTGCTAGCTTTACCCCAGTGGTAAGGCTGTATAAGACAATACTAGACTTTACTGCTAGCTTTACTCTAGTGGTAAGGCTATATGAGACAGTGCTAGACTTTACTGCTAGCTTTACTCCAGTGGTAAGGCTATATGAGACAGTGCTAGACTTTACTGCTAGCTTTACTCCAGTGGTAAGGCTGTATAAGACAGTGTTAGACTTTACTGCAAGCTTTAGCCCAGTGGTAAGGCTGTACAAGACAGTGCTAGGCCTGACTGCTAGCTTTACCCCAGTGGTAAGGCTGTATAAGACAGTGCTAGACTATACTGCTAGCTTTACCCCAGTGGTAAGGCTGTATAAGACAGTGCTAGACTATACTGCTAGCTTTACCCCAGTGGTAAGGCTGTATAAGACAGTGATAGGCCTGACTGCTAGCTTTACTCCAGTGGTAAGGGTGTATAAGACAGTGCTAGACTTTACTGCAAGCTTTAGCCCAGTGGTAAGGGTGTATAAGACAGTGCTAGACTTTACTGCAAGCTTTACCCCAGTGGTAAGGCTGTATAAGACAGTGATAGGCCTGACTGCTAGCTTTACTCCAGTGGTAAGGGTGTATAAGACAGTGCTAGACTTTACTGCTAGCTTTAGCCCAGTGGTAAGGCTATATGAGACAGTGCTAGACTTTACTGCTAGCTTTACTCCAGTGGTAAGGCTGCATAAGACAGTGCTAGACTTTACTGCTAGCTTTCGCCCAGTGGTAAGGCTATATGAAACAGTGCTAGGCCTGGCTGCTAGCTTTACTCCAGTGGTAAGGCTACATGGGACAGAGCTAGGCCTGGCTGCTAGCTTTAGCCCAGTGGTAAGGCTACATGGGACAGAGCTAGGCCTGGCTATTTGCATTATGCCCCAGGGCTGCATGGCTCTCTGCTTTACCCCTGGGGTATGGGCCCCGTGGGTAAGGAGGCTCCGGTTACTCGCTTCTGTTTTTATTAATTTCAGCTCCTCAGGAGTCGACACGCGAGTCCTGACAACAAGACACTGCAGGCTGAAAAGTCTGCAGGTGATTCAACGTATAATTTTGGGGGGTGGGTGGGGAGGCGGGAGGGGAGAGAAATTAGCTGAAATTGTTCCACTAATCCTGCAGCCACTGGAAGACACTAACCTCCTCCCAACATGTGTTCGCTATTAATCCTCGCTGTAGAGAGAATTGTTCTTGCGGGTTTGGAAAATAGGAGCCTCTCAGCCCTCGTATTACTCAGACTGACCGTTCGCTGGGGCTGGAAGCTCCGCTGCTGTCCGTGCCAGCACGGCCGCGCTCTCCGCCGTCCTGCAGCACGCTGGGGAGAGTCTGGAGTGGCCGTCTGCCCTCGCCCTACATCAGGCTCCCTATCGTTCTCATTTGCAGTTTCAGAGATGTTAGAGCGCTTGTGAATGTGTGTGTGTGTGTATGTGTGTGTCTGAGATGTGGCGATGGAAGTGACTTGTGTGGGAGGTGAAGGCGTACACTATGTGTGTGGCAGGTAGTGTGTGTATGTGTGCGTGTGGGGTAGTGGTGTGTGTGTATGTGTGTATGTGTGTGTGTGTGGGCTAGTGGTGTGTGTGTGTGTGTGTGTGTGTGTGTGTGAGTGTGTGTATGTGTATGTGCTTGTGTGTGGGGTAGTGGTGTGTGTGTGTGTGTGTGTGGGGTAGTGGTGTGTGTGTGAGTGTGTGTGTGTGTATGTGTATGTGCTTGTGTGTGGGGTAGTGGTGTGTGTGTGTGTGTGTGTATGTGTATGTGCTTGTGTGTGGGGTAGTGGTGTGTGTGTGTGTGTGTGTGTGTGGGGTAGTGGTGTGTGTGTGTATGAGTGTGTGTGTGTGTGTGTGTGTGTGGGGTCGGATTGGGTGTGGGTGCTGGGGAATGGAAATGTGGTGCGGATTATGGCCATTCTCTGAACACCACAGAGGGAAGAAAGACAAAAGAAGGATCAGCTGACAAAACAGTTAACTGCACTGTTATGTGTGTGTGTGCTGTGTATGTGTGTGTGTGTGTGTGTGCTGTGTGTGTGTGTGTGCTGCGTGTATTTGTGTGTGCTGCATGTGTGTGTGTGCTGCGTATATGTGTGTGTGTGTGCTGCGTGTGTGTGCTGTGTGTATGTGTGCATGTGTGTGTGTGTGTGCTGCGTGTGTGTGTGTGCTGCGTGTATGTGCGTGTGTGCTGCGTGTGTGTGCATGCGTGGTGTGTGTGCGTGTGTGCTATGGGTATGTGTGTGTGTCCTGCGTGTGTGTGTGTGCGCTGCATGTATGTGTGTGTGTCCTGCGTGTGTGTGTGCGTGCGTGCTGTGTGTGTGCTGTGGGTATGTGTGTGTGTCCTGCGTGTGTTTGTGCGTGCGTGCTGTGTGTGTGTGCTGTGTGTGCGCTGCATGTATGTGTGTGGGTGTGTGTGTGTGTGTGTGTGATGGGGGCAATGAGTTTGGTTGAGTTCCGTAATTATGCTGGTTCACCCTCTGCTTTGGGCTGGGAGGCTGCTGTTTTAGACTCGTTTTTGCTTGGATTGGAGTTGCGTGTGCTGTGACACCAAATCCAGCCCCGTGCAGTTCCATGTCATAACATTCAAAAATCATAGCCAAGAAGGAAATTATATGTGCAGACCATGTCTTTGATCTATGTTCTAGTGGCATTAGGCGTTTGGATTCGGCGACTCTGCCTCCAGCCCCACCTGCGTAGGAAAATGATTCGCTGATGATTCAGTTTCACCGGGGATTACAATCAAATGAAAAGCTAGAGAACTTTGCAAGGATATGATGAGTTCATTTTTCAGCATTTTATCAGTGGTGACATTCTGGCAGTTGCTGGCGAAGTTGATTGGCTTCTGGTCATGTTCCACTGACTGAGTTGCAGATAAGGAGAACTAGATCATTTCTCGATAAGGTTTGATTCATTCATTCCTGGCCCGTTGCCGGCGGATGATTTCTGCAGGGTTAGCGGTTGTATTTTTTGTTTGTTTTAGTGATATTCAATAGACAAGAACTTTGGGAAGCTTGCCAGGTGACTAGTTTGCTCGATCTCGGGATTTTTGGTGAAAAGCGTATGAGCTCAAAATGGCCACTTCCCAGCACTGCTGCTCCATGTAAATTGTACTTGTCCTGGTTTGGCATCTGGACAGGTGCCAGTCCTGGTGCATTTGATCCCGCGTATGCGCGAGTATCATTTGTGCTGGTTCCTGCTCCAGGCTCTCCGTGGGGGAAATGTCTTGGGCGTAGATTTATTTTACGCTGTTGCTACTTTTTCCACTGGCTACTTTCCTGTCAGGGTGTCAAAACTTGTTTCGATGCAGCTGAGATATTCGGGGACTAATAACTCACACTTGGTAATGGATTAAAGGAAGAAGACATTGTGTTTCCAGTGCTGGTTAGTCTTTAAAACAAAGGAGCTGCACCTGGCCTCAACACTGTCCTGAGGCAAAGGTCAAGTCACAAATTTTTAATGTAGCTCCATAAATGTGACAGCGGAAAAAGGGAAAGTCAATGGCTGACTGATACAGAGCTTCTTGTTTGAACAGTATGCAGCCACAGACCAGGCCAAAAGACCCATGCAGTCTCATAACAGCCAAATAGCCTCTTAACAGCCCATAGCCTGGCTACGGTGCTTGACTGGGACCTGGAAGGATGGTGGTTCAAGCCCCAGTGCAGCCACAATAAAATCCGCTCAGCTGTTGGGCCCTAGAGCAGGGCCATTTGACCCACATTGCTCCAAGGGGGATAGGCCCCCGTTTAGTCTAATCAACTTAATGGCTTTGCATAAATCCACCAGCTAAATAACTGTAATGTAATGTCTGTAATGTCTTGTAATGCCTCAGACAGGCTGTCGAATAGAGCACGGCGAGTTGCCTGTACCCGTGTCATAACAGCCCGATAGCTCCTAAACTGGCCCATAGTCTCAGGACACAGTCTCATAACAGCCTGATAGCTCCTAAACTGGCCCATAGTCTCGGGACACAGTCTCACAACAGCCTGACAGCCTCTGAACTGGCCAATAGTCTCTGGACATAGACCATGCAACGATATGCATAGCGTTAGCACATGACTAACACAGAGCAAAGTTTGACTGAAGGCTGCGGGGTGCAGATTGTCAGGCAGCTGGCGGTCTTCTTCTATTGTGAGGTCTTTTGAGTTGCGAGGGTTGGGTCTTAGAGGACAAACAAGCCAGTGCTCCATGGTATGGTCTTCTTCTCCACAGCTGACAGTGTTGCGCAGTGTATAGCAGAACGGCTGAAAGCACACTAATCATTAGAGACTCTCCTGTCCGTTTCCAGGTGACGGTGTCAAAGGTCAGTGTCAGAGATCACCGGGCAGGATACGTCTCTTAATTCTTGTGACTCCAACAGTTTTACTTGTCATCGTCTAGGCCTGACTACCCAACTAACACAAAAACATTCTCACAGTATTGCTGCCCTGTAGTGGCAAGTAACATTGTGAAGATGTTTTGTGTGAGCTAGGTATTTGTGAAGAGTTCTTATGAAGGTTTATATCACATGGGATCATCACATTTGGCCATCAAATCTTTTATCCTGGGTAATTAACTGAACAATTAGTGCTACTCATTGGCCAGACTGTCTTCACACCTGACTCCCAGGTAAAGGGAGGGTGGAAAAGCAGCAGTTCCACTGCCCTCGTGGACCCCCTATTGATCCCTATTTTAAACTTTCAGATGTCCAAATATGACAGTATATGACTGCATTTCTGCAGTTTCATTCCACAATGGATGGCCACCTTGTGAGTAAAAACACACATAGCTTCCCATCATTATGTTAATAGTTGTGGAGCATTTTTAGCATTTTAGAGTTCTGCTTTATTTTCTATGCTTTTGGTGTACATCTGGCGCACAAAGAGTGGCCTAATGTGGAATATTTCTGGTCTGTGGGTGTTGTGATTCAGAATGCATCCTGCTTTTGCCCCTGTACAAATATCAGCTGTATGACAACATGCCTATTAGCTGGCTAACGTGTGCTAATGAAACACAGGCTACCACCAGATGTTCATAAGGACTCTAAAGCACTATTCTAAGGCACTCACATTTCTTGGCTTGCAACTAAATTTTTTGACGAACAGTTAAACACTTCCAAAATTCCTTTCTGACACTGTGGGTCTAACAACTCACGGAAAATGACAAAAATACATTTATAGGGGAAGAAGGAGGCTGTTGAATTATACTTGCACATCGCCCCACTTGTAGTGACTGAATTTACAGCAAAAACATGATAGCAGCTTTGTAATTTAACACCATTTTTATACTGTAACAATGTTTATCAAATGTGGCTATTTTTTAATATTATTGAGACAAAAGGTCTTCATTAAGACAAATCCGTCTGACGTGCATCAGCACGCACGCCCTTTTGCAACCCAACAAAAGTCCTGAGGGATTGTGGGAAATGTATGCTATAACCCAAAGTGAATGCACGTTCTATTGAAGCCTTCAGCCCCCTGAAGCAGAGCAGTCGCTCTGTGACCGGAGCGCTCCGTACGCCCGCACGGGGCTGAGAAGTATCTTATTGCCCGAAACCCAAATACACGGCGCTGCGCTCCAGCCCGCCACGCCGGCCAACTATAACAGCGGTGTTTGTTTGTTTATTTGTGCGGGGCGTCCTGTGTACCTGCCCGGGGTTTGCTCTGAGGCGCGTTGAGCGGGCAGGTCTCTTTGGCCGGCTCGCGCGTGTGGGGATGAAGGTGGGTTTTGTGTTCAGGGCCGAGTCAGATAATGATGCCACTGTCCCGCTCCTGCACGTAGCCCACAGCCGGGCTCGCGGATCGAGCGTGCGTTCCGGCGCGACCCCCCTCGGTACTGGGACCCCCCGGGGGGGGGGGGGCCTGCCAGCCGCATAGAGGAGTTCTGTGAGGGGTCGCAGCTGCTGACAGATTTGATGCCTCGCAGCGGTATCCACGGCGACACCGCCGTTTAACTCTCCACTGGGCTCTTTTTCATGCCAGGCGGATAAATATTAGCTTCAACGTCTCTGTCCCCGAATTACCATGCCGATTAGCGTGTTTGCTCCATCTCTGTCATTTCAAGGAATGTGAAATGATGTGGCCCAGAGAAGGGTCAGCTATATACCAACACTATACTTCTGTTGAGCGTCCATTCTCATGCATATATGCGCACATACGCACACACACACACACACACACACGAACACACACATGCACACTTAACACACACACACACACACACACACATAGACATGCACCCCTACCTGGTTCTGCACTTTAACATTGAGCCACTTCCTGGTTTCAGTCTGTTAAGCAGACTGTTATGACCTTGGCATGACCTTTGCCTCAGTCCCCTTGGATACGTGTGACAGAGAACAGGGCTGAGGCACGGTGCCCTCGGTACTCTTACCACACAGGGCTCCCATTACTCTTATCGCACTGCGGTCACATAAGTGCTACCACACGGCGTCCTCATTATTACTGTGTGTGTATGTGTGTGTGTGTGTGTGCCTATGTGTGTGTGTGTGTGTGTATGTGTGCGTGTGTGTGTGCGTATGTGTGCGTGTGTGTGTATGCGTGTGTGTGCGTATGTGTGTGTGCGTATGTGTGCGTATGTGTGCGTGTGTGTGTATGTGTGTGTGTGTGTGTGCGTATGTGTGCGTGTGTGTGTATGTGTGTGTGTGTGTGTGTGTGTGCGTGTGTGTAAGTGTGTGTGTGCATGCATGTGTGTGTGGGTGTGTGTGTGTATGTGTGTGTACGTGTGTGTGTGTGCATGCATGTGTGTGTGGGTGTGTGTGTATGCGTGTGTACGTGTGTGTATCAGAAGTGGGTGTGCGTGTGTGTGTGTATGTGTGCATGTGTGTGTGTGCTTGTGTGTGTTTGTGTGAGTGTGTGTGCGTGTGTGTGTGTATGTGTGTATGTGCATGCATGTGTGTGTGTGTATGTGTGTGTGCGTGTGTGTGTGCATGCATGTGTGTGTGTGTGTGGGTGTGTGTGTGTATGCGTGTGTGTGTGTGTATCAGAAGTGGGTGTGCGTGTGTGTGTGTATGTGTGCGTGTGTGTGTGTGCTTGTGTGTGTTTGTGTGTGTGAGTGTGTATACGTGTATGTGTATGTGTATGTGTGCGAGTGTGTGTGTGTATGTGTGGGTGTGTGTGTGTGTGTATGTGCCGGTGTGTGTGCGTGCGTGTATGTGTGTGCCTGTATGTGTGGGTGTGTGTGTGTGTATGTGTGTGCGTACGTGCATGTGTGTGAGTGTGTGTTTGTGCGTGTGTGTGTGGGTGTGTGTGTATCAGAACTGGGTGTGTGAGTGTGTTAGTGTGTGTGTGCCTGTGTGTGTGGATGTGTGTGCGCGCATGTGTGTGTGTATCAGAACTGGGTGTGTGTGTGTGTGTGAGTGTGTTAGTGTGTGTGTGTGTGTGTGCGTGTGTGTGTTTGTGTGTGTGTGTGTGTGTACCAACTGGGTGTGTGCGTGTGTGAGTGCGTTAGTGTGTGTGTGTGTGTGTGTGTGTGTCTGTGTATCAGAAGTGGCTGTGATAGGCCCTATGATTGTTGATGTGCTTACTTTGACTCTGGTTTCGCCTCAGTTTCGATGGGGAAATGAGTTTGTTTGGAGCAATTTGTTGTTAAGGGCTAGCACCGATGGCACTGTAATTATAGGACGATGATTATAGGATATTGTGTGACTGTTTATCTGTTTATGTCTTTAGAGCCTTTTACATGTGGAAATGGAACACGAGCAGCCCTGAAAAAAATATGCTCTAGCTTTAAATTTGCTTTTGACTTAAAAATGGAAAAAAGTTATAGAATCTGCTAAAGCTTGTTATTAAGGAGTGACATCAGTGTGGTAAATTTATGATAGCATGCTGTGGCTAAAAGCAGCGAGTTTTGCAGAAAAATCTCGGCATCTTGTTTCTTCTGGAGGTTAAAAAATAAAATAAAAATTAGCTGCATCCGTGTATGTGCATGCACATACTTAAATGCTTGTGAACTTCCATATGGTCAAGCTTGCAAACTTGCATGTGGTCAATCGTGTGTGTGTCTGTGTGAGCGTGGGTGTGTGTGTGTGTGTGTCCTTGTGAGCGTGCATCTCTGTGTGCGTGTCTGTGTGCATGCGTGTGTGTCTGTGTGAGTGTGTGTCTGTTTGTGCGTGCCTGTGTGCGTGTGAGTGTGTGTGTGTCTGTGTGTGCGTGCGTGCCTGCGTGCGTGTGAGTGTGTGTGTGTCTGTGTGTACGTGTGAGTGTGTGTGTCTGTGTGCGTGCCTGTGTGCTTGTGAGTGTGTGTGTGTCTGTGTGTGCGTGCCTGTGTGTGTGTCAGTGTGTGTGTGTCTGTGTGTGCGTGCCTGTGTGCATGTAAGTGTGTCTGTCTGTGTGTGTGTGCCTGTGTGCATGTGAGTGTGTGTGCGTGTTGCTCACTCAGTTTCAGAGTGCGCACTCATGTGGAAAGAGTGCCGTTAGTGGCAAGAGTTTACATCCTTCGAGGAGGGCATTTGATTGGTGGGCGGTGCAACCAACTGGACAGCCCCTTTGTCATGCACTAAGTGATGTCACTGCAGGAGTCTCAGAGGAGCAGTGGAGCTGTCGAACACGAGAGCGTTGATCTCTGAGGAGACTACGCTTTCTGCATTCCTCCCTGGTCTGCATAGGTAGTTCCACTGCCATTCCTGTTCCGTTTGCGGTAACGATTCAGTTGACAGAACATTCGGTTATAAAACTGAAATAAAACTCACAATTTTTAAATCGAGAACAGGCAGAGTGTATCTCGCTAGAATGTCAACCGTCTTTGGCAGCAGTCCGCAAAAGCACATAAAGGCTCAGTTTTGATTCTTCCAGACCACCAACAGCCTCGGTACTCTGCAGTGAATCACAGGACTATATTTCACTGTTTAAGACCAGGGGGTGCTTAGAGGGAGTAGAGAGTCACTTTCCCACATCAGCCAAAATTAATATAATTACAAGTAGTAAGTCTTACCGCTGCGAAGCAGACACGATTGAGGGATGGTTTGCCGGTTAATCCTTATGGGTCATCTTAACGACAGGCTGTTAACCATAATAACACTTAATGTAAACTCTTTTTTTTTTTTTTAAGTACATATTTAATCACCAGTTACACAAACTAAAGTAGGAACGTTTGGAAAATCGCCTGAAGATTGATGACGTGGTGTAATCTTTCGACTTCCTCTCATTACGCCAATGTTTTGTCCACCCCACAAATATTTCGGAGGGTAATAGACTAGCCCGTTTACCCTAATAATATCTTCTTTTTTTTTTGGAAATAGAAGATGGTCAACATCACTTCTGGGAAATGTGGCATTGGTTTTTTAATAAGTATGCTCTGCTGTCAAGGAGCAAGCTATGTGTGAATGTTTTTAATATTATTACTATTATTACTGTTATTTAGATGTCATAACCCCAGAATAATGACTCTATAATATCTTTATCAGAAATAGGAATTAATACTATTTCAGGTGACAGGATCACATGAAAATAGATTTTTGTTAGCAATGTATGCAAAAAGGTTACATTAAAAACATTTTAATAAGATAATCAAATAAAACTATGCTGAAGGACATTTTACCTTTATTTGCGACAGGACTCACTGGGATACGGAAGGTTGGTGGTTCGAATCCTGGTGTAGCCACAATAAGATCCACACAGCTTTTGGGCCCTTGAGCAAGGCCCTTAACCCCACGTTGCTTCAGGGGGGATTGTCCCCTGTTTAGTCTAATCAACTGTAAGTCCCTTTGGATGAAAGCATCAGGTAAATATCAAATTGTTACATTTCTTAAATTATTATTACCTGGTATTTGCATACCTACCATTCAGAAATGAGAATCTGCGATACAGCTTCTCCCCTAGAGCCAGAAGCCTGTTGGGATCTTATTTTTCTCTCTCTTCATACCAGTCTGAGCAGGACTATTTCCAAAGTTATTTCAGCAACTGTATCACTGATTATTTCAACATGAAACACCTCTTCATTCTTCACTGCCGTGCTCTATGCTGCCAAGACTACTATCGGCAGTTAGATAACTTAAAATATTTAAAAGGTCAATCGTTTTCACAAGTGTGCTGAGTATTTCAACACGACCAACCTTTGTGGAATAATGTTTATTTAAATTTCTTCCATGGTGGATATTTCTTGTGCTTTTCTATGGTATCTTTCACATCGTTGTCACGTGTCATCAGAATATTTCCAGGCCTGGTTTAATATGAGGTGAGGTTGCAGTCAGTTCCATTTAAATGAAGGCAGAAAGGAATTGACATCAACTGAACTGAAACCATTCATTCATCATTAAAAAATTTAAATCAATAACTGAATTTCACACACGCCCACACACACACATGCACGTGCACGCTCATGCCCACACACACACACATACATACACGCACACGCACACACGCTCATGCACACACACACACACACACACACACACACACACACACACACATGCACACACACACGCGCACAGACACACGCTCCTGCACATGTACAAAGACACACACACATGCACACACACACGTACACACACAAACACACATGCATACACACACACACACAGGTCCACCATTGGACCCTGGTCTATTGGAGGAATCTCTGCAGGTCTCTGCAGTTCTGCAGCAGTCAGGAATGGAGATTTCCACTGGGATCTGGGGAGTGTGGGATTGAGATGGCAGGAGGTCAGCTATACATTCACTTACAAGCTTTAATTATATGCTTATGAGATTATACGTTAGCTTCCTGACAGCATTCATTATGATTCGACATTTGCTACTCTGCAAGCCAGCCACTTCCAGAGAAGAACACATTATGTGTGAGATCCCTCACCACATCTGGTCTGGTTTTCCACACATATGCTGGCTTCAAGCTTTCACTTTTTGCCGGCGATAACGTCGCCTCCATTCAAAGTGCTCTTCGTCACATTTAATGCTTTCATTTGTCTTTGTGTATACACCAGTTTAATGACCGACAAACAGACTGCATTTTCAAACTGTATTAGTTGATGACAACATCATTGCCTTTCATAGGACTTATTCAGTCCATTTTCTGTTTAAGCTCTAAATGACAACAACATATCCATTCTGGATTAAGATAAACAACATGGTCAAAAACTCGAAATTTATTTATTTATTTTATTTTTTTAAATAAACAGTTTTAAATTACGGTAAGGTACTGTAGAGTTGGCAGAATACTGGTGTTACTCCCATAATGCATTGCATTCACTGTTTTGTTTATTGAATTTGTTAATTTTGCTGTTAATTATTGTTGTTTCATAGCAATGTGTATGTTGTAGTTGTAAAATAAATCCCCTCTCTAATGACATTGTTTGTGTACTGTTTTAAGTTGGTCATGTAGTTTTATGTTCCCATATAGGGCTTTCCCACATTGTTTTGCTATCAATTCAATCCGGTCTGATCTTGCTGTTACAAATAAAAGCCAGTCACGTTGAAATACACAGGAAATTCTGTGTTACCACACAGCTTGCTACAGTGCGATCTCATCAGGGGAGGCGCGGTAGGGTAGGCTGGCCGTCTGTGTGAGTCATGGAGACGCTTTCCTGGGGACATGGGAGGCTGTGGCCTCCTTTCCTCCGCGCCTCCTTGTGAGGAGCAACCCTGCAGCCCCGGGGTCGAGGGGCCAGACGCGGTTGGGTCCTGGAAGATCCCCAACATGAGTTTCCCAGGCCCCCCCCCCCCCCCCCCCCCCCCAAGAACAGCCGGGGCATAACAGGACACAGTGACAATGCGGCCCATTCAGGAGGACCTTCAGTGGGTGAGAGCCCCCAGGTTAATTTAACATGTCTGGAATATTTAGAAGATGGAACATAAAACTAATGCGGTGCCATATCGCACATGTCTCAGAGGAAGCTCTCATATTTATCTTTCCACAAGGCCCAGTGCTGAACCAACAGTATGGGATTTATATAATGGGGCTGCATGCATGGCTGAAGCGCTGATATACGGCTCACCTGAGGGAGCTCTGACCCAAGGAGATCTTTATCTCGCATTCTTCTCCAACACAAACGCCATAATGCCGTTTGGCTTCATTTGGCAGGCTATCAGAACCGTGATTGCTCACCGTGGCTGATGAGTGAGTTTTGAAGAGGAATTAGCAAAAATATCCTTTCATTTAATCACAAGTAATCATTTAATGTATGATTAGAGGTGGACTCCTGCAAGGCCTCGATCGTGGGGGCCAAAGCCACGTGCTTGACATTTCTCTGGCCTCACCTTGCCGAAAAATACCTCCGCTACCTGCTCCACTGGAATGCAGATACACTGTATCTCGTTCCAGATCAGATGTTTAACACACTGTGTCTTTCAGCGTGTCCAGTATAGACTTGCATATTCGCTGTTGCGAAACTATTTATATACAAAAATATTTGTCTATTTTGAATAAACCAATATGTACTTTGCTGTTTTCATTATTTCTTTCCCTTTCCCTGTCCCACTATATTTTTAGCTCCCTCTCTTTCTCTTGCCAGACCTGTCTTGTATCACTCTCGTGTTGTTACAAGAGCCCTTGGTGGCTGGTTTTCAGCTGAAGCTAAGCCAGTTACCCTAGCTGAGGTTTCGGTGCTCAATTTCACAGCAAACACTGTCACCCTGAGGGCTTATTTTCCCAGTTGAAAATTATTTTTTCCAATAAAGTAGCATCTAAAATACCTTTGTTAGAATTTCGAAGAGTGAATTACCCCCCCCCCCCCCCTCATGCTATATCCAATTTTCCAATTCATCTTTATTTTTTATGATTCTCATGGGAAACACCTAGCAAGGTACCACAGGCAGGCAAAGGTTGAAGGATTGGGACCCATACTGAAGGATTGATATCTGTGAATGACTGCGCACAGCTTCAAGAAGTCCAGACCTTCTAGCATTGTGGAACAGCCTTCCTTATCTGATTGCCTAATCCTCTTTAGCTTAGCCTTTGTTTCTGCACAGGGCAATATGGCAGGTCTTGTTGTTCAGTGCACCAGTATAGTCTCTTCAAATGAATGCCTTGCTGTAAAATCCAGCGATGCCAGCTTGACCAGCTTGGCAATTGGGCTGCTGAAGCTGGTCATGAACTGGTCTAACTGGGTATGAGCTGGTCAACCAGCATGTCCAAGCTGGTCATAAGCTGGTCTAGCTGGGTATGAGCTGGTCAACCAGCATGACCAAGCTGGTCATAAAGCTGGTCTAGCTGGGTATGGGCTGATTAACAGCTAATGCTGGTAGCCTGGCTTAGCTGTTAGCTGGTCAACGAGCTGCCAGCTGTTTCAAAGCATATCTTGAGCTGGTCAAACCATTTCAAGCTGGGAGCTGGCCTGAACTGGTCAACCAGCAGCGAGCTACAGCTCGAGCGGTGTGTTTCCGCAGGGTTTCCACAGGCAGGCAGCCTCATTGTTGCGTTTCGGCTTTTCGGCGGATCGCTTGATGTTGTTTGTTTTTGTTAATGGAGGAAATGCAGCCCGCCTGACAGAAGTGCCGTACGGATGAGCTCCGCGTTGCGATTTGGCGAATGCTGTGTTTCCCGGTGGTAACCTAAACATTTGTCAACGTTGCAGTTCCTGATCGTAACAGAAACACTGGCAAATGTTTATTTGCTGTGGCTGAAGCATTAGATCAACACTGTGATGTGAGGATAGCAAGCTGCCAGGGCTCTGTCCCAGATCTTGTGTGTCTGATTGAGGGTTCAGATTTAATGCTTGTGCATGGAAGATTAGGGTGAAGAAGTCAATGGAAAACTGAAAACTGACTGTTAAACATAAAGGGTGAAATTATCAGTCTGTTTCAAATCATTTTTGGCATTTAGAGAAACCTGCCCCCTTTATTGATTGATGAGTGTTTTGGTTGTGAGAACACTTTGTGCTATTGAGCTGGTCTTACTCTATGTTTGCATCTGCCAAACCACCCATTTACTGTCACCAAAAGATAATTATAAAGATAAAATAGTGCTGGTGAGGTTCTGTTTGAGTGAGAGAGTGAGCAGTTCTGTTTGAGTGAGAGGGTGAGGAGTTCTGTTTGAGTGAGAGAGCGAGGAGTTCTGTTTGCGTTAGAGGGTGATGAGTTCTGTTTGAGTGAGCAAGCCTTTTTCCCCCAGTTCTGTTCAATTTGCACAGTACTGGCAGCGGGCAGATTGAACACTCTCAAGCAAATCTGGGATTGGCAGGTTGCTGTTGCTGATCTGGGGCCAGCCGTAGAAGGCAGTTCAGCAACAGGCTCGAGTTAATAGCAACAAATGCTATTAAGTGGCCAAGCACAAACAGGTGGTTACTATAAGCAGACAGGCAGCTCAGCGTGAATAATGTGAGGGGTTTATAGGGCTTCATCTCCTCAGTGCTCTCTGTGCCTAAAGCCAGGATGGGTTGCAGACACTAAGCCCGCTGCCAAGCTCTGAATAGTTGGGTCATCCTTTGCCAATAACCACACAGCGTCTCAGCAAACTATAAAGACTATTCTCGCACAGCCAAATCACTCTCACTGTCTCTTCCATCAGAACCCTCCAGAATCCTCCTTCTTCTCCTCCACTTCAACGGGAACGAATCGCGCTCATTAAATCACAGGGCCCCCAAGATGGAGGTGAACTCGCTCGCTGCCAAAAACAAGGTCCCGGACTCGTCATGGCGGAGCTGACTAAGCATATATGAGTGATTTTTTAAAAGCCTGCTGGAAAAGGAGGCTGTCTGTGGGAAACTGATGTTCTGCAGAGCTTGTAACGCTGACCCACGGATATGGGAGATGGCGAGGGAGACACATCTGTGCCCACGATTGTGATATTCTTAACATCCTAAACTGTCATTACGAGGGTGGCGAGCTCGCTAGCTCTTCCCTTTTTATCCGAAGTCTAGCCACTATCTTGTCAGTGTTGACTGACAGTGATTGTTGCTTAGTTACATGTTGGAGTCACTACGCACACACACACACATGCATGCGCGCATGTAGTCATGGATGCACATTCATACACACACACACACACACACACACACACATTCATACAATTAAACTGAGTTCAAAATGTAATCCTGAATTGGAATTCATACAATTAAAAAAATCTGATCATAACTTTGCAAAATACAGTACACTCTTCCACGGTGACGAGCCAAACACTGAACCTAAGCAGTAAAATGTATTGTAAAATGAAACGGGACACTGAAGCCTACAGTATAGATCATAAAATGAACATTGCACTAGTCTGTCTCCCTGCGTCTGTGCCCTGGGAGGGTGAGAGCATCTCTTTTGCAGAGGATCTCGTGGACCCGTTCAGGGTAATCTGCACCTTCAGGGACTCCAGGAACACGCTCCGTGAGAACGGCGCGCTCATTCATTCTGCACACCTGCTCAACGTGCAGAAACAGCGGCCTGGAGCTGCCAACATCACTCCACATTAACAAGTGACTTTGTCAGCCACTCCCCGTTCGCCTGAATGTGTCTCGCGCTTCCCTCGGGGTCTGTACAGTAGCTCTGCTTCGGAAAGACGCAGCTCTTTCTTTATTGGATGTGGAATTTAGGCAGGTCTGCTAAAATGACAAAAAGCGTCTGCTAAATGACAAAAATGTAAACGTCAAAAAATTATGAAGTTCAGCACAGCTGTTGGGCCCTGGAGCAAGGTCCTTAACCCTGCATTGCACCAGTCTAATCAACTGTCGCTTTGGACAAAAGTGTCAACTGAATAACAAATTATTTTTCATTATTACAGGGTGATATGACTGAACAATTGGAAGAGTAGGTTGGTAGGACTGAGATCAGTCAGGTTAAAGGGGGAGGGGGTTAGGACTGGTAGGCCAGAGAATCAGCATCCTGTAATTGTAACAGCCTGCTTAGTTGATGTGGAAAGAAAACATGTTCATTCAGATGTCTGAGGCCACTCCATGCTTTTCACATTTTAGTGAAAAGACAGTTAACAGACAATGAAGGGAAACACATACAGTCCAGGCCTGGTCTGTTCCATTTATTTTATCTGTGAAGCCTTAGCAGAACATTTATTTAACTTTAACAAAATTTGAAACTGCGCCAGAATATATCTTGGACAGCCTGACAGTAGTCCAGCATTGAGGAGGCAAAAGCATTAATAACTTTTGCTGCAGCTTTGCGATGTGGAAACAACATATTTAAAAGCCCAATGTCTCTGAGATGGAGGAAATTATCGCTGACGTACTTTTATACATACATGGTGCTCAAGGGAGAGCTCTGGGTCAGTTTTTCAGGTTTCTAATCTGGGGTAACAGAGTGCATAAATATTTAGCAAAAAAGTCTGTGACATTATCACAGAGCTGTCAAGGTCCAAGAAGTATAATCTCTGTTTTGTCAGAGTTTAATTTTAAAAGTTTGCCATTATCCAGATTTGCAAATTCCAAAGGCATGAAACACTGTATTATAGTTTATATAGTTTATATAACACAAAATGAATCAAATAATCAAGAATGGGCACCTTTTCAAGATACAGAATATGTTCAGAAAGTATGTAGTTAATATTATTGTAAATAATTGATTGTGTAATATAATGCAAATTATAACATAATTGGAATTTCTTTCATGAAACAAAGTTTCACATAATTCAGATGAATCTTTGCTATAAGGCAATGTGATTTACTGTATGAGGAATTACAGGTCAGTGATGTCAAAAACTACAGCAAGATCAAGAAGCCTCAACAGGTAAATATGCCTTTGATCAGAGGAGAAAAGTATATCATTAAGGACTTCAGTGAGAATGTTTGTGCTGTGTCGGCATGCTTAGAAAAGATTTTGTTATGTTATTTCAGCAAAAGTAGTTTTGTTGGCTTTAGGAAATTCTCAGATGATAGCTTGAAAACTCTGCTGTAACTTTAAAGATATTTGAATCTAAGATTGTATTTTGTAAAGCAGAGGCTTTATGAGGCCTAGTCTGAAGAATCCAGGCACACGTTGAAAGAGAATCACAGACGACACTCAAGATGGGTTCAACAGGAAGAAACTCTTTAAGAGCTCGGTTGAACAGGATCCAGTGTGCATTTAGAGGATTTAGATGCTATTATGTGTGAGTGTTGTCAGCTCAGCCTGGTTGATATTTAAGAGAATGATTCTGCGCGTCTTGGCCTAGGCATTTTTGTTGTTGTCACATTTTCCATTATAGCTGGCTGATTGCTAACTGGATTTATATTGTCTCAATTCCTCAGAGGTCACAAAATCATGACCCGGTGGAGGAATGTGTATATTCAGTAGTTGAATATTCCGAAGTATATTCACTAAGGCTTTGGTCAGGACAACTCTTGAAAAGTCTATGGCTTGTATTCAATCAGTGGTTTACCTAAACTTTACACTTTTTCATCACCAACTGAGTTTGGTGAGTTAGTGTTAGTGTCATTGCTGAATACACAAAACTGAGTTTGTTTTTAGTCAATGTTAAGGACATTGAATCCCAGCTTAAGTTTGTCTTTAAAAACTGAGTACAACCACAAAGTTGGTTGACCTGGCTATTAAAAGAGATGTTTTTATGTTCTTTTACAAGGCTGTCCAAAAAAACTGAAGATTAGTGGCTCTCTGTCTGGTTCCAAGACATCGGCATGCCTGTTTCAGTTTGTGTGTGCTCATTATGCTAAAGAGCATGCTATTTTTGGTTCAATTTCAAATTCAAGAGGTGCTACAGCATTGAGTTTTTTCCTTCTTCTCCTTGAGGATAACATTCTTAAATCTGAAAATCTCCCAGAGAGTAATGTTCTGCTAAGATTCTTGCATCTGGTTCTTCCTTGCAAGTCAAAGAGGGTTCTTAGGAAGTGTGATGCAGTTGTGGAGTTTGAACATGTACAGTACAGGGGCAAGCCTGGTGTGGTCGGATAACGGAAGATCAAGAGTGATGAGAGAGGGCTGGATTATAAGTGTGGGCGGAAATATTTTGAATTTCTAGGCCTTGCGAAATAACAAGGTAAGGGCTGTGACTATGGATGTGCGTGGCCCTCTGGTAAATATCAGAAAAAGCTTACGAAGTAGGGAGTGGAAAGTCTTCGTATGTACGTAGGTCAGTTCCTATATCAACATGAATATTGGAAGTCCCCAACCCAGGCTTCATCTAAGTGAAGTGTGAGACGGGATATATTGTTTAAATTCCAGTAAGCATGGGGCTCAAAGGCCTATATAAATATTTACAAATGTAAACGGAGCCAAATTCAAAATTTCCAGTTCAGAAGATGAAGAGTCACTGTAAGGGTTTTCATCAATGTGCATGTTCCTCCTCAGATTTGTGGGAAGTCCACGACCACAACAAGAAGCTTTTTTTCTTTCAATTGCTATCGTCTCCAATTTTACTGCCTTCACAGCTGCTCCACCCACACCCGAGCAGGGAGCTCTGCAGAGGAAGTTTACAGAGGAGGTTTTTCTCCAAAGAAATCCTCTGACTGTTTTCCCTACTACGAACCCAGCAGTGCGCCTCAGAAACCTTGCACTACTTGCTGGTGGGTTTGGTGGGTTGCTAGGGGGCCCTGATGGTGGTCGAACAATGGGCAGCCTATGACCACTCTACCCCAGCAGAACAAGGCCTGTTGCCTCCCGCGATGGTGGACTCGGTCAGAGTAGGTCAAGGGCACGTTTCTGAGTTAGGCTACGGCCCTCTATGGTGCAGTACCCAGACCGTGCTGGCGGTGAGTGCTTTAAGCAACTGAGCCACTCAAGCCTTCTGAATAGGAAGCTGAAGCTAGGTTTTGAAGCAGCCACCAGCTCGACACGGTTTAGCTGGTTGACCAGTTCAGACCAGCTCCCAGCTTAACATGGTTTGACCAGCTCAAGCTATGTTTTGAAACCAACCAGCTACCAGTTCGGACAAGCTACCAGCACTAACAGATTGACCAGTTCATAATCAGCTACACCAGCTTTATGACCAGCTTGGCCATGCTGATTGACCAGCTCCTGCCCAACTAGACCAGCTCATGACCAGCTTGACCAGATTTCAAGCTTTTTGAAATAAAGAGAACCACCTCCTGTGTTGCTTCTTCTAATGACACATTAAGCTCTGGCTGAAGTAATTTTTCTGTGTGCATATAGCAAACTCTCCGTTTCGGCACGTTAATCCTGACCCTTGCCGAGAAGTATTACTCACAGAAAAAATAATAATGATCAAGGCCTCGGCTTCAAATCTCTTTTGGCTTCCAGTTCCTCAGGTTTCAGTAATTCCTTCTTTTTGCTTTTTTTAGTTGTGGGAGGCTCAGTAGGGTTTCTGACAAAAGTGACTTTAAAAGAGAGAATTGAGAGGATTTCCAAGGAGTTTTTTACCCAGTGGAAGTAGTCCAGTGAGGTCCTGCTGTTCCCACGTCCTCACTGTCTCAACGCAGTACGCTCACTGTTGTTATTGTGAACTTTCGCCCCTGCTCTCCCCCTGAGAGGTGGGAGAAATCCACTCAGGTCACAGCGTGTCTGCAAGGGAGTGCCGTCTGAAAATTAGGACTTTTATTTCTCACCAGTGATTAAAAGTCAGGAGATACATGCCACTGTGTTGCACTGTACTGCATAGCTCTCAGTGCTTCAGTGAGTGTGTGTTTATGCATGTGTGTCAGTGTGTGTTGGCATCTGCAAAAGAGACTATGGTTAAATAATCCTCCTTCCCACTCTCCATCCATCCATCTCTTTTTCCTCATCCTTAACCCTTTCCACTTTGCCCCCCTAGAGGGCAATTTCCACTAATTTTGTACTAGTCCTATAAAACGAGTTTTCCCACAACTGCACCCAGATGTCCTCAAGTGTCCCCAAATCTATCCAAATACAAAACATCTGCATATATGTTTGTCCAGACACATGACTGATCAGAAAAGCTTATTTTTCTATTAAAACAGGGTTTGATACAAAATGTGAAGGAAATTAACATTCACATGTGTTTTATTCATAAACATCAGAGTATGTTTTTATAAAGCATGCCCAAACTGTCCAAAAATCTCTCCAAAAAGGATTACTCACCCTAATCAACCTGCATCACATTTAAAATGGAACTTCATTTCAAAATTAGGTTAAACAGAGCCCTGTTACCTCATTAGCCAGTACAATTACAGGTTTATCTATAGCAAGACCAAATCCTGTAATTACGCACGTCTGTATTTTCATTCTGCTGTGTTCTATAGTTTTCTCAAAAATAATTGAACAGATTATGAAATAAAGTTAGTCATAAAAAAGCAAAAAGCTTCACAACCGGGTGGGATATTTGGTTCCATAAATATGTCTGTATTGAATAATTTAGAACAACAGAAACATATATATTTCTACCAAACTGGAAATATGTTGCTTGGATGTGCATTAAAAGTGAGACAAGGGAAAAAAAAAAGTTTATTGATGCAACCTCTGAATTGTATATTTTAGTTCTCATATTGGAACATGATTTTTTCAAGTAGAGAAATGGTATCAAGGATTTTGAGAATATGCCTTTTATTGTCTGAGTCTGTGGTGAGATGAGGGTTGTAAACCGTGAGCGTGACCTAGGTTTTATTGCCCTGCTTTGCAAATAAGGGGCTGATAAGCATTCTTGCTAGCAGAGAGTCTTTTTAACAATCTGGAATCGCTCGTTTTGCAGTTTTATAAACATCACAGTTTTTGTATTTTATAAATACTAACACAACAATAATTTCAGACGCTGACGACTCAACCACAAGGGGGCCAATTTGATAGGGTAAATATCCCTTCTTCCGCTTATCTGTTATTGTTGCACAGAGAGTGAGTGGACAAAAGTGGGCCACATGACGAATTTGGGTGTGTCTCGTCGACGACACACCCTGTACGTGTTCAGAGACGGCAGCGTGCGGTCAGAAAGGATGGAAGTGAGCTGCTGACTGCTGGCTGTAGAGAGGAATGAGGAAGGGAGCAGGACACAGTGACCTGCTTTGTTTTTAACAGGAAGTTCCAGGAATGAAAAACTCTGTAGAAAGTCAGGAAACTTCTTCTTCTGTTTCTTTTCTCTCTTGTTCTCTCTCTTTCTGACTCACTCACTCACTCTCTCTCTCTCTCTCTCTCTCTCTCTCTCTCTCTCACACACACACACACACGCATACACAACAGGTCATTCACACAGTATTACTGACCTATGGAAGAGCAAATGTTACACATGGAGTTCACACTCAGAAAAAACACACACTAACACAGAAGATGTATTATAACTCTGCACTCTGACCCAGGAGCCACTGTTCGACACACTCCAGGAACAGGGTCATAGCCAGCCAGAAATGTAGGCAAGGTCCATGCCCTAAACCTTTGGCAGGGGGTCTGAGCGTCCACCCTGAAAACCTTTGCCTATTAAAAACCAATTTCCTGCGTTTTCTCCTTATACGGTACAGTCCGTAAATGTTTTGACAGTGGTACAATTTTTGTCTCTGTACTCTGTAATACGTGGTTAAAGTGTAGACTGTCTCCTTTAATTTGAGGGTATTCACATCCATATATGGGGCGATCCATGTAGGAATTACATACCTTTTTATACATACTCCCTCCATTTTAGGGGACCAAAAGTAATCGGACAGCTGGCTTCTCAGCTGTTTCTGATTAGTCAGGTGTATTCAATCGCTTCCTTTGTAAAGGTATCAGGAAGATTTCAGTATCTAGTCTTGATTGCCTTTTGAGGCTTTTATGAGTGAACATGAACATGCGCGCTAGAGTTGTGCCAGTGAAAGTCACAAAAAGCCATTACGAGGCTGAGAACGTCATTATGAAGAAAGGGAGCACTGGTGTATTGTTTTGGGGTCATTGCGGGGGTGCCACCACCTTCTAACTGTAGTATGGCAAAATGGACCCCCCCCCCCCCAATTATATTAGTATTTCCCAAGACAACACATCTGTGCTGAGGAACCAGTCACATAAGAAGGGCCAGATATTGTAGTTTATTTGCAAGTGTTCCAAAATTGCAGGGCATTGCATAATTGTTGGCTACTCATTTTGTGGCTCTAAATCCTTTACAATAACCAGCGGTATGCAAACTCACTGCTTTTCAGTGGACCCCCAACATGCACAAGTTAAGTCAATGAAAATAAAAAAGTTTCATATTTCAGCTACAGTGCAGTCTAAGAATTTGGGCAGTGGTACAATTTATATTATTTTGGCTCCATACTCCAGCACGTTGAAATGAAACAATGAATGAGGTAAAAGTGCAGACATTCACTTTTATTTTCAGGATATTATCCTCCATTTTAGGGACCAATTGTAATTGGACAGTTGGTTTCTGGGCTGTTTGGATTAGTCAGGTGGATTCAATCGCTTCCTTGTGCAGGCATATGAAAGCTTTCAGTATCCAGTCTAAGCTTTTGATTGCCTTTGGAGTCTGTTATTGGCATTTGTTGACTGCCAATGACAGTCAAGGAAGCGATTATGAGGCTGAGAAATAATAAAAAAACAGCCAAAGGCTGTCTGCACTAACGTCATATTCATTGTTACATTTGCTTAATCAAGTGCTTAATTACTGAGCCGAAAGAACAGCAATTGTACCACTGTCCAAATACTTACGGACTGCACTGTAGATGGTCAACATTTTTATCTGTGATTATAAAAATAAGTTTTATTCTTATTTCTGGTTCATTATTAGAACTTGGTAGGTGAAAACACTATGCTTGAAATTCCCAACACACTCCAGAAGGCATCTGGTAACGCAAGCAACGACTAACACTGACGCACACAGATTATGCCTGCTGTCTTTGAGGAGCAGAAATGATTCTGTGTGGCACGATATTTTCAAACCAAAACAGACATGGAACCTATACAGCTTGCGACAACTGGGCTTTGTGCTGTAATTTGCATTATTGCACTCCAGGAAATGCGTTAATTCAGCTTAGCCATCGCAAACATTCGCTCTTGTGTTTACTTCCAAACCCCACCCCTCTTCTTCTGTCGAAAATGTACCAATTTCATTGTCTACTGGAAATTACCCTTGTGATTTGAATCTTTGAGGAGCGTAGACCACAGGAGTATAACCACTGATGACGCCGTTAAATTTAAAGTGCACCTTTAAAGATGTTTGTTACTGGCCCAAGGTACTTAAATTCCTTCCCTCAATGACAACTGTAAGGTAGGCTGGCTGTTAGAACTAATAAACCAATAGCAATAGATGGGCAAACTAGCTTATCTTAATAACATAGATACAGGTAGATTTGGTGAAAATAGATACAATAAAAATTACCTGCAAAGACGTAATATAGACTCAGCATGTTCAGAACACCAAGTTAGCTCACCATGTTAAGAACAGCGCAACCTTCATCTACTCCTTAAATTCCATGCAATTATTATCTTAAACTTGCAAGTGGGGAGTAATTTTTACACAGATGGTTTCTTTTTTAGAATAATATATGAATATTTTTCATGCGCCAATTATTTTGCTTCACCGAACGAATAGAACAAGGGCACGTACATACAGCTATGAGCAGTCCACGTGAAACAGCCAGGAGGCTATGTGAACTGAGCGCACAATGGCACTGTGTTAATGTGATTATGGCTATGGACCTTTTTCATTTCACAGAGAAAACTTAGCAAAGTAGGAACCTCAGTGACCTCATACGTATGTGGCTATACCCTCAGAGATAAAGGTGCAAAAACTGCCTAGAAAAGATACAGATGCTTGTTGCTGGGGCAGTACCCTATCGGTGCATACAATTGTAAAATTGTGTTTTTCTTGGAAAACATACTCATTTGTATCGAAAGAGAACATTACTGTGCTTTTAGGGTACATTTGGGAAAATGTATCCTTGAAGAACAAAAATGTACCTCCACTGTTTATTTCTGAGAGTGTATGACACTGTCCAAGAACCATTATTCTACCTGCATTCCACTCCAGGAACCACTGCTCTGCACATGGTCCTGCACATTGAGAATTAGACATGAAATTGACCACCCCTAGAGTTTAAGTTGCCTTGTCTTCAGTCCTTTGAAATGGTGAGAGTGTACCTACCCATCACATTTGCAGCATGTTTCCGGGGTTTTTTGAAGTGCAGGACAGTATGAAGCGTGAAGCATGGCTGACCGCCGGCAGCTGTGGACGGCTTTGAGCCGCAGAGCTACAGCTCAGCGTTACTTACACTCAAAGTGGGAGCTACAGCTCAGCGTTACTTACACTCAAAGTGGGAGCTACACCTCAGCGTTACTTACACTCAAAGTGGGAGTTACAGCTAAGCGTTACTTACACTCAAAGTGGGAGCTACACCTCAGCGTTACTTACACTCAAAGTGGGAGCTACAGCTCAGCGTTACTTCCACTCAAAGTGGGAGTTACAGCTCAGCGTTACTTACACTCAAAGTGGGAGCTACAGCTCAGCGTTACTTACACTCAAAGTGGGAGCTAGAGCTCAGCGTTACTTACACTCAAAGTGGGAGTTACAGCTCAGCGTTACTTACACTCAAAGTGGGAGTTACAGCTCAGCGTTACTTACACTCAAAGTGGGAGTTACAGCTCAGCGTTACTTACACTCAAAGTGGGAGTTACAGCACAGCGTTACTTACACTAAAAGTGGGAGTTACAGCACAGCGTTACTTACACTCAAAGTGGGAGTTACAGCACAGCGTTACTTACACTCAAAGTGGGAGCTACAGCACAGCATTACTTACACTCAAAGTGGGAGTTACAGCACAGCGTTACTTACACTCGAAGTGGGAGTTACAGCTCAGCGTTACTTACACTCAAAGTGGGAGCTACAGCTCAGCGTTACTTACACTCAAAGTGGGAGTTACAGCTGAGCGTTACTTCCACTCAAAGTGGGAGTTACAGCACAGCGTTACTTACACTCAAAGTGGGAGTTACAGCACAGCGTTACTTACACTCAAAGTGGGAGTTACAGCACAGCGTTACTTACACTCAAAGTGGGAGTTACAGCACAGCGTTACTTACACTCAAAGTGGGAGTTACAGCACAGCGTTACTTACACTCAAAGTGGGAGTTACAGCACAGCGTTACTTACACTCAAAGTGGGAGCTACAGCTCAGCGTTACTTACACTCAAAGTGGGAGTTACAGCACAACGTTACTTACACTCAAAGTGGGAGTTACAGCACAACGTTACTTACACTCAAAGTGGGAGCTACAGCTCAGCGTTACTTACACTCAAAGTGGGAGTTACAGCACAGCGTTACGTACACTCAAAGTGGGAGCTACAGCTCAGCGTTACTTACACTCAAAGTGGAAGTTACAGCTCAGCGTTACTTAGACTCAAAGTGGGAGCTACAGCTCAGCTTTACTTACACTCAAAGTGGGAGTTACAGCTGAGCGTTACTTCCACTCAAAGTGGGAGTTACAGCACAGCGTTACTTACACTCAAAGTGGGAGTTACAGCACAGCGTTACTTACACTCAAAGTGGGAGTTACAGCACAACGTTACTTACACTCAAAGTGGGAGCTACAGCTCAGCGTTACTTACACTCAAAGTGGGAGTTACAGCACAGCGTTACTTACACTCAAAGTGGGAGCTACAGCTCAGCGTTACTTACACTCAAAGAGGGAGCTACAGCTCAGCGTTACTTACACTCAAAGTGGGAGCTACAGCTCAGCGTTACTTACACTCAAAGTGGGAGCTACAGCTCAGCGTTACTTACACTCAAAGTGGGAGTTACAGCACAGCGTTACTTACACTCGAAGTGGGAGTTACAGCTCAGCGTTTCTTACACTCAAAGTGGGAGCTACAGCTCAGCGTTACTTACACTCAAAGTGGGAGTTACAGCACAGCGTTACTTACACTCAAAGTGGGAGTTACAACTGAGCGTTACTTCCACTCAAAGTGGGAGTTACAGCACAGCGTTACTTACACTCAAAGTGGGAGTTACAGCTGAGCGTTACTTACACTCAAAGTGGGAGTTACAGCACAGCGTTGCTTACACACAAAGTGGGAGCTACAGCTCAGCGTTACTTACACTCAAAGTGGGAGTTACGGCACAGCGTTACTTCCACTCAAAGTGGGAGCTACAGCTCAGCGTTGCTTACACTCAAAGTGGGAGTTACAGCTCAGCGTTGCTTACACTCAAAGTGGGAGTTACAGCTCAGCGTTACTTACACTCAAAGTGGGAGCTACAGCTCAGCGTTACTTACACTCAAAGTGGGAGTTACAGCACAGCGTTACTTACACTCGAAGTGGGAGTTACAGCTCAGCGTTACTTACACTCAAAGTGGGAGCTACAGCTCAGCGTTACTTACACTCAAAGTGGGAGTTAGAGCACAGCGTTACTTACACTCAAAGTGGGAGCTACAGCTCAGAGTTACTTACACTCAAAGTGGGAGTTACAGCACAGCGTTACTTACACTCAAAGTGGGAGCTACAGCTCAGCGTTGCTTACACTCAAACTGGGAGTTACAGCTCAGCGTTGCTTACACTCAAAGTGGGAGTTACAGCTCAGCGTTGCTTACACTCAAAGTGGGAGTTACAGCTCAGCGTTACTGACACTCAAAGTGGGAGCTACAGCTCAGCGTTACTTACACTCAAAGTGGGAGCTACAGCTCAGCGTTACTTACACTCAAAGTGGGAGCTACAGCTCAGCGTTACTTACACTCAAAGTGGGAGCTACAGCTCAGCGTTACTTCCACTCAAAGTGGGAGTTACAGCACAGCGTTACTTATACTCAAAGTGGGAGTTACAGCACAGCGTTACTTACACTCAAAGTGGGAGTTACAGCACAACGTTACTTACACTCAAAGTGGGAGGTACAGCTCAGCGTTACTTACACTCAAAGTGGGAGTGACAGCACAGCGTTGCTTACACACAAAGTGGGAGCTACAGCTCAGCGTTACTTACATTCAAAGTGGGAGTTACAGCACAGCGTTAGTTACACTCAAAGTGGGAGTTACAGCTCAGCGTTACTTACACTCAAAGTGGGAGTTACAGCACAGCGTTACTTACACTCAAAGTGGGAGCTACAGCTCAGCGTTACTCACACTCAAAGTGGGAGTTACAGCTCAGCGTTACTTAGACTCAAAGTGAGAGCTACAGCTCAGCTTTACTTACACTCAAAGTGGGAGTTACAGCTGAGCGTTACTTCCACTCAAAGTGGGAGTTACAGCACAGCGTTACTTACACTCAAAGTGGGAGTTACAGCTCAGCGTTACTTAGACTCAAAGTGGGAGTTACAGCTCAGCGTTACTTACACTCAAAGTGGGAGTTACAGCACAGCGTTACTTCCACTCAAAGTGGGAGCTACAGCTCAGCGTTGCTTACACTCAAACTGGGAGTTACAGCTCAGCGTTGCTTACACTCAAAGTGGGAGTTACAGCTCAGCGTTACTTACACTCAAAGTAGGAGTTACAGCACAGCGTTACTTACACTCAAAGTGGGAGTTACAGCACAGCGTTACTTACACTCGAAGTGGGAGCTACAGCTCAGCGTTACTTACACTCAAAGTGGGAGTTACAGCACAACGTTACTTACACTCAAAGTGGGAGCTACAGCTCAGCGTTACTTACACTCAAAGTGGGAGTTACAGCACAGCGTTACGTACACTCAAAGTGGGAGCTACAGCTCAGCGTTACTTACACTCAAAGTGGAAGTTACAGCTCAGCGTTACTTAGACTCAAAGTGGGAGCTACAGCTCAGCTTTACTTACACTCAAAGTGGGAGTTACAGCTGAGCGTTACTTCCACTCAAAGTGGGAGTTACAGCACAGCGTTACTTACACTCAAAGTGGGAGTTACAGCACAGCGTTACTTACACTCAAAGTGGGAGTTACAGCACAACGTTACTTACACTCAAAGTGGGAGCTACAGCTCAGCGTTACTTACACTCAAAGTGGGAGTTACAGCACAGCGTTACTTACACTCAAAGTGGGAGCTACAGCTCAGCGTTACTTACTCTCAAAGAGGGAGCTACAGCTCAGCGTTACTTACACTCAAAGTGGGAGCTACAGCTCAGCGTTACTTACACTCAAAGTGGGAGTTACAGCACAGCGTTACTTACACTCAAAGTGGGAGCTACAGCTCAGCGTTGCTTACACTCAAAGTGGGAGTTACAGCTCAGCGTTGCTTACACTCAAAGTGGGAGTTACAGCTCAGCGTTACTTACACTCAAAGTGGGAGCTACAGCTCAGCGTTACTTACACTCAAAGTGGGAGTTACAGCACAGCGTTACTTACACTCGAAGTGGGAGTTACAGCTCAGCGTTTCTTACACTCAAAGTGGGAGCTACAGCTCAGCGTTACTTACACTCAAAGTGGGAGTTACAGCACAGCGTTACTTACACTCAAAGTGGGAGTTACAACTGAGCGTTACTTCCACTCAAAGTGGGAGTTACAGCACAGCGTTACTTACACTCAAAGTGGGAGTTACAGCTGAGCGTTACTTACACTCAAAGTGGGAGTTACAGCACAGCGTTGCTTACACACAAAGTGGGAGCTACAGCTCAGCGTTACTTACACTCAAAGTGGGAGTTACGGCACAGCGTTACTTCCACTCAAAGTGGGAGCTACAGCTCAGCGTTGCTTACACTCAAAGTGGGAGTTACAGCTCAGCGTTGCTTACACTCAAAGTGGGAGTTACAGCTCAGCGTTACTTACACTCAAAGTGGGAGCTACAGCTCAGCGTTACTTACACTCAAAGTGGGAGTTACAGCACAGCGTTACTTACACTCGAAGTGGGAGTTACAGCTCAGCGTTACTTACACTCAAAGTGGGAGCTACAGCTTAGCGTTACTTACACTCAAAGTGGGAGTTAGAGCACAGCGTTACTTACACTCAAAGTGGGAGCTACAGCTCAGAGTTACTTACACTCAAAGTGGGAGTTACAGCACAGCGTTACTTACACTCAAAGTGGGAGCTACAGCTCAGCGTTGCTTACACTCAAACTGGGAGTTACAGCTCAGCGTTGCTTACACTCAAAGTGGGAGTTACAGCTCAGCGTTGCTTACACTCAAAGTGGGAGTTACAGCTCAGCGTTACTGACACTCAAAGTGGGAGCTACAGCTCAGCGTTACTTACACTCAAAGTGGGAGCTACAGCTCAGCGTTACTTACACTCAAAGTGGGAGCTACAGCTCAGCGTTACTTACACTCAAAGTGGGAGCTACAGCTCAGCGTTACTTCCACTCAAAGTGGGAGTTACAGCACAGCGTTACTTATACTCAAAGTGGGAGTTACAGCACAGCGTTACTTACACTCAAAGTGGGAGTTACAGCACAACGTTACTTACACTCAAAGTGGGAGGTACAGCTCAGCGTTACTTACACTCAAAGTGGGAGTGACAGCACAGCGTTGCTTACACACAAAGTGGGAGCTACAGCTCAGCGTTACTTACATTCAAAGTGGGAGTTACAGCACAGCGTTAGTTACACTCAAAGTGGGAGTTACAGCTCAGCGTTACTTACACTCAAAGTGGGAGTTACAGCACAGCGTTACTTACACTCAAAGTGGGAGCTACAGCTCAGCGTTACTCACACTCAAAGTGGGAGTTACAGCTCAGCGTTACTTAGACTCAAAGTGAGAGCTACAGCTCAGCTTTACTTACACTCAAAGTGGGAGTTACAGCTGAGCGTTACTTCCACTCAAAGTGGGAAAGTGGGAGTTACAGCACAGCGTTACTTACACTCAAAGTGGGAGTTACAGCTCAGCGTTACTTAGACTCAAAGTGGGAGTTACAGCTCAGCGTTACTTACACTCAAAGTGGGAGTTACAGCACAGCGTTACTTCCACTCAAAGTGGGAGCTACAGCTCAGCGTTGCTTACACTCAAACTGGGAGTTACAGCTCAGCGTTGCTTACACTCAAAGTGGGAGTTACAGCTCAGCGTTACTTACACTCAAAGTGGGAGCTACAGCTCAGCGTTACTTACACTCAAAGTGGGAGTTACAGCACAGCGTTACTTACACTCGAAGTGGGAGTTACAGCTCAGCGTTTCTTACACTCAAAGTGGGAGCTACAGCTCAGCGTTACTTACACTCAAAGTGGGAGTTACAGCACAGCGTTACTTACACTCAAAGTGGGAGTTACAACTGAGCGTTACTTCCACTCAAAGTGGGAGTTACAGCACAGCGTTACTTACACTCAAAGTGGGAGTTACAGCTGAGCGTTACTTACACTCAAAGTGGGAGTTACAGCACAGCGTTGCTTACACACAAAGTGGGAGCTACAGCTCAGCGTTACTTACACTCAAAGTGGGAGTTACGGCACAGCGTTACTTCCACTCAAAGTGGGAGCTACAGCTCAGCGTTGCTTACACTCAAAGTGGGAGTTACAGCTCAGCGTTGCTTACACTCAAAGTGGGAGTTACAGCTCAGCGTTACTTACACTCAAAGTGGGAGCTACAGCTCAGCGTTACTTACACTCAAAGTGGGAGTTACAGCACAGCGTTACTTACACTCGAAGTGGGAGTTACAGCTCAGCGTTACTTACACTCAAAGTGGGAGCTACAGCTTAGCGTTACTTACACTCAAAGTGGGAGTTAGAGCACAGCGTTACTTACACTCAAAGTGGGAGCTACAGCTCAGAGTTACTTACACTCAAAGTGGGAGTTACAGCACAGCGTTACTTACACTCAAAGTGGGAGCTACAGCTCAGCGTTGCTTACACTCAAACTGGGAGTTACAGCTCAGCGTTGCTTACACTCAAAGTGGGAGTTACAGCTCAGCGTTGCTTACACTCAAAGTGGGAGTTACAGCTCAGCGTTACTGACACTCAAAGTGGGAGCTACAGCTCAGCGTTACTTACACTCAAAGTGGGAGCTACAGCTCAGCGTTACTTACACTCAAAGTGGGAGCTACAGCTCAGCGTTACTTACACTCAAAGTGGGAGCTACAGCTCAGCGTTACTTCCACTCAAAGTGGGAGTTACAGCACAGCGTTACTTATACTCAAAGTGGGAGTTACAGCACAGCGTTACTTACACTCAAAGTGGGAGTTACAGCACAACGTTACTTACACTCAAAGTGGGAGGTACAGCTCAGCGTTACTTACACTCAAAGTGGGAGTGACAGCACAGCGTTGCTTACACACAAAGTGGGAGCTACAGCTCAGCGTTACTTACATTCAAAGTGGGAGTTACAGCACAGCGTTAGTTACACTCAAAGTGGGAGTTACAGCTCAGCGTTACTTACACTCAAAGTGGGAGTTACAGCACAGCGTTACTTACACTCAAAGTGGGAGCTACAGCTCAGCGTTACTCACACTCAAAGTGGGAGTTACAGCTCAGCGTTACTTAGACTCAAAGTGAGAGCTACAGCTCAGCTTTACTTACACTCAAAGTGGGAGTTACAGCTGAGCGTTACTTCCACTCAAAGTGGGAGTTACAGCACAGCGTTACTTACACTCAAAGTGGGAGTTACAGCTCAGCGTTACTTAGACTCAAAGTGGGAGTTACAGCTCAGCGTTACTTACACTCAAAGTGGGAGTTACAGCACAGCGTTACTTCCACTCAAAGTGGGAGCTACAGCTCAGCGTTGCTTACACTCAAACTGGGAGTTACAGCTCAGCGTTGCTTACACTCAAAGTGGGAGTTACAGCTCAGCGTTACTTACACTCAAAGTAGGAGTTACAGCACAGCGTTACTTACACTCAAAGTGGGAGTTACAGCACAGCGTTACTTACACTCGAAGTGGGAGCTACAGCTCAGCGTTACTTACACTCAAAGTGGGAGTTACAGCTCAGCGTTACTTACACTCAAAGTAGGAGTTACAGCACAGCGTTACTTACACTCAAAGTGGGAGTTTCAGCACAGCGTTACTTACACTCAAAGTGGGAGCGACAGCTCAGCGTTACTTACACTCAAAGTGGGAGTTAAATCTCAGCGTTACTTACACTCAAAGTGGGAGTTACTGCACAGCGTTACTTACAATCAAAGTGGGAGCTACAGCTCAGCGTTGCTTACACTCAAAGTGGGAGTTACAGCACAACGTTACTTACACACAAAGTGGGAGCTACAGCTCAGCGTTACTTACACTCAAAGTGGGAGCTACAGCTCAGCGTTACTTACACTCAAAGTGGGAGTTACAGCTCAGCGTTACTTAGACTCAAAGTGGTAGCTACAGCTCAGCTTTACTTACACTCAAAGTGGGAGTTACTGCACAGCGTTACTTACAATCAAAGTGGGAGTTACAGCTGAGCGTTACTTCCACTCAAAGTGGGAGTTACAGCACAGCGTTACTTACACTCAAAGTGGGAGTTACAGCTGAGCGTTACTTCCACTCAAAGTGGGAGCTACAGCTCAGCGTTACTTACACTCAAAGTGGGAGTTACAGCTCAGCATTACTTACACTCAAAGTGGGAGTTACAGCACAGCGTTACTTACAATCAAAGTGGGAGCTACAGCTCAGCGTTGCTTACACTCAAAGTGGGAGTTACAGCACAACGTTACTTACACACAAAGTGGGAGCTACAGCTCAGCGTTACTTACACTCAAAGTGGGAGCTACAGCTCAGCGTTACTTACACTCAAAGTGGGAGTTACAGCTCAGCGTTACTTAGACTCAAAGTGGGAGCTACAGCTCAGCTTTACTTACACTCAAAGTGGGAGTTACAGCTCAGCGTTACTTACACTCAAAGTGGGAGTTACAGCTCAGCGTTACTTACACTCAAAGTGGGACCTACAGCTCAGCGTTACTTACACTCGAAGTGGGAGTTACACCTCAGCGTTACTTACACTCAAAGTAGGAGTTACAGCACAGCGTTACTTACACTCGAAGTGGGAGTTACAGCTCAGCGTTACTTTCAGTCAAAGTAGGAGTTACAGCACAGCGTTACTTACACTCAAAGTGGGAGTTACAGCACAGCGTTACTTCCACTCAAAGTGGGAGCTACAGCTCAGCGTTGCTTACACTCAAACTGGGAGTTACAGCTCCGCGTTGCTTACACTCAAAGTGGGAGTTACAGCTCAGCGTTCCTTACACTCAAAGTGGGAGTTACAGCTCAGCGTTACTTACACTCAAAGTGGGAGTTACAGCTCAGCGTTACTTACACTCAAAGTAGGAGTTACAGCACAGCGTTACTTACACACGAAGTGGGAGTTACAGCACAGCATTACTTACACTCAAAGTGGGAGCTACAGCTCAGCGTTACTTACACTCAAAGTGGGAGTTACAGCTCAGCGTTACTTACACTCAAAGTGGGAGTTACAGCACAGTGTTACTTACACTCAAAGTGGGAGTTACAGCACAGCGTTACTTACACTCAAAGTGGGAGTTACAGCTCAGCGTTACTTACACTCAAAGTGGGAGTTACAGCACAGCGTTACTTACACTCAAAGTGGGAGTTACAGCACAGCGTTACTTACAAAGTGGGAGCTACAGCTCAGCGTTACTTACAAAGTGGGAGCTACAGCTCAGCGTTACTTACACTCAAAGTGGGAGTTACAGCACAGCATTACTTACACTCAAAGTGGGAGTTCCAGTTCAGCGTTACTTACACTCAAAGTGGGAGTTACAGCACAGCGTTACTTACACTCAAAGTGGGAGCTACAGCCCACCGTTACTTACACTCAAAGAGGGAGTTACAGCACAGCGTTACTTACACTCAAAGTGGGAGCTACAGCTCAGCGTTACTTACACTCAAAGTGGGAGTTACAGCTCAGCGTTACTTAGACTCAAAGTGGGAGCTACAGCTCAGCTTTACTTACACTCAAAGTGGGAGTTACAGCTGAGCGTTACTTCCACTCAAAGTGGGAGTTACAGCACAGCGTTACTTACACTCAAAGTGGGAGTTACAGCACAGCGTTACTTACACTCAAAGTGGGAGCTACAGCTCAGCGTTACTTACACTCAAAGTGGGAGTTACAGCACAGCGTTACTTCCACTCAAAGTGGGAGCTACAGCTCAGCGTTGCTTACACTCAAACTGGGTGTTACAGCTCAGCGTTGCTTACACTCAAAGTGGGAGTTACAGCTCAGCGTTACTTACACTCAAAGTGGGAGTTACAGCTCCGCGTTACTTACACTCAAAGTGGGAGTTACAGCTCAGCGTTACTTACACTCAAAGTGGGAGTGACAGCTCAGCGTTACTTACACTCAAAGTGGTAGCTACAGCTCAGCGTTACTTACACTCGAAGTGGGAGTTACAGCTCAGCGTTTCTTACACTCAAAGTAGGAGTTACAGCACAGCGTTACTTACACTCAAAGTGGGAGTTACAGCACAGCGTTACTTACACTCAAAGTGGGAGCTACAGCTCAGCGTTACTTACACTAAAAGTGGGAGTTACAGCTCAGCGTTACTTACACTCAAAGTGGGAGTTACAGCACAGCGTTACTTACACTCAAAGTGGGAGTTACAGCACAGCGTTACTTACACTCAAAGTGGGAGCTACAGCTCAGCGTTACTTACACTCAAAGTGGGAGTTACAGCTCAGCGTTACTTACACTCAAAGTGGGAGTTACAGCTCAGCTTTACTTACACTCAAAGTGGGAGTTACAGCACAGCGTTACTTACAATCAAAGTGGGAGCTACAGCTCAGCGTTGCTTACACTCAAAGTGGGAGTTACAGCACAACGTTACTTACACACAAAGTGGGAGCTACAGCTCAGCGCTACTTACACTCAAAGTGGGAGTTACAGCACAGCGTTTTTTACACTCAAAGTGGGAGCTACAGCTCAGCGTTACTTACACTCAAAGTGGGAGTTACAGCTCAGCGTGACTTAGACTCAAAGTGGGAGCTACAGCTCAGCTTTACTTACACTGAAAGTGGGAGTTACAGCTGAGCGTTACTTCCACTCAAAGTGGGAGTTACAGCACAGCGTTACTTACACTCAAAGTGGGAGTTACAGCACAGCGTTACTTACACTCAAAGTGGGAGCTACAGCTAAGCGTTACTTACACTCAAAGTGCGAGTTACAGCTCAGCGTTACTTAGACTCAAAGTGGGAGCTACAGCTCAGCTTTACTTACACTCAAAGTGGGAGTTACAGCTGAGCGTTACTTCCACTCAAAGTGGGAGTGACAGCACAGCGTTACTTACACTCAAAGTGGGAGTTACAGCACAGCGTTACTTACACTCAAAGTGGGAGCTACAGCTCAGCGTTACTTACACTCAAAGTGAGAGTTACAGCTCAGCGTTACTTAGACTCAAAGTGGGAGCTACAGCTCAGCTTTACTTACACTCAAAGTGGGAGTTACAGCTGAGCGTTACTTCCACTCAAAGTGGGAGTTACAGCACAGCGTTACTTACACTCAAAGTGGGAGTTACAGCACAGCGTTACTTACACTCAAAGTGGGAGCTACAGCTCAGCGTTACTTACACTCAAAGTGGGAGTTACAGGTCAGCGTTACTTAGACTCAAAGTGGGAGCTACAGCTCAGCTTTACTTAGACTCAAAGTGGGAGCTACAGCTCAGCGTTGCTTACACTCAAACTGGGAGTTACAGCTGAGCGTTACTTCCACTCAAAGTGGGAGTTACAGCTCAGCGTTACTTACACTCAAAGTAGGAGCTACAGCACAGCGTTACTTACACTCAAAGTGGTAGCTACAGCTCAGCGTTACTTACACTCGAAGTGGGAGTTACAGCTCAGCGTTTCTTACACTCAAAGTAGGAGTTACAGCACAGCGTTACTTACACTCAAAGTGGGAGTTACAGCACAGCGTTACTTACACTCAAAGTGGGAGATACAGCTCAGCGTTACTTACACTCAAAGTGGGAGTTACAGCTCAGCGTTACTTACACTCAAAGTGGGAGTTACAGCTCAGCGTTACTTACACTCAAAGTGGGAGTTACAGCACAACGTTACTTACAATCAAAGTGGGAGCTAAAGCTCAGCGTTGCTTACACTCAAAGTGGGAGTTACAGCACAACGTTACTTACACACAAAGTGGGAGCTACAGCTCAGCGTTACTTACACTCAAAGTGGGAGTTACAGCACAGCGTTATTTACACTCAAAGTGGGAGCTACAGCTCAGCGTTACTTACACTCAAAGTGGGAGTTACAGCTCAGCGTTACTTAGACTCAAAGTGGGAGCTACAGCTCAGCTTTACTAACACTCAAAGTGGGAGTTACAGCTGAGCGTTACTTCCACTCAAAGTGGGAGTTACAGCGCAGCGTTACTTACACTCAAAGTGGGAGTTACAGCACAGCGTTACTTACACTCAAAGTGGGAGCTACAGCTCAGCGTTACTTACACTCAAAGTGCGAGTTACAGCTCAGCGTTACTTAGACTCAAAGTGGGAGCTACAGCTCAGCTTTACTTACACTAAAGTGGGAGTTACAGCTGAGCGTTACTTCCACTCAAAGTGGGAGTTACAGCACAGCGTTACTTACACTCAAAGTGGGAGTTACAGCACAGCGTTACTTACACTCAAAGTAGGAGCTACAGCTCAGCGTTACTTACACTCAAAGTGAGAGTTACAGCTCAGCGTTACTTAGACTCAAAGTGGGAGCTACAGCTCAGCTTTACTTACACTCAAAGTGGGAGTTACTGCTGAGCGTTACTTCCACTCAAAGTGGGAGTTACAGCACAGCGTTACTTACACTCAAAGTGGGAGTTACAGCACAGCGTTACTTACACTCAAAGTGGGAGCTACAGCTCAGCGTCACTTACACTCAAAGTGGGAGTTACAGCTCAGCGTTACTTACACTCAAAGTGGGAGTTACAGCTCAGCGTTGCTTACACTCAAAGTGGGAGTTACAGCTCAGCGTTACTTACACTCAAAGTGGGAGTTACAGCACAGCGTTACTTACACTCAAAGTGGGAGTTACAGCTCAGCGTTACTTACACTCAAAGTAGGAGTTACAGCACAGCGTTACTTACACTGAAAGTGGGAGTTACAGCTCAGCGTTACTTACACTCAAAGTGGGAGTTACAGCTCAGCGTTACTTAGACTCAAAGTGGGAGCTACAGCTCAGCTTTACTTACACTGAAAGTGGGAGTTACAGCTGAGCGTTACTTCCACTCAAAGTGGGAGTTACAGCACAGCGTTACTTCCACTCAAAGTGGGAGCTACAGCTCAGCGTTGCTTACACTCAAACTGGGTGTTACAGCTCAGCGTTGCTTACACTCAAAGTGGGAGTTACAGCTCAGCGTTACTTACACTCAAAGTGGGAGTTACAGCTCAGCGTTACTTACACTCAAAGTGGGAGTTACAGCTCAGCGTTACTTACACTCAAAGTGGGAGTTACAGCTCAGCGTTACTTACACTCAAAGTGGTAGTTACAGCTCAGCGTTACTTACACTCAAAGTGGGAGTTACAGCTCAGCTTTACTTACACTCAAAGTGGGAGTTACAGCACAGCGTTACTTACAATCAAAGTGGGAGCTACAGCTCAGCGTTGCTTACACTCAAAGTGGGAGTTACAGCACAACGTTACTTACACACAAAGTGGGAGCTACAGCTCAGCGTTACTTACACTCAAAGTGGGAGTTACAGCACAGCGTTTTTTACACTCAAAGTGGGAGCTACAGCTCAGCGTTACTTACACTCAAAGTGGGAGTTACAGCTCAGCGTTACTTAGACTCAAAGTGGGAGCTACAGCTCAGCTTTACTTACACTGAAAGTGGGAGTTACAGCTGAGCGTTACTTCCACTCAAAGTGGGAGTGACAGCACAGCGTTACTTACACTCAAAGTGGGAGTTACAGCACAGCGTTACTTACACTCAAAGTGGGAGCTACAGCTCAGCGTTACTTACACTCAAAGTGAGAGTTACAGCTCAGCGTTACTTATACTCAAAGTGGGAGCTACAGCTCAGCTTTACTTACACTCAAAGTGGGAGTTACAGCTGAGTGTTACTTCCACTCAAAGTGGGAGTTACAGCACAGCGTTACTTACACTCAAAGTGGGAGTTACAGCACAGCGTTACTTACACTCAAAGTGGGAGCTACAGCTCAGCGTTACTTACACTCAAAGTGGGAGTTACAGGTCAGCGTTACTTAGACTCAAAGTGGGAGCTACAGCTCAGCTTTACTTAGACTCAAAGTGGGAGCTACAGCTCAGCGTTGCTTACACTCAAATTGGGAGTTACAGCTGAGCGTTACTTCCACTCAAAGTGGGAGTTACAGCTCAGCGTTACTTACACTCAAAGTAGGAGCTACAGCACAGCGTTACTTACACTCAAAGTGGTAGCTACAGCTCAGCGTTACTTACACTCGAAGTGGGAGTTACAGCTCAGCGTTTCTTACACTCAAAGTAGGAGTTACAGCACAGCGTTACTTACACTCAAAGTGGGAGTTACAGCACAGCGTTACTTACACTCAAAGTGGGAGATACAGCTCAGCGTTACTTACACTCAAAGTGGGAGTTACAGCTCAGCGTTACTTACACTCAAAGTGGGAGTTACAGCTCAGCGTTACTTACACTCAAAGTGGGAGTTACAGCACAACGTTACTTACAATCAAAGTGGGAGCTAAAGCTCAGCGTTGCTTACACTCAAAGTGGGAGTTACAGCACAACGTTACTTACACACAAAGTGGGAGCTACAGCTCAGCGTTACTTACACTCAAAGTGGGAGTTACAGCACAGCGTTATTTACACTCAAAGTGGGAGCTACAGCTCAGCGTTACTTACACTCAAAGTGGGAGTTACAGCTCAGCGTTACTTAGACTCAAAGTGGGAGCTACAGCTCAGCTTTACTAACACTCAAAGTGGGAGTTACAGCTGAGCGTTACTTCCACTCAAAGTGGGAGTTACAGCGCAGCGTTACTTACACTCAAAGTGGGAGTTACAGCACAGCGTTACTTACACTCAAAGTGGGAGCTACAGCTCAGCGTTACTTACACTCAAAGTGCGAGTTACAGCTCAGCGTTACTTAGACTCAAAGTGGGAGCTACAGCTCAGCTTTACTTACACTAAAGTGGGAGTTACAGCTGAGCGTTACTTCCACTCAAAGTGGGAGTTACAGCACAGCGTTACTTACACTCAAAGTGGGAGTTACAGCACAGCGTTACTTACACTCAAAGTGGGAGCTACAGCTCAGCGTTACTTACACTCAAAGTGAGAGTTACAGCTCAGTGTTACTTTGACTCAAAGTGGGAGCTACAGCTCAGCTTTACTTACACTCAAAGTGGGAGTTACTGCTGAGCGTTACTTCCACTCAAAGTGGGAGTTACAGCACAGCGTTACTTACACTCAAAGTGGGAGTTACAGCACAGCGTTACTTACACTCAAAGTGGGAGCTACAGCTCAGCGTCACTTACACTCAAAGTGGGAGTTACAGCTCAGCGTTACTTACACTCAAAGTGGGAGTTACAGCTCAGCGTTGCTTACACTCAAAGTGGGAGTTACAGCTCAGCGTTACTTACACTCAAAGTGGGAGTTACAGCACAGCGTTACTTACACTCAAAGTGGGAGTTACAGCTCAGCGTTACTTACACTCAAAGTAGGAGTTACAGCACAGCGTTACTTACACTGAAAGTGGGAGTTACAGCTCAGCGTTACTTACACTCAAAGTGGGAGTTACAGCTCAGCGTTACTTAGACTCAAAGTGGGAGCTACAGCTCAGCTTTACTTACACTGAAAGTGGGAGTTACAGCTGAGCGTTACTTCCACTCAAAGTGGGAGTTACAGCACAGCGTTACTTCCACTCAAAGTGGGAGCTACAGCTCAGCGTTGCTTACACTCAAACTGGGTGTTACAGCTCAGCGTTGCTTACACTCAAAGTGGGAGTTACAGCTCAGCGTTACTTACACTCAAAGTGGGAGTTACAGCTCAGCGTTACTTACACTCAAAGTGGGAGTTACAGCTCAGCGTTACTTACACTCAAAGTGGGAGTTACAGCTCAGCGTTACTTACACTCAAAGTGGTAGTTACAGCTCAGCGTTACTTACACTCAAAGTGGGAGTTACAGCTCAGCTTTACTTACACTCAAAGTTGGAGTTACAGCACAGCGTTACTTACAATCAAAGTGGGAGCTACAGCTCAGCGTTGCTTACACTCAAAGTGGGAGTTACAGCACAACGTTACTTACACACAAAGTGGGAGCTACAGCTCAGCGTTACTTACACTCAAAGTGGGAGTTACAGCACAGCGTTTTTTACACTCAAAGTGGGAGCTACAGCTCAGCGTTACTTACACTCAAAGTGGGAGTTACAGCTCAGCGTTACTTAGACTCAAAGTGGGAGCTACAGCTCAGCTTTACTTACACTGAAAGTGGGAGTTACAGCTGAGCGTTACTTCCACTCAAAGTGGGAGTTACAGCACAGCGTTACTTACACTCAAAGTGGGAGTTACAGCACAGCGTTACTTACACTCAAAGTGGGAGCTACAGCTAAGCGTTACTTACACTCAAAGTGCGAGTTACAGCTCAGCGTTACTTAGACTCAAAGTGGGAGCTACAGCTCAGCTTTACTTACACTCAAAGTGGGAGTTACAGCTGAGCATTACTTCCACTCAAAGTGGGAGTGACAGCACAGCGTTACTTACACTCAAAGTGGGAGTTACAGCACAGCGTTACTTACACTCAAAGTGGGAGCTACAGCTCAGCGTTACTTACACTCAAAGTGAGAGTTACAGCTCAGCGTTACTTAGACTCAAAGTGGGAGCTACAGCTCAGCGTTGCTTACACTCAAACTGGGAGTTACAGCTGAGCGTTACTTCCACTCAAAGTGGGAGTTACAGCTCATAGTTACTTACACTCAAAGTAGGAGCTACAGCACAGCGTTACTTACACTCAAAGTGGTAGCTACAGCTCAGCGTTACTTACACTCGAAGTGGGAGTTACAGCTCAGCGTTTCTTACACTCAAAGTAGGAGTTACAGCACAGCGTTACTTACACTCAAAGTGGGAGTTACAGCACAGCGTTACTTACACTCAAAGTGGGAGATACAGCTCAGCGTTACTTACACTCAAAGTGGGAGTTACAGCTCAGCGTTACTTACACTCAAAGTGGGAGTTACAGCTCAGCGTTACTTACACTCAAAGTGGGAGTTACAGCACAACGTTACTTACAATCAAAGTGGGAGCTAAAGCTCAGCGTTGCTTACACTCAAAGTGGGAGTTACAGCACAACGTTACTTACACACAAAGTGGGAGCTACAGCTCAGCGTTACTTACACTCAAAGTGGGAGTTACAGCACAGCGTTATTTACACTCAAAGTGGGAGCTACAGCTCAGCGTTACTTACACTCAAAGTGGGAGTTACAGCTCAGCGTTACTTAGACTCAAAGTGGGAGCTACAGCTCAGCTTTACTAACACTCAAAGTGGGAGTTACAGCTGAGCGTTACTTCCACTCAAAGTGGGAGTTACAGCGCAGCGTTACTTACACTCAAAGTGGGAGTTACAGCACAGCGTTACTTACACTCAAAGTGGGAGCTACAGCTCAGCGTTACTTACACTCAAAGTGCGAGTTACAGCTCAGCGTTACTTAGACTCAAAGTGGGAGCTACAGCTCAGCTTTACTTACACTAAAGTGGGAGTTACAGCTGAGCGTTACTTCCACTCAAAGTGGGAGTTACAGCACAGCGTTACTTACACTCAAAGTGGGAGTTACAGCACAGCGTTACTTACACTCAAAGTGGGAGCTACAGCTCAGCGTTACTTACACTCAAAGTGAGAGTTACAGCTCAGCGTTACTTAGACTCAAAGTGGGAGCTACAGCTCAGCTTTACTTACACTCAAAGTGGGAGTTACTGCTGAGCGTTACTTCCACTCAAAGTGGGAGTTACAGCACAGCGTTACTTACACTCAAAGTGGGAGTTACAGCACAGCGTTACTTACACTCAAAGTGGGAGCTACAGCTCAGCGTCACTTACACTCAAAGTGGGAGTTACAGCTCAGCGTTACTTACACTCAAAGTGGGAGTTACAGCTGAGCGTTGCTTACACTCAAAGTGGGAGTTACAGCTCAGCGTTACTTACACTCAAAGTGGGAGTTACAGCACAGCGTTACTTACACTCAAAGTGGGAGTTACAGCTCAGCGTTACTTACACTCAAAGTAGGAGTTACAGCACAGCGTTACTTACACTGAAAGTGGGAGTTACAGCTCAGCGTTACTTACACTCAAAGTGGGAGTTACAGCTCAGCGTTACTTAGACTCAAAGTGGGAGCTACAGCTCAGCTTTACTTACACTGAAAGTGGGAGTTACAGCTGAGCGTTACTTCCACTCAAAGTGGGAGTTACAGCACAGCGTTACTTACACTCAAAGTGGGAGTTACAGCACAGCGTTACTTACACTCAAAGTGGGAGCTACAGCTCAGCGTTACTTACACTCAAAGTGCGAGTTACAGCTCAGCGTTACTTAGACTCAAAGTGGGAGCTACAGCTCAGCTTTACTTACACTCAAAGTGGGAGTTACAGCTGAGCGTTACTTCCACTCAAAGTGGGAGTTACAGCACAGCGTTACTTACACTCAAAGTGGGAGTTACAGCACAGCGTTACTTACACTCAAAGTGGGAGCTACAGCTCAGCGTTACTTACACTCAAAGTGAGAGTTACAGCACAGCATTACTTACACTCAAAGTGGGAGCTACAGCTCAGCGTTACTTACACTCAAAGTGGGAGTTACAGCTCAGCGTTACTTTCACTCAAAGTGGGAGTTACAGCACAGCGTTACTTACAATCAAAGTGGGAGTTACAGCACAGCGTTACTTACACTCAAAGTGGGAGTTACAGCTCAGCGTTACTTACACTCAAAGTGGGAGTTACAGCACAGCGTTACTTACACTCAAAGTGGGAGTTACAGCACAGCATTACTTACACTCAAAGTGGGAGTTACAGTTTAGCGTTACTTACACTCAAAGTGGGAGTTACAGCACAGCGTTACTTACACTCAAAGTGGGAGGTACAGCTCAGCGTTACTTACACTCAAAGTGGGAGTTACAGCACAGCGATACTTACACTCAAAGTGGGAGCTACAGCTCAGCGTTACTTACACTCAAAGTGGGAGTTACAGCTCAGCGTTACTTAGACTCAAAGTGGGAGTTACAGCACAGCGTTACTTACACTCAAAGTGGGAGCTACAGCTCAGCGTTACTTACACTCAAAGTGAGAGTTACAGCTCAGCGTTACTTAGACTCAAAGTGGGAGCTACAGCTCAGCTTTACTCATACTCAAAGTGGGAGTTACAGCTGAGCGTTACTTCCACTCAAAGTGGGAGTTACAGCACAGCGTTACTTACACTCAAAGTGGGAGTTACAGCACAGCGTTACTTACACTCAAAGTGGGAGCTACAGCTCAGCGTTACTTACACTCAAAGTGGGAGTTACAGGTCAGCGTTACTTAGACTCAAAGTGGGAGCTACAGCTCAGCTTTACTTAGACTCAAAGTGGGAGCTACAGCTCAGCGTTGCTTACACTCAAACTGGGAGTTACAGCTGAGCGTTACTTCCACTCAAAGTGGGAGTTACAGCTCAGCGTTACTTAGACTCAAAGTGGGAGCTACAGCTCAGCTTTACTTACACTCAAAGTGGGAGTTACAGCTGAGCGTTACTTCCACTCAAAGTGGGAGTTACAGCACAGCGTTACTTACACTCAAAGTGGGAGTTTCAGCTCAGCGTTACTTACACTCAAAGTGGGAGTTACAGGTCAGCTTTACTTACACTCAAAGTGGGAGTTACAGCTGAGCGTTACTTCCACTCAAAGTGGGAGTTACAGCACAGCGTTACTTACACTCAAAGTGGGAGTTACAGCACAGCGTTACTTACACTCAAAGTGGGAGTTACAGCACAGCGTTACTTACACTCAAAGTGGGAGCTACAGCTCAGCGTTACTTACACTCAAAGTGAGAGTTACAGCTCAGCGTTACTTAGACTCAAAGTGGGAGCTACAGCTCAGCTTTACTTACACTCAAAGTGGGAGCTACAGCTCAGCGTTGCTTACACTCAAACTGGGTGTTACAGCTCAGCGTTGCTTACACTCAAAGTGGGAGTTACAGCTCAGCGTTACTTACACTCAAAGTGGGAGTTACAGCTCAGCGTTACTTACACTCAAAGTGGGAGTTACAGCTCAGCGTTACTTAGACTCAAAGTGGGAGCTACAGCTCAGCGTTACTTACACTCAAAGTGGGAGTTACAGCTGAGCGTTACTTCCACTCAAAGTGGGAGTTACAGCACAGCGTTACTTACACTCAAAGTGGGAGTTACAGCTCAGCGTTACTTACACTCAAAGTGGGAGTTACAGCTCAGCGTTACTTACACTCAAAGTGGGAGTTACAGCACAGCGTTACTTCCACTCAAAGTGGGAGCTACAGCTCAGCGTTGCTTACACTCAAACTGGGTGTTACAGCTCAGCGTTGCTTACACTCAAAGTGGGAGTTACAGCTCAGCGTTACTTACACTCAAAGTGGGAGTTACAGCTCAGCGTTACTTACACTCAAAGTGGGAGTTACAGCTCAGCGTTACTTACACTCAAAGTGGGAGTTACAGCTCAGCGTTACTTACACTCAAAGTGGTAGCTACAGCTCAGCGTTACTTACACTCGAAGTGGGAGTTACAGCTCAGCTTTACTTACACTCAAAGTGGGAGTTACAGCTGAGCGTTACTTCCACTCAAAGTGCGAGTTACAGCTCAGCGTTACTTAGACTCAAAGTGGGAGCTACAGCTCAGCTTTACTTACACTCAAAGTGGGAGTTACAGCTGAGCGTTACTTCCACTCAAAGTGGGAGTTACAGCACAGCGTTACTTACACTCAAAGTGGGAGTTACAGCACAGCGTTACTTACACTCAAAGTGGGAGCTACAGCTCAGCGTTACTTACACTCAAAGTGGGAGCTACAGCTCAGCTTTACTTACACTCAAAGTGGGAGTTACAGCTGAGCGTTACTTCCACTCAAAGTGGGAGTTACAGCACAGCGTTACTTACACTCAAAGTGGGAGTTACAGCACAGCGTTACTTACACTCAAAGTGGGAGCTACAGCTCAGCGTTACTTACACTCAAAGTGAGAGTTACAGCTCAGCGTTACTTAGACTCAAAGTGGGAGCTACAGCTCAGCTTTACTCATACTCAAAGTGGGAGTTACAGCTGAGCGTTACTTCCACTCAAAGTGGGAGTTACAGCACAGCGTTACTTACACTCAAAGTGGGAGTTACAGCACAGCGTTACTTACACTCAAAGTGGGAGCTACAGCTCAGCGTTACTTACACTCAAAGTGGGAGTTACAGGTCAGCGTTACTTAGACTCAAAGTGGGAGCTACAGCTCAGCTTTACTTAGACTCAAAGTGGGAGCTACAGCTCAGCGTTGCTTACACTCAAACTGGGAGTTACAGCTGAGCGTTACTTCCACTCAAAGTGGGAGTTACAGCTCAGCGTTACTTAGACTCAAAGTGGGAGCTACAGCTCAGCTTTACTTACACTCAAAGTGGGAGTTACAGGTCAGCTTTACTTACACTCAAAGTGGGAGTTACAGCTGAGCGTTACTTCCACTCAAAGTGGGAGTTACAGCACAGCGTTACTTACACTCAAAGTGGGAGTTACAGCACAGCGTTACTTACACTCAAAGTGGGAGTTACAGCACAGCGTTACTTACACTCAAAGTGGGAGCTACAGCTCAGCGTTACTTACACTCAAAGTGAGAGTTACAGCTCAGCGTTACTTAGACTCAAAGTGGGAGCTACAGCTCAGCTTTACTTACACTCAAAGTGGGAGCTACAGCTCAGCGTTGCTTACACTCAAACTGGGTGTTACAGCTCAGCGTTGCTTACACTCAAAGTGGGAGTTACAGCTCAGCGTTACTTACACTCAAAGTGGGAGTTACAGCTCAGCGTTACTTACACTCAAAGTGGGAGTTACAGCTCAGCGTTACTTAAACTCAAAGTGGGAGTTACAGCTCAGCGTTACTTACACTCAAAGTGGTAGCTACAGCTCAGCGTTACTTACACTCGAAGTGGGAGTTACAGTTCAGCGTTTCTTACACTCAAAGTAGGAGTTACAGCACAGCGTTACTTACACTCAAAGTGGGAGTTACAGCACAGCGTTACTTACACTCAAAGTGCGAGTTACAGCCCAGCGTTACTTAGACTCAAAGTGGGAGTTACAGCTCAGCGTTACTTACACTCAAAGTGGGAGTTACAGCTCAGCGTTACTTACACTCAAAGTGGGAGTTACAGCACAGCGTTATTTACACTCAAAGTGGGAGTTACAGCACAGCGTTACTTACACTCAAAGTGGGAGCTACAGCTCAGCGTTACTTACACTCAAAGTGGGAGTTACAGCTCAGCGTTACTTACACTCAAAGTGGGAGTTACAGCTCAGCTTTACTTACACTCAAAGTGGGAGTTACAGCTGAGCGTTACTTCCACTCAAAGTGCGAGTTACAGCTCAGCGTTACTTAGACTCAAAGTGGGAGCTACAGCTCAGCTTTACTTACACTCAAAGTGGGAGTTACAGCTGAGCGTTACTTCCACTCAAAGTGGGAGTTACAGCACAGCGTTACTTACACTCAGTGGGAGTTACAGCACAGCGTTACTTACACTCAAAGTGGGAGCTACAGCTCAGCGTTACTTACACTCAAAGTGGGAGCTACAGCTCAGCTTTACTTACACTCAAAGTGGGAGTTACAGCTGAGCGTTACTTCCACTCAAAGTGGGAGTTACAGCACAGCGTTACTTACACTCAAAGTGGGAGTTACAGCACAGCGTTACTTACACTCAAAGTGGGAGCTACAGCTCAGCGTTACTTACACTCAAAGTGAGAGTTACAGCTCAGCGTTACTTAGACTCAAAGTGGGAGCTACAGCTCAGCTTTACTCATACTCAAAGTGGGAGTTACAGCTGAGCGTTACTTCCACTCAAAGTGGGAGTTACAGCACAGCGTTACTTACACTCAAAGTGGGAGTTACAGCACAGCGTTACTTACACTCAAAGTGGGAGCTACAGCTCAGCGTTACTTACACTCAAAGTGGGAGTTACAGGTCAGCGTTACTTAGACTCAAAGTGGGAGCTACAGCTCAGCTTTACTTAGACTCAAAGTGGGAGCTACAGCTCAGCGTTGCTTACACTCAAACTGGGAGTTACAGCTGAGCGTTACTTCCACTCAAAGTGGGAGTTACAGCTCAGCGTTACTTAGACTCAAAGTGGGAGCTACAGCTCAGCTTTACTTACACTCAAAGTGGGAGTTACAGCTGAGCGTTACTTCCACTCAAAGTGGGAGTTACAGCACAGGGTTACTTACACTCAAAGTGGGAGTTTCAGCTCAGCGTTACTTACACTCAAAGTGGGAGTTACAGGTCAGCTTTACTTACACTCAAAGTGGGAGTTACAGCTGAGCGTTACTTCCACTCAAAGTGGGAGTTACAGCACAGCGTTACTTACACTCAAAGTGGGAGTTACAGCACAGCGTTACTTACACTCAAAGTGGGAGTTACAGCACAGCGTTACTTACACTCAAAGTGGGAGCTACAGCTCAGCGTTACTTACACTCAAAGTGAGAGTTACAGCTCAGCGTTACTTAGACTCAAAGTGGGAGCTACAGCTCAGCTTTACTTACACTCAAAGTGGGAGTTACAGCTGAGCGTTACTTCCACTCAAAGTGGGAGTTACAGCACAGCGTTACTTACACTCAAAGTGGGAGTTACAGCACAGCGTTACTTACACTCAAAGTGGGAGCTACAGCTCAGCGTTACTTACACTCAAAGTGGGAGTTACAGGTCAGCGTTACTTAGACTCAAAGTGGGAGCTACAGCTCAGCTTTACTTAGACTCAAAGTGGGAGCTACAGCTCAGCGTTGCTTACACTCAAACTGGGAGTTACAGCTGAGCGTTACTTCCACTCAAAGTGGGAGTTACAGCTCAGCGTTACTTAGACTCAAAGTGGGAGCTACAGCTCAGCTTTACTTACACTCAAAGTGGGAGTTACAGCTGAGCGTTACTTACACTCAAAGTGGGAGTTTCAGCTCAGCGTTACTTACACTCAAAGTGGGAGTTACAGGTCAGCTTTACTTACACTCAAAGTGGGAGTTACAGCTGAGCGTTACTTCCACTCAAAGTGGGAGTTACAGCACAGCGTTACTTACACTCAAAGTGGGAGTTACAGCACAGCGTTACTTACACTCAAAGTGGGAGTTACAGCACAGCGTTACTTACACTCAAAGTGGGAGCTACAGCTCAGCGTTACTTACACTCAAAGTGAGAGTTACAGCTCAGCGTTACTTAGACTCAAAGTGGGAGCTACAGCTCAGCTTTACTTACACTCAAAGTGGGAGTTACAGCTGAGCGTTACTTCCACTCAAAGTGGGAGTTACAGCACAGCGTTACTTACACTCAAAGTGGGAGTTACAGCACAGCGTTACTTACACTCAAAGTGGGAGCTACAGCTCAGCGTTACTTACACTCAAAGTGGGAGTTACAGGTCAGCGTTACTTAGACTCAAAGTGGGAGCTACAGCTCAGCTTTACTTAGACTCAAAGTGGGAGCTACAGCTCAGCGTTGCTTACACTCAAACTGGGAGTTACAGCTGAGCGTTACTTCCACTCAAAGTGGGAGTTACAGCTCAGCGTTACTTAGACTCAAAGTGGGAGCTACAGCTCAGCTTTACTTACACTCAAAGTGGGAGTTACAGCTGAGCGTTACTTCCACTCAAAGTGGGAGTTACAGCACAGCGTTACTTACACTCAAAGTGGGAGTTTCAGCTCAGCGTTACTTACACTCAAAGTGGGAGTTACAGGTCAGCTTTACTTACACTCAAAGTGGGAGTTACAGCTGAGCGTTACTTCCACTCAAAGTGGGAGTTACAGCACAGCGTTACTTACACTCAAAGTGGGAGTTACAGCACAGCGTTACTTACACTCAAAGTGGGAGTTACAGCACAGCGTTACTTACACTCAAAGTGGGAGCTACAGCTCAGCGTTACTTACACTCAAAGTGAGAGTTACAGCTCAGCGTTACTTAGACTCAAAGTGGGAGCTACAGCTCAGCTTTACTTACACTCAAAGTGGGAGTTACAGCTGAGCGTTACTTCCACTCAAAGTGGGAGTTACAGCACAGCGTTACTTACACTCAAAGTGGGAGTTACAGCACAGCGTTACTTACACTCAAAGTGGGAGCTACAGCTCAGCGTTACTTACACTCAAAGTGGGAGTTACAGGTCAGCGTTACTTAGACTCAAAGTGGGAGCTACAGCTCAGCTTTACTTAGACTCAAAGTGGGAGCTACAGCTCAGCGTTGCTTACACTCAAACTGGGAGTTACAGCTGAGCGTTACTTCCACTCAAAGTCGGAGTTACAGCTCAGCGTTACTTACACTCAAAGTAGGAGCTACAGCACAGCGTTACTTACACTCAAAGTGGGAGTTACAGCACAGCGTTACTTACACTCAAAGTGGGAGCTACAGCTCAGCGTTACTTACACTCAAAGTGGGAGTTACAGCTCAGCGTTACTTACACTCAAAGTGGTAGCTACAGCTCAGCGCTACTTACACTCAAAGTGGAAGTTACAGCACAGCGTTACTTATACTCAAAGTGGGAGTTACAGCACAGCGTTACTTACACTCAAAGTGGGAGTTAAAGCACAACGTTACTTACACTCAAAGTGGGAGGTACAGCTCAGCGTTACTTACACTCAAAGTGGGAGTGACAGCACAGCGTTGCTTACACACAAAGTGGGAGCTACAGCTCAGCGTTACTTACATTCAAAGTGGGAGTTACAGCACAGCGTTACTTACACTCAAAGTGGGAGTTACAGCTCAGCGTTACTTACACTCAAAGTGGGAGTTACAGCACAGCGTTACTTACACTCAAAGTGGGAGCTACAGCTCAGCGTTACTTACACTCGAAGTGGGAGTTACAGCTCAGCGTTACTTACACTCAAAGTGGGAGCTACAGCTCAGCGTTACTTACACTCAAAGTGGGAGTTACAGCACAGCGTTACTTACACTCAAAGTGGGAGTTGCAGCTGAGCGTTACTTCCACTCAAAGAGGGAGTTACAGCACAGCGTTACTTACACACAAAGTGGGAGCTACAGCTCAGCGTTACTTACACTCAAAGTGGGAGCTACAGCTCAACGTTACTTACACTCAAAGTGGGAGCTACAGCTCAGCGTTACTTCCACTCAAAGTGGGAGTTACAGCACAGCGTTACTTATACTCAAAGTGGGAGTTACAGCACAGCGTTACTTACACTCAAAGTGGGAGTTACAGCATAACGTTACTTACACTCAAAGTGGGAGGTACAGCTCAGCGTTACTTACACTCAAAGTGGGAGTGACAGCACAGCGTTGCTTACACACAAAGTGGGAGCTACAGCTCAGCGTTACTTACATTCAAAGTGGGAGTTACAGCACAGCGTTACTTACACTCAAAGTGGGAGTTACAGCTCAGCGTTACTTACACTCAAAGTGGGAGCTACAGCTCAGCTTTACTTACACTCAAAGTGGGAGTTACAGCTGAGCGTTACTTCCACTCAAAGTGGGAGTTACAGCACAGCGTTACTTACACTCAAAGTGGGAGTTACAGCTCAGCGTTACTTACACTCAAAGTGGGAGTTACAGCTCAGCGTTACTTACACTCAAAGTGGGAGTTACAGCACAGCGTTACTTCCACTCAAAGTGGGAGCTACAGCTCAGCGTTGCTTACACTCAAAGTGGGAGTTACAGCTCAGCGTTGCTTACACTCAAAGTGGGAGTTACAGCTCAGCGTTACTTACACTCAAAGTGGGAGCTACAGCTCAGCGTTACTTACACTCAAAGTGGGAGTTACAGCACAGCGTTACTTACACTCGAAGTGGGAGTTACAGCTCAGCGTTACTTACACTCAAAGTGGGAGCTACAGCTCAGCGTTACTTACACTCAAAGTGGGAGTTACAACACAGCGTTACTTACACTCAAAGTGGGAGTTACAGCTGAGCGTTACTTACACTCAAAGTGGGAGTTACAGCACAGCGTTGCTTACACACAAAGTGGGAGCTACAGCTCAGCGTTACTTACACTCAAAGTGGGAGTTACAGCACAGCGTTACTTACACTCAAAGTGGGAGCTACAGCTCAGCGTTACTTACACTCAAAGTGGGAGCTACAGCTCAGCGTTACTTACACTCAAAGTGGGAGCTACAGCTCAGCGTTACTTACACTCAAAGTGGGAGCAACAGCTTAGCGTTACTTACACTCAAAGTGGGAGCTACAGCTCAGCGTTACTTCCAATCAAAGTGGGAGTTACAGCACAGCGTTACTTATACTCAAAGTGGGAGTTACAGCACAGCGTTACTTACACTCAAAGTGGGAGTTACAGCACAACGTTACTTACACTCAAAGTGGGAGGTACAGCTCAGCGTTACTTACACTCAAAGTGGGAGTGACAGCACCGCGTTGGTTACACACAAAGTGGGAGCTACAGCTCAGCGTTACTTACATTCAAAGTGGGAGTTACAGCACAGCGTTACTTACACTCAAAGTGGGAGTTACAGCTCAGCGTTACTTACACTCAAAGTGGGAGTTACAGCACAGCGTTACTTACACTCAAAGTGGGAGCTACAGCTCAGCGTTACTTACACTCAAAGTGGGAGTTACAGCTCAGCGTTACTTAGACTCAAAGTGGAAGTTACAGCACAGCGTTACTTATACTCAAAGTGGGAGTTACAGCACAGCGTTACTTACACTCAAAGTGGGAGTTAAAGCACAACGTTACTTACACTCAAAGTGGGAGGTACAGCTCAGCGTTACTTACACTCAAAGTGGGAGTGACAGCACAGCGTTGCTTACACACAAAGTGGGAGCTACAGCTCAGCGTTACTTACATTCAAAGTGGGAGTTACAGCACAGCGTTACTTACACTCAAAGTGGGAGTTACAGCTCAGCGTTACTTACACTCAAAGTGGGAGTTACAGCACAGCGTTACTTACACTCAAAGTGGGAGCTACAGCTCAGCGTTACTTACACTCGAAGTGGGAGTTACAGCTCAGCGTTACTTACACTCAAAGTGGGAGCTACAGCTCAGCGTTACTTACACTCAAAGTGGGAGTTACAGCACAGCGTTACTTACACTCAAAGTGGGAGTTACAGCTGAGCGTTACTTCCACTCAAAGAGGGAGTTACAGCACAGCGTTACTTACACACAAAGTGGGAGCTACAGCTCAGCGTTACTTACACTCAAAGTGGGAGCTACAGCTCAACGTTACTTACACTCAAAGTGGGAGCTACAGCTCAGCGTTACTTCCACTCAAAGTGGGAGTTACAGCACAGCGTTACTTATACTCAAAGTGGGAGTTACAGCACAGCGTTACTTACACTCAAAGTGGGAGTTACAGCATAACGTTACTTACACTCAAAGTGGGAGGTACAGCTCAGCGTTACTTACACTCAAAGTGGGAGTGACAGCACAGCGTTGCTTACACACAAAGTGGGAGCTACAGCTCAGCGTTACTTACATTCAAAGTGGGAGTTACAGCACAGCGTTACTTACACTCAAAGTGGGAGTTACAGCTCAGCGTTACTTACACTCAAAGTGGGAGCTACAGCTCAGCTTTACTTACACTCAAAGTGGGAGTTACAGCTGAGCGTTACTTCCACTCAAAGTGGGAGTTACAGCACAGCGTTACTTACACTCAAAGTGGGAGTTACAGCTCAGCGTTACTTACACTCAAAGTGGGAGTTACAGCTCAGCGTTACTTACACTCAAAGTGGGAGTTACAGCACAGCGTTACTTCCACTCAAAGTGGGAGCTACAGCTCAGCGTTGCTTACACTCAAAGTGGGAGTTACAGCTCAGCGTTGCTTACACTCAAAGTGGGAGTTACAGCTCAGCGTTACTTACACTCAAAGTGGGAGCTACAGCTCAGCGTTACTTACACTCAAAGTGGGAGTTACAGCACAGCGTTACTTACACTCGAAGTGGGAGTTACAGCTCAGCGTTACTTACACTCAAAGTGGGAGCTACAGCTCAGCGTTACTTACACTCAAAGTGGGAGTTACAACACAGCGTTACTTACACTCAAAGTGGGAGTTACAGCTGAGCGTTACTTACACTCAAAGTGGGAGTTACAGCACAGCGTTGCTTACACACAAAGTGGGAGCTACAGCTCAGCGTTACTTACACTCAAAGTGGGAGTTACAGCACAGCGTTACTTACACTCAAAGTGGGAGCTACAGCTCAGCGTTACTTACACTCAAAGTGGGAGCTACAGCTCAGCGTTACTTACACTCAAAGTGGGAGCTACAGCTCAGCGTTACTTACACTCAAAGTGGGAGCAACAGCTTAGCGTTACTTACACTCAAAGTGGGAGCTACAGCTCAGCGTTACTTCCAATCAAAGTGGGAGTTACAGCACAGCGTTACTTATACTCAAAGTGGGAGTTACAGCACAGCGTTACTTACACTCAAAGTGGGAGTTACAGCACAACGTTACTTACACTCAAAGTGGGAGGTACAGCTCAGCGTTACTTACACTCAAAGTGGGAGTGACAGCACCGCGTTGGTTACACACAAAGTGGGAGCTACAGCTCAGCGTTACTTACATTCAAAGTGGGAGTTACAGCACAGCGTTACTTACACTCAAAGTGGGAGTTACAGCTCAGCGTTACTTACACTCAAAGTGGGAGTTACAGCACAGCGTTACTTACACTCAAAGTGGGAGCTACAGCTCAGCGTTACTTACACTCAAAGTGGGAGTTACAGCTCAGCGTTACTTAGACTCAAAGTGGGAGCTACAGCTCAGCTTTACTTACACTCAAAGTGGGAGTTACAGCTGAGCGTTACTTCCACTCAAAGTGGGAGTTACAGCACAGCGTTACTTACACTCAAAGTGGGAGTTACAGCTCAGCGTTACTTACACTCAAAGTAGGAGTTACAGCACAGCGTTACTTACACTCAAAGTGGGAGCTACAGCTCAGCGTTACTTACACTCAAAGTGGGAGTTACAGCTCAGCGTTACTTAGACTCAAAGTGGGAGCTACAGCTCAGCTTTACTTACACTGAAAGTGGGAGTTACATCTGAGCGTTACTTCCACTCAAAGTGGGAGTTCCAGCACAGCGTTACTTACACTCAAAGTGGGAGTGACAGCACAGCGTTGCTTACACACAAAGTGGGAGCTACAGCTCAGCGTTACTTACATTCAAAGTGGGAGTTACAGCACAGCGTTACTTACACTCAAAGTGGGAGTTACAGCTCAGCGTTACTTACACTCAAAGTGGGAGTTACAGCACAGCGTTACTTACACTCAAAGTGGGAGCTACAGCTCAGCGTTACTTACACTCAAAGTGGGAGTTACAGCTCAGCGTTACTTAGACTCAAAGTGGGAGCTACAGCTCAGCTTTACTTACACTCAAAGTGGGAGTTACAGCTGAGCGTTACTTCCACTCAAAGTGGGAGTTACAGCTCAGCGTTACTTACACTCAAAGTGGGAGTTACAGCACAGCGTTACTTACACTCAAAGTGGGAGCTACAGCTCAGCGTTACTTACACTCAAAGTGGGAGTTACAGCTCAGCGTTACTTAGACTCAAAGTGGGAGCTACAGCTCAGCTTCACTTACACTCAAAGTGGGAGTTACAGCTCAGCGTTACTTAGACTCAAAGTGGGAGCTACAGCTCAGCGTTACTTACACTCAAAGTGGGAGTTACAGCTGAGCGTTACTTCCACTCAAAGTGGGAGTTACAGCACAGCGTTACTTACACTCAAAGTGGGAGTTACAGCTCAGCGTTGCTTACACTCAAAGTGGAAGTTACAGCTCAGCGTTACTTACACTCAAAGTGGGAGCTACAGCTCAGCGTTACTTACACTCAAAGTGGGAGTTACAGCACAGCGTTACTTACACTCGAAGTGGGAGTTACAGCTCAGCGTTACTTACACTCAAAGTGGGAGCTACAGCTCAGCGTTACTTACACTCAAAGTGGGAGTTACAACACAGCGTTACTTACACTCAAAGTGGGAGTTACAGCTGAGCGTTACTTACACTCAAAGTGGGAGTTACAGCACAGCGTTGCTTACACACAAAGTGGGAGCTACAGCTCAGCGTTACTTACACTCAAAGTGGGAGTTACAGCACAGCGTTACTTACACTCAAAGTGGGAGCTACAGCTCAGTGTTACTTACACTCAAAGTGGGAGCTACAGCTCAGCGTTACTTACACTCAAAGTGGGAGCTACAGCTCAGCGTTACTTACACTCAAAGTGGGAGCTACAGCTTAGCGTTACTTACACTCAAAGTGGGAGCTACAGCTCAGCGTTACTTCCAATCAAAGTGGGAGTTACAGCACAGCGTTACTTATACTCAAAGTGGGAGTTACAGCACAGCGTTACTTACACTCAAAGTGGGAGTTACAGCACAACGTTACTTACACTCAAAGTGGGAGGTACAGCTCAGCGTTACTTACACTCAAAGTGGGAGTGACAGCACCGCGTTTGTTACACACAAAGTGGGAGCTACAGCTCAGCGTTACTTACATTCAAAGTGGGAGTTACAGCACAGCGTTACTTACACTCAAAGTGGGAGTTACAGCTCAGCGTTACTTACACTCAAAGTGGGAGTTACAGCACAGCGTTACTTACACTCAAAGTGGGAGCTACAGCTCAGCGTTACTTACACTCAAAGTGGGAGTTACAGCTCAGCGTTACTTAGACTCAAAGTGGGAGCTACAGCTCAGCTTTACTTACACTCAAAGTGGGAGTTACAGCTGAGCGTTACTTCCACTCAAAGTGGGAGTTACAGCACAGCGTTACTTACACTCAAAGTGGGAGTTACAGCTCAGCGTTACTTACACTCAAAGTAGGAGTTACAGCACAGCGTTACTTACACTCAAAGTGGGAGCTACAGCTCAGCGTTACTTACACTCAATGTGGGAGTTACAGCTCAGCGTTACTTAGACTCAAAGTGGGAGCTACAGCTCAGCTTTACTTACACTGAAAGTGGGAGTTACAGCTGAGCGTGACTTCCACTCAAAGTGGGAGTTACAGCACAGCGTTACTTACACTCAAAGTGGGAGTTACAGCTTAGCGTTACTTACACTCAAAGTGGGAGCTACAGCTCAGCGTTACTTACACTCGAAGTGGGAGTTCCAGCTCAGCGTTACTTACACTCAAAGTGGTAGTTACAGCACAGCGTTACTTACACTCAAAGTGGGAGTTACAGCACAACGTTACTTACACTCAAAGTGGGAGCTACAGCTCAGCGTTACTTACACTCAAAGTGGGAGCTACAGCTCAGCCTTTCTTACACTCAAAGTGGGAGTTACAGCACAGCGTTATTTACACTCAAAGTGGGAGTTACAGCACAGCGTTACTTACACTCAAAGTGGGAGTTACAGCACAGCGTTACTTACACTCAAAGTGGGAGTTACAGCTCAGCGTTACTTACACTCAAAGTGGGAGTTACAGCTGAGCGTTACTTCCACTCAAAGTGGGAGTTACAGCTGAGCGTTACTTCCACTCAAAGTGGGAGTTACAGCACAGCGTTACTTACACTCAAAGTGGGAGTTACAGCTCAGCGTTACTTACACTCAAAGTGGGAGTTACAGCTGAGCGTTACTTCCACTCAAAGTGGGAGTTACAGCACCGCGTTACTTACACTCAAAGTGGTAGCTACAGCTCAGCGTTACTTACACTCGAAGTGGGAGTTACAGCTCAGCGTTACTTACACTCAAAGTAGGAGTTACAGCTCAGCGTTACTTACACTCAAAGTGGGAGTAACAGCACAGCTTTACTTACACTCGGGATTGGGAGTTACAGCTCAGCGTTACTTACACTCAAAGTAGGAGTTACAGCTCAGTGTTACTTACACTCAAAGTGGGAGTTACAGCACAGCATTACTTACACTCGAAGTGGGAGTTACAGCTCAGCGTTACTTACACTCAAAGTGGGAGTTACAGCTCAGCGTTACTTACACTCAAAGAGGGAGTTACAGCACAGCATTACTTACACTCGAAGTGGGAGTTACAGCTCAGCGTTACTTACACTCAAAGTGGGAGCTACAGCTCAGCGTTACTTACACTCAAAGTGGGAGTTACAGCTGAGCGTTACTTACACTCAAAGTGGGAGTTACAGCTGAGCGTTACTTCCACTCAAAGTGGGAGTTACAGCACAGCGTTACTTACACTCAAAGTGGTAGCTACAGCTCAGCGTTACTTACACTCGAAGTGGGAGTTACAGCTCAGCGTTACTTACACTCAAAGTGGGAGCTACAGCTCAGTGTTACTTACACTCGAAGTGGGAGTTACAGCTCAGCGTTACTTACACTCAAAGTGGGAGTTACAGCACAGCGTTACTTACACTCGGGATTGGGAGTTATAGCTCAGCGTTACTTACACTCAAAGTAGGAGTTACAGCTCAGCGTTACTTACACTCAAAGTGGGAGTTACAGCACAGCGTTACTTACACTCGAAGTGGGAGTTACAGCACAGCGTTACTTACAATCAAAGTGGGAGTTACAGCACAGCGTTTCTTACACTCAAAGTGGGAGTTACAGCACAGCGTTACTTACACTCAAAGTGGGAGTTACAGCACAGCGTTACTTACACTCAAAGTGGGAGTGACAGCACAGCGTTGCTTACACACAAAGTGGGAGCTACAGCTCAGCGTTACATACACTCAAAGTGGGAGTTACAGCACAGCGTTACTTACACTCAAAGTGGGAGCTACAGCTCAGCGTTACTTACACTCAAAGTGGGAGTTACAGCTGAGCGTTTCTTACACTCAAAGTGGGAGTTACAGCTCAGCGTTACTTACACTCAAAGTGGGAGTTACAGCACAGCGTTACTTACACTCAAAGTGGGAGTTACAGCACAGCGTTACTTACACTCAAAGTGGGATTTACAGCTCAGCGCTACTTACACTCAAAGTGGGAGTTACAGCTGAGCGTTACTTCAACTCAAAGTGGGAGTTACAGCACAGCGTTACTTACACTCAAAGTGGTAGCGACAGCTCAGCGTTAGTTACACTCGAAGTGGGAGTTACAGCTCAGCGTTACTTACACTCAAAGTAGGAGTTACAGCTCAGCGTTACTTACACTCGAAGTGGGAGTTACAGCACAGCGTTACTTACAATCAAAGTGGGAGTTACAGCACAGCTTTACTTACACTCAAAGTGGGAGTTACAGCACAGCGTTACTTACACTCGAAGTGGGAGTTACAGCACAGCGTTACTTACACTCAAAGTGGGAGTGACAGCACAGCGTTGCTTACACACAAAGTGGGAGCTACAGCTCAGCGTTACTTACACTCAAAGTGGGAGTTACAGCACAGCGTTACTTACACTCAAAGTGGGAGCTACAGCTCAGCGTTACTTACACTCAAAGTGGGAGTTACAGCTGAGCGTTACGTACACTCAAAGTGGGAGTTACAGCTCAGCGTTACTTACACTCAAAGTGGGAGTTACAGCACAGCGTTACTTACACTCAAAGTGGGAGTTACAGCACAGCGTTACTTACACTCAAAGTGGGATTTACAGCTCAGCGTTACTTACACTCAAAGTGGGAGTTACAGCTGAGCGTTACTTCAACTCAAAGTGGGAGTTACAGCACAGCGTTACTTACACTCAAAGTGGTAGCTACAGCTCAGCGTTAGTTACACTCGAAGTGGGAGTTACAGCTCAGCGTTACTTACACTCAAAGTAGGAGTTACAGCTCAGCGTTACTTACACTCGAAGTGGGAGTTACAGCTTAGCGTTACTTACACTCAAAGTGGGAGTTACAGCTCAGCGTTACTTACACTCAAAGTGGGAGTTACAGCACAGCGTTACTTACACTCAAAGTGGGAGTTACAGCACAACGTTACTTACACTCAAAGTGGGAGCTACAGCTCAGCGTTGCTTACACACAAAGTGGGAGCTACAGCTCAGCGTTACTTACACTCAAAGTGGTAGCTACAGCTCAGCGTTACTTACACTCGAAGTGGGAGTTACAGCTCAGCGTTACTTACACTCAAAGTGGGAGTTACAGCACAGCGTTACTTACACTCGAAGTGGGAGTTACAGCTCAGCGTTACTTACACTCAAAGTGGGAGCTACAGCTCAGCGTTACTTACACTCAAAGTGGTAGCTACAGCTCAGCGTTACTTACACTCAAAGTGGGAGCTACAGCTCAGCGTTACTTACACTCAAAGTGGGAGTTACAGCTCAGCGTTACTTACACTCAAAGTGGGAGCTACAGCTCAGCGTCACTTACATTCAAAGTGGGAGCTACAGCTCAGCGTTACTTACACTCAAAGTGGGAGTTACAGCACAGCGTTTCTTACAATCAAAGTGGGAGTTACAGCACAGCGTTACTTACACTCAAAGTGGGAGTTACAGCACAGCGTTACTTACACTCAAAGTGGGAGTTACAGCACAGCGTTACTTACACTCAAAGTGGAAGTGACAGCACAGCGTTGCTTACACACAAAGTGGGAGCTACAGCTCAGCGTTACTTACACTCAAAGTGGGATTTACAGCACAGCGTTACTTACACTCAAAGTGGGAGCTACAGCTCAGCGTTACTTACACTCAAAGTGGGAGTTACAGGTCAGCGTTACTTACACTCAAAGTGGGAGTTATAGCTCAGCGTTACTTACACTCAAAGTGGGAGCTACAGCTCAGCGTTACTTACACTCAAAGTGGGAGCTACAGCTCAGCGTTACTTACACTCAAAGTGGGACTTACAGGTCAGCGTTACTTACACTCAAAGTGGGAGTTATAGCTCAGCGTTACTTACACTCAAAGTGGGAGCTACAGCTCAGCGTTACTTACACTCAAAGTGGGAGTTACAGCACAGCGTTACTTCCACTCAAAGTGGGAGCTACAGCTCAGCGTTACTTCCACTCAAAGTGGGAGTTCCAGCACAGCGTTACTTACACTCAAAGTGGGAGCTACAGCTCAGCGTTACTTACACTCAAAGTGGGAGTTACAGCACAGCGTTACTTACACTCAAAGTGGGAGTTACAGCACAGCGTTACTTACACTCAAAGTGGGAGCTACAGCTCAGCGTTACTTACACTCAAAGTGGGAGTTACAGCACAACGTTACTTACACTCAAAGTGGGGCTACAGCTCAGCGTTACTTACACTCAAAGTGGGAGCTACAGCTCAGCGTTACTTCCACTCAAAGTGGGAGTTACAGCACAGCGTTACTTACACTCAAAGTGGGAGTTACAGCTCAGCGTTACTCACACTCAAAGTGGGAGTTACAGCACAGCCAGCACAGCGTTACTTACACTCAAAGTGGTAGCTACAGCTGAGCGTTACTTCCACTCAAAGTGGGAGTTACAGCACAGCGTTACTTACACTCAAAGTGGTAGCTACAGCTCAGCGTTACTTACACTTAAAGTGGGAGTTACTGCACAGCGTTACTTACACTCAAAGTGGGAGTTACAGCTCAGCGTTACTTACACTCAAAGTGGGAGTTACAGCTCACCGTTAATTACACTCAAAGTGGGAGTTACAGCACAGCGTTACTTACACTCAAAGTGGGAGTTACAGCACAGCGTTACTTACACTCAAAGTGGGAGCTACAGCTCAGCGTTACTTACACTCAAAGTGGGAGTTACAGCTCAGCGTTACTTACACTCAAAGTGGGAGTTACAGCTCAGCGTTACTTACACTCAAAGTGGGAGCTACAGCTCAGCGTTACTTACAATCAAAGTGCGAGTTACAGCTCAGCGTTACTTACACTCAAAGTGGGAGCTACAGCTCAGCTTTACTTACACTCAAAGTGGGAGTTACAGCTGAGCGTTACTTCCACTCAAAGTGGGAGTTACAGCACAGCGTTACTTACACTCAAAGTGGGAGTTACAGCACAGCGTTACTTACACTCAAAGTGGGAGCTACAGCTCAGCGTTACTTACACTCAAAGTGGGAGCTACAGCTCAGCTTTACTTACACTCAAAGTGGGAGTTACAGCTGAGCGTTACTTCCACTCAAAGTGGGAGTTACAGCACAGCGTTACTTACACTCAAAGTGGGAGTTACAGCACAGCGTTACTTACACTCAAAGTGGGAGCTACAGCTCAGCGTTACTTACACTCAAAGTGAGAGTTACAGCTCAGCGTTACTTAGACTCAAAGTGGGAGTTACAGCTCAGCGATACTTACACTCAAAGTGGGAGTTACAGCTCACCGTTAATTACACTCAAAGTGGGAGTTACAGCACAGCGTTACTTACACTCAAAGTGGGAGTTACAGCACAGCGTTACTTACACTCAAAGTGGGAGCTACAGCTCAGCGTTACTTACACTCAAAGTGGGAGCTACAGCTCAGCGTTACTTACAATCAAAGTGCGAGTTACAGCTCAGCGTTACTTACACTCAAAGTGGGAGCTACAGCTCAGCTTTACTTACACTCAAAGTGGGAGTTACAGCTGAGCGTTACTTCCACTCAAAGTGGGAGTTACAGCACAGCGTTACTTACACTCAAAGTGGGAGTTACAGCACAGCGTTACTTACACTCAAAGTGGGAGCTACAGCTCAGCGTTACTTACACTCAAAGTGGGAGCTACAGCTCAGCTTTACTTACACTCAAAGTGGGAGTTACAGCTGAGCGTTACTTCCACTCAAAGTGGGAGTTACAGCACAGCGTTACTTACACTCAAAGTGGGAGTTACAGCACAGCGTTACTTACACTCAAAGTGGGAGCTACAGCTCAGCGTTACTTACACTCAAAGTGAGAGTTACAGCTCAGCGTTACTTAGACTCAAAGTGGGAGCTACAGCTCAGCTTTACTTACACTCAAAGTGGGAGTTACAGCTGAGCGTTACTTCCACTCAAAGTGGGAGTTACAGCACAGCGTTACTTACACTCAAAGTGGGAGTTACAGCACAGCGTTACTTACACTCAAAGTGGGAGCTACAGCTCAGCGTTACTTACACTCAAGGTGGGAGTTACAGGTCAGCGTTACTTAGACTCAAAGTGGGAGCTACAGCTCAGCTTTACTTAGACTCAAAGTGGGAGCTACAGCTCAGCGTTGCTTACACTCAAACTGGGAGTTACAGCTGAGCGTTACTTCCACTCAAAGTGGGAGTTACAGCTCAGCGTTACTTACACTCAAAGTAGGAGCTACAGCACAGCGTTACTTACACTCAAAGTGGGAGTTACAGCACACCGTTACTTACACTCAAAGTGGGAGCTACAGCTCAGCGTTACTTACACTCAAAGTGGGAGTTACAGCTCAGCGTTACTTACACACAAAGTGGGAGCTACAGCTCAGCGTTACTTTCACTCAAAGTGGGAGTTACAGCACACCGTGACTTACACTCAAAGTGGGAGCTACAGCTCAGCGTTGCTTACACTCAAACTGGGAGTTACAGCTCAGCGTTGCTTACACTCAAAGTGGGAGTTACAGCTCAGCGTTACTTACACTCAAAGTAGGAGCTACAGCACAGCGTTACTTACACTCAAAGTGGGAGTTACAGCACAGCGTTACTTACACTCAAAGTGGGAGCTACAGCTCAGCGTTACTTACACTCAAAGTGGGAGTTACAGCTCAGCGTTACTTCCACTCAAAGTGGGAGTTACAGCTCAGCATTACTTACACTCAAAGTGGGAGTTACAGCACAGCGTTACTTACACTCAAAGTGGGAGTTACAGCACAGCGTTACTTACAATCAAATTGGCAGCTTCAGCTCAGCGTTGCTTACACTCAAAGTGGGAGTTACAGCACAACGTTACTTACACAGAAAGTGGGAGCTACAGCTCAGCGTTACTTACACTCAAAGTGGGAGTTACAGCACACCGTGACTTACACACAAAGTGGGACTTACAGCTCAGCGTTACTTACACACAAAGTGGGACTTACAGCTCAGCGTTACTTACACTCAAAGTGGGAGCTACAGCTCAGCTTTACTTACACTCAAAGTGGGAGTTACAGCTGAGCGTTACTTCCACTCAAAGTGGGAGTTACAGCACAGCGTTACTTACACTCAAAGTGGGAGTTACAGCTCAGCGTTACTTACACTCAAAGTGGGAGTTACAGCTAAGCGTTACTTACACTCAAAGTGGGAGTTACAGCACAGCGTTACACTCAAAGTGGGAGTTACAGCACAGCGTTACTTACACTCGAAGTGGGAGTTACAGCTCAGCGTTACTTACACTCAAAGTGGGAGTTACAGCTCAGCGTTACTTACACTCAAAGTGGGAGTTACAGCACAGCGTTACACTCAAAGTGGGAGTTACAGCACAGCGTTACTTACACTCGAAGTGGGAGTTACAGCTCAGCGTTACTTACACTCAAAGTGGGAGTTACAGCTCAGCGTTTCTTACACTCAAAGTAGGAGTTACAGCACAGCGTTACTTACACTCGAAGTGGGCGTTACAGCTCAGCGTTACTTACACTCAAAGTGGGAGCTACAGCTCAGCGTTACTTACACTCAAAGTGGGAGTTACAGCTGAGCGTTACTTACACTCAAAGTGGGAGTTACAGCTGAGTGTTACTTCCACTCAAAGTGGGAGTTACAGCACAGCGTTACTTAGACTCAAAGTGGTAGCTACACCTCAGCGTTACTTACACTCGAAGTGGGAGTTACAGCTCAGCGTTACTTACACTCAAAGTGGGAGTTACAGCTCAGCGTTACTTACACTCAAAGTAGGAGTTACACCACAGCATTACTTACACTCGAAGTTGGAGTTACAGCTCAGCGTTACTTACACTCAAAGTGGGAGCTACAGCTCACCGTTTCTTACACTCAAAGTGGGAGTTACAGCTCAGCGTTACTTACACTCAAAGTGGGAGCTACAGCTCAGCGTTTCTTACACTCAAAGTGGGAGTTACAGCTGAGCGTTACTTCCACTCAAAGTGGGAGTTACAGCACAGCGTTACTTACACTCAAAGTGGGAGTTACAGCACAGCGTTACTTACACTCAAAGTGGGAGCTACAGCTCAGCGTTACTTACACTCAAAGTGGGAGTTACAGCTGAGCGTTACTTACACTCAAAGTGGGAGTTACAGCTGAGCGTTACTTCCACTCAAAGTGGGAGTTACAGCACAGCGTTACTTACACTCAAAGTGGTAGCTACAGCTCAGCGTTACTTACACTCGAAGTGGGAGTTACAGCTTAGCGTTACTTACACTCAAAGTGGGAGCTACAGCTCAGCGTTACTTACACTCGAAGTAGGAGTTACAGCTCAGCGTTACTTCCACTCAAAGTGGGAGTTACAGCACAGCGTTACTTACACTCAAAGTGGGAGCTACAGCTCAGCGTTACTTACACTCAAAGTGGGAGTTACAGCACAGCGTTACTTACACTCAAAGTGTGAGTTACAGCACAGCGTTACTTACACTCAAAGTGGGAGTTACAGCACAGCGTTACTTACACTCAAAGTGGGAGTGACAGCACAGCGTTGCTTACACACAAAGTGCGAGCTACAGCTCAGCGTTACTTACACTCAAAGTGGGAGTTACAGCACAGCGTTACTTACACTCAAAGTAGGAGCTACAGCTCAGCGTTACTTACACTCAAAGTGGGAGTTACCGATCAGCGTTACTTACACTCAAAGTGGGAGCTACAGCTCAGCGTCACTTACACTCAAAGTGGGAGCTACAGCTCAGCGTTGCTTACACTCAAAGTGGGAGTTACAGTACAGCGTTACTTACACTCAAAGTGGGAGTGACAGCACAGCGTTGCTTACACACAAAGTGCGAGCTACAGCTCAGCGTTGCTTACACTCTAAGTGGGAGTTACAGCACAGCGTTACTTACACTCAAAGTGGGAGCTACAGCTCAGCGTTACTAACACTCAAAGTGGGAGTTACCGATCAGCGTTACTTACACTCAAAGTGGGAGCTACAGCTCAGCGTTAATTACACTCAAAGTGGGAGCTACAGCTCAGCGTTACTTACACTCAAAGTGGGAGTTACAGCACAGCGTTACTTCCACTCAAAGTGGGAGCTACAGCTCAGCGTTACTTACACTCAAAGTGGGAGTTACTGCTCAGCGTTACTTACACTCAAAGTGGGAGCTACAGCTCAGCGTTACTTCCACTCAAAGTGGGAGTTACAGCACAGCGTTACTTACACTCAAAGTGGGAGCTACAGCTCAGCGTTACTTACACTCAAAGTGGGAGTTACAGCTGAGCGTTACTTACACTCAAAGTGGGAGTTACAGCTGAGCGTTACTTCCACTCAAAGTGGGAGTTACAGCACAGCGTTACTTACACTCAAAGTGGTAGCTACAGCTCAGCGTTACTTACACTCGAAGTGGGAGTTACAGCTTAGCGTTACTTACACTCAAAGTGGGAGCTACAGCTCAGCGTTACTTACACTCGAAGTAGGAGTTACAGCTCAGCGTTACTTCCACTCAAAGTGGGAGTTACAGCACAGCGTTACTTACACTCAAAGTGGGAGCTACAGCTCAGCGTTACTTACACTCAAAGTGGGAGTTACAGCACAGCGTTACTTACACTCAAAGTGTGAGTTACAGCACAGCGTTACTTACACTCAAAGTGGGAGTTACAGCACAGCGTTACTTACACTCAAAGTGGGAGTGACAGCACAGCGTTGCTTACACACAAAGTGCGAGCTACAGCTCAGCGTTACTTACACTCAAAGTGGGAGTTACAGCACAGCGTTACTTACACTCAAAGTAGGAGCTACAGCTCAGCGTTACTTACACTCAAAGTGGGAGTTACCGATCAGCGTTACTTACACTCAAAGTGGGAGCTACAGCTCAGCGTCACTTACACTCAAAGTGGGAGCTACAGCTCAGCGTTACATACACTCAAAGTGGGAGTTACAGCACAGCGTTACTTCCACTCAAAGTGGGAGCTACAGCTCAGCGTTACTTACACTCAAAGTGGGAGTTACAGCTCAGCATTACTTACACTCAAAGTGGGAGCTACAGCTCAGCGTTACTTCCACTCAAAGTGGGAGTTACTGCACAGCGTTACTTACACTCAAAGTGGGAGCTACAGCTCAGCGTTACTTACACTCAAAGTGGGAGTTACAGCTTAGCGTTACTTACACTCAAAGTGGGAGTTACAGCTCAGCGTTACTTCCACTCAAAGTGGGAGTTACAGCACAGCGTTACTTACACTCAAAGTGGTAGCTACAGCTCAGCGTTACTTACACTCGAAGTGGGAGTTACAGCTTAGCGTTACTTACACTCAAAGTGGGAGCTACAGCTCAGCGTTACTTACACTCGAAGTGGGAGTTCCAGCTCAGCGTTACTTACACTCAAAGTGGTAGTTACAGCACAGCGTTACTTACACTCAAAGTGGGAGTTACAGCACAACGTTACTTACACTCAAAGTGGGAGCTACAGCTCAGCGTTACTTACACTCAAAGTGGGAGCTACAGCTCAGCCTTTCTTACACTCAAAGTGGGAGTTACAGCACAGCGTTATTTACACTCAAAGTGGGAGTTACAGCACAGCGTTACTTACACTCAAAGTGGGAGTTACAGCACAGCGTTACTTACACTCAAAGTGGGAGTTACAGCTCAGCGTTACTTACACTCAAAGTGGGAGTTACAGCTGAGCGTTACTTCCACTCAAAGTGGAAGTTACAGCTGAGCGTTACTTCCACTCAAAGTGGGAGTTACAGCACAGCGTTACTTACACTCAAAGTGGGAGTTACAGCTCAGCGTTACTTACACTCAAAGTGGGAGTTACAGCTGAGCGTTACTTCCACTCAAAGTGGGAGTTACAGCACCGCGTTACTTACACTCAAAGTGGTAGCTACAGCTCAGCGTTACTTACACTCGAAGTGGGAGTTACAGCTCAGCGTTACTTACACTCAAAGTAGGAGTTACAGCTCAGCGTTACTTACACTCAAAGTGGGAGTAACAGCACAGCTTTACTTACACTCGGGATTGGGAGTTACAGCTCAGCGTTACTTACACTCAAAGTAGGAGTTACAGCTCAGTGTTACTTACACTCAAAGTGGGAGTTACAGCACAGCATTACTTACACTCGAAGTGGGAGTTACAGCTCAGCGTTACTTACACTCAAAGTGGGAGTTACAGCTCAGCGTTACTTACACTCAAAGAGGGAGTTACAGCACAGCATTACTTACACTCGAAGTGGGAGTTACAGCTCAGCGTTACTTACACTCAAAGTGGGAGCTACAGCTCAGCGTTACTTACACTCAAAGTGGGAGTTACAGCTGAGCGTTACTTACACTCAAAGTGGGAGTTACAGCTGAGCGTTACTTCCACTCAAAGTGGGAGTTACAGCACAGCGTTACTTACACTCAAAGTGGTAGCTACAGCTCAGCGTTACTTACACTCGAAGTGGGAGTTACAGCTCAGCGTTACTTACACTCAAAGTGGGAGCTACAGCTCAGTGTTACTTACACTCGAAGTGGGAGTTACAGCTCAGCGTTACTTACACTCGAAGTGGGAGTTACAGCTCAGCGTTACTTACACTCAAAGTGGGAGTGACAGCACAGCGTTGCTTACACACAAAGTGCGAGCTACAGCTCAGCGTTGCTTACACTCTAAGTGGGAGTTACAGCACAGCGTTACTTACACTCAAAGTGGGAGCTACAGCTCAGCGTTACTAACACTCAAAGTGGGAGTTACCGATCAGCGTTACTTACACTCAAAGTGGGAGCTACAGCTCAGCGTTACTTACACTCAAAGTGGGAGCTACAGCTCAGCGTTACTTACACTCAAAGTGGGAGTTACAGCACAGCGTTACTTCCACTCAAAGTGGGAGCTACAGCTCAGCGTTACTTACACTCAAAGTGGGAGTTACTGCTCAGCGTTACTTACACTCAAAGTGGGAGCTACAGCTCAGCGTTACTTCCACTCAAAGTGGGAGTTACAGCACAGCGTTACTTACACTCAAAGTGGGAGCTACAGCTCAGCGTTACTTACACTCAAAGTGGGAGTTACAGCTGAGCGTTACTTACACTCAAAGTGGGAGTTACAGCTGAGCGTTACTTCCACTCAAAGTGGGAGTTACAGCACAGCGTTACTTACACTCAAAGTGGTAGCTACAGCTCAGCGTTACTTACACTCGAAGTGGGAGTTACAGCTTAGCGTTACTTACACTCAAAGTGGGAGCTACAGCTCAGCGTTACTTACACTCGAAGTAGGAGTTACAGCTCAGCGTTACTTCCACTCAAAGTGGGAGTTACAGCACAGCGTTACTTACACTCAAAGTGGGAGCTACAGCTCAGCGTTACTTACACTCAAAGTGGGAGTTACAGCACAGCGTTACTTACACTCAAAGTGTGAGTTACAGCACAGCGTTACTTACACTCAAAGTGGGAGTTACAGCACAGCGTTACTTACACTCAAAGTGGGAGTGACAGCACAGCGTTGCTTACACACAAAGTGCGAGCTACAGCTCAGCGTTACTTACACTCAAAGTGGGAGTTACAGCACAGCGTTACTTACACTCAAAGTAGGAGCTACAGCTCAGCGTTACTTACACTCAAAGTGGGAGTTACCGATCAGCGTTACTTACACTCAAAGTGGGAGCTACAGCTCAGCGTCACTTACACTCAAAGTGGGAGCTACAGCTCAGCGTTACATACACTCAAAGTGGGAGTTACAGCACAGCGTTACTTCCACTCAAAGTGGGAGCTACAGCTCAGCGTTACTTACACTCAAAGTGGGAGTTACAGCTCAGCATTACTTACACTCAAAGTGGGAGCTACAGCTCAGCGTTACTTCCACTCAAAGTGGGAGTTACTGCACAGCGTTACTTACACTCAAAGTGGGAGCTACAGCTCAGCGTTACTTACACTCAAAGTGGGAGTTACAGCTTAGCGTTACTTACACTCAAAGTGGGAGTTACAGCTCAGCGTTACTTCCACTCAAAGTGGGAGTTACAGCACAGCGTTACTTACACTCAAAGTGGTAGCTACAGCTCAGCGTTACTTACACTCGAAGTGGGAGTTACAGCTTAGCGTTACTTACACTCAAAGTGGGAGCTACAGCTCAGCGTTACTTACACTCGAAGTGGGAGTTCCAGCTCAGCGTTACTTACACTCAAAGTGGTAGTTACAGCACAGCGTTACTTACACTCAAAGTGGGAGTTACAGCACAACGTTACTTACACTCAAAGTGGGAGCTACAGCTCAGCGTTACTTACACTCAAAGTGGGAGCTACAGCTCAGCCTTTCTTACACTCAAAGTGGGAGTTACAGCACAGCGTTATTTACACTCAAAGTGGGAGTTACAGCACAGCGTTACTTACACTCAAAGTGGGAGTTACAGCACAGCGTTACTTACACTCAAAGTGGGAGTTACAGCTCAGCGTTACTTACACTCAAAGTGGGAGTTACAGCTGAGCGTTACTTCCACTCAAAGTGGGAGTTACAGCTGAGCGTTACTTCCACTCAAAGTGGGAGTTACAGCACAGCGTTACTTACACTCAAAGTGGGAGTTACAGCTCAGCGTTACTTACACTCAAAGTGGGAGTTACAGCTGAGCGTTACTTCCACTCAAAGTGGGAGTTACAGCACCGCGTTACTTACACTCAAAGTGGTAGCTACAGCTCAGCGTTACTTACACTCGAAGTGGGAGTTACAGCTCAGCGTTACTTACACTCAAAGTAGGAGTTACAGCTCAGCGTTACTTACACTCAAAGTGGGAGTAACAGCACAGCTTTACTTACACTCGGGATTGGGAGTTACAGCTCAGCGTTACTTACACTCAAAGTAGGAGTTACAGCTCAGTGTTACTTACACTCAAAGTGGGAGTTACAGCACAGCATTACTTACACTCGAAGTGGGAGTTACAGCTCAGCGTTACTTACACTCAAAGTGGGAGTTACAGCTCAGCGTTACTTACACTCAAAGAGGGAGTTACAGCACAGCATTACTTACACTCGAAGTGGGAGTTACAGCTCAGCGTTACTTACACTCAAAGTGGGAGCTACAGCTCAGCGTTACTTACACTCAAAGTGGGAGTTACAGCTGAGCGTTACTTACACTCAAAGTGGGAGTTACAGCTGAGCGTTACTTCCACTCAAAGTGGGAGTTACAGCACAGCGTTACTTACACTCAAAGTGGTAGCTACAGCTCAGCGTTACTTACACTCGAAGTGGGAGTTACAGCTCAGCGTTACTTACACTCAAAGTGGGAGCTACAGCTCAGTGTTACTTACACTCGAAGTGGGAGTTACAGCTCAGCGTTACTTACACTCAAAGTGGGAGTTACAGCACAGCGTTACTTACACTCGGGATTGGGAGTTATAGCTCAGCGTTACTTACACTCAAAGTAGGAGTTACAGCTCAGCGTTACTTACACTCAAAGTGGGAGTTACAGCACAGCGTTACTTACACTCGAAGTGGGAGTTACAGCACAGCGTTACTTACAATCAAAGTGGGAGTTACAGCACAGCGTTACTTACACTCAAAGTGGGAGTTACAGCACAGCGTTACTTACACTCAAAGTGGGAGTTACAGCACAGCGTTACTTACACTCAAAGTGGGAGTGACAGCACAGCGTTGCTTACACACAAAGTGGGAGCTACAGCTCAGCGTTACATACACTCAAAGTGGGAGTTACAGCACAGCGTTACTTACACTCAAAGTGGGAGCTACAGCTCAGCGTTACTTACACTCAAAGTGGGAGTTACAGCTGAGCGTTTCTTACACTCAAAGTGGGAGTTACAGCTCAGCGTTACTTACACTCAAAGTGGGAGTTACAGCACAGCGTTACTTACACTCAAAGTGGGAGTTACAGCACAGCGTTACTTACACTCAAAGTGGGATTTACAGCTCAGCGCTACTTACACTCAAAGTGGGAGTTACAGCTGAGCGTTACTTCAACTCAAAGTGGGAGTTACAGCACAGCGTTACTTACACTCAAAGTGGTAGCGACAGCTCAGCGTTAGTTACACTCGAAGTGGGAGTTACAGCTCAGCGTTACTTACACTCAAAGTAGGAGTTACAGCTCAGCGTTACTTACACTCGAAGTGGGAGTTACAGCACAGCGTTACTTACACTCAAAGTGGGAGTTACAGCACAGCGTTACTTACACTCAAAGTGGGAGTGACAGCACAGCGTTGCTTACACACAAAGTGGGAGCTACAGCTCAGCGTTACTTACACTCAAAGTGGGAGTTACAGCACAGCGTTACTTACACTCAAAGTGGGAGCTACAGCTCAGCGTTACTTACACTCAAAGTGGGAGTTACAGCTGAGCGTTACGTACACTCAAAGTGGGAGTTACAGCTCAGCGTTACTTACACTCAAAGTGGGAGTTACAGCACAGCGTTACTTACACTCAAAGTGGGAGTTACAGCACAGCGTTACTTACACTCAAAGTGGGATTTACAGCTCAGCGTTACTTACACTCAAAGTGGGAGTTACAGCTGAGCGTTACTTCAACTCAAAGTGGGAGTTACAGCACAGCGTTACTTACACTCAAAGTGGTAGCTACAGCTCAGCGTTAGTTACACTCGAAGTGGGAGTTACAGCTCAGCGTTACTTACACTCAAAGTAGGAGTTACAGCTCAGCGTTACTTACACTCGAAGTGGGAGTTACAGCTTAGCGTTACTTACACTCAAAGTGGGAGTTACAGCTCAGCGTTACTTACACTCAAAGTGGGAGTTACAGCACAGCGTTACTTACACTCAAAGTGGGAGTTACAGCACAACGTTACTTACACTCAAAGTGGGAGCTACAGCTCAGCGTTGCTTACACACAAAGTGGGAGCTACAGCTCAGCGTTACTTACACTCAAAGTGGTAGCTACAGCTCAGCGTTACTTACACTCGAAGTGGGAGTTACAGCTCAGCGTTACTTACACTCAAAGTGGGAGTTACAGCACAGCGTTACTTACACTCGAAGTGGGAGTTACAGCTCAGCGTTACTTACACTCAAAGTGGGAGCTACAGCTCAGCGTTACTTACACTCAAAGTGGTAGCTACAGCTCAGCGTTACTTACACTCAAAGTGGGAGCTACAGCTCAGCGTTACTTACACTCAAAGTGGGAGTTACAGCTCAGCGTTACTTACACTCAAAGTGGGAGCTACAGCTCAGCGTCACTTACATTCAAAGTGGGAGCTACAGCTCAGCGTTACTTACACTCAAAGTGGGAGTTACAGCACAGCGTTTCTTACAATCAAAGTGGGAGTTACAGCACAGCGTTACTTACACTCAAAGTGGGAGTTACAGCACAGTGTTACTTACACTCAAAGTGGGAGTTACAGCACAGCGTTACTTACACTCAAAGTGGAAGTGACAGCACAGCGTTGCTTACACACAAAGTGGGAGCTACAGCTCAGCGTTACTTACACTCAAAGTGGGATTTACAGCACAGCGTTACTTACACTCAAAGTGGGAGCTACAGCTCAGCGTTACTTACACTCAAAGTGGGAGTTACAGGTCAGCGTTACTTACACTCAAAGTGGGAGTTATAGCTCAGCGTTACTTACACTCAAAGTGGGAGCTACAGCTCAGCGTTACTTACACTCAAAGTGGGAGCTACAGCTCAGCGTTACTTACACTCAAAGTGGGAGTTACAGCACAGTGTTACTTACACTCAAAGTGGGAGTTACAGCACAGCGTTACTTACACTCAAAGTGGGATTTACAGCACAGCGTTACTTACACTCAAAGTGGGAGCTACAGCTCAGCGTTACTTACACTCAAAGTGGGAGTTACAGGTCAGCGTTACTTACACTCAAAGTGGGAGTTATAGCTCAGCGTTACTTACACTCAAAGTGGGAGCTACAGCTCAGCGTTACTTACACTCAAAGTGGGAGCTACAGCTCAGCGTTACTTACACTCAAAGTGGGACTTACAGGTCAGCGTTACTTACACTCAAAGTGGGAGTTATAGCTCAGCGTTACTTACACTCAAAGTGGGAGTTACAGCACAGCGTTACTTCCACTCAAAGTGGGAGCTACAGCTCAGCGTTACTTCCACTCAAAGTGGGAGTTCCAGCACAGCGTTACTTACACTCAAAGTGGGAGCTACAGCTCAGCGTTACTTACACTCAAAGTGGGAGTTACAGCACAGCGTTACTTACACTCAAAGTGGGAGTTACAGCACAGCGTTACTTACACTCAAAGTGGGAGCTACAGCTCAGCGTTACTTACACTCAAAGTGGGAGTTACAGCACAACGTTACTTACACTCAAAGTGGGGCTACAGCTCAGCGTTACTTACACTCAAAGTGGGAGCTACAGCTCAGCGTTACTTCCACTCAAAGTGGGAGTTACAGCACAGCGTTACTTACACTCAAAGTGGGAGTTACAGCACAGCGTTACTGACACTCAAAGTGGGAGTTACAGCTCAGCGTTACTCACACTCAAAGTGGGAGTTACAGCACAGCCAGCACAGCGTTACTTACACTCAAAGTGGTAGCTACAGCTGAGCGTTACTTCCACTCAAAGTGGGAGTTACAGCACAGCGTTACTTACACTCAAAGTGGTAGCTACAGCTCAGCGTTACTTACACTTAAAGTGGGAGTTACAGCACAGCGTTACTTACACTCGAAGTGGGAGTTACAGCTCAGCGTTACTTACACTCAAAGTGGGAGTTACAGCACAGCGTTACTTACACTCGAAGTGGGAGTTACAGCTCAGCGTTACTTACACTCAAAGTGGGAGCTACAGCTCAGCGTTACTTACACTCAAAGTGGGAGTTACAGCTGAGCGTTACTTACACTCAAAGTGGGAGTTACAGCTGAGCGTTACTTCCACTCAAAGTGGGAGTTACAGCACAGCGTTACTTACACTCCAAGTCGTAGATACAGCTCAGCGTTACTTACACTCGAAGTGGGAGTTACAGCTCAGCGTTACTTACACTCAAAGTGGAAGCTACAGCTCAGCGTTACTTACACTCAAAGTGGGAGCTACAGCTCAGCGTTACTTCCACTCAAAGTGGGAGTTACAGCACAGCGTTACTTACACTCAAAGTGGGAGTTACAGCACAGCGTTACTGACACTCAAAGTGGGAGTTACAGCTCAGCGTTACTCACACTCAAAGTGGGAGTTACAGCACAGCCAGCACAGCGTTACTTACACTCAAAGTGGTAGCTACAGCTGAGCGTTACTTCCACTCAAAGTGGGAGTTACAGCACAGCGTTACTTACACTCAAAGTGGTAGCTACAGCTCAGCGTTACTTACACTTAAAGTGGGAGTTACAGCACAGCGTTACTTACACTCGAAGTGGGAGTTACAGCTCAGCGTTACTTACACTCAAAGTGGGAGTTACAGCACAGCGTTACTTACACTCGAAGTGGGAGTTACAGCTCAGCGTTACTTACACTCAAAGTGGGAGCTACAGCTCAGCGTTACTTACACTCAAAGTGGGAGTTACAGCTGAGCGTTACTTACACTCAAAGTGGGAGTTACAGCTGAGCGTTACTTCCACTCAAAGTGGGAGTTACAGCACAGCGTTACTTACACTCCAAGTCGTAGATACAGCTCAGCGTTACTTACACTCGAAGTGGGAGTTACAGCTCAGCGTTACTTACACTCAAAGTGGAAGCTACAGCTCAGCGTTACTTACACTCGAAGTGGGAGTTACAGCTCAGCGTTACTTACACTCAAAGTGGGAGTTACAGCACAGCGTTACTTACACTCAAAGTGGGAGTTACAGCCCAGCGTTACTTACACTCAAAGTGGGAGCTACAGCTCAGCGTTACTTACACTCAAAGTGGGAGTTACAGCACAGCGTTACTTACACTCAAAGTGGGAGCTACAGCTCAGCGTTACTTACACTCAAAGTGGGAGTTTCAGCTGAGCGTTACTTACACTCAAAGTGGGAGTTACAGCTCTACGTTACTTACACTCAAAGTGGGAGTTACAGCACAGCGTTACTTACACTCAAAGTGGGAGCTACAGCTCAGCGTTACTTACAATCAAAGTGGGAGTTACAGCACAGCGTTATTTACACTCAAAGTGGGAGTTACAGCACAGCGTTACTTACACTCAAAGTGGGAGTTACAGCCCAGCGTTACTTACACTCAAAGTGGGAGCTACAGCTCAGCGTTACTTACACTCAAAGTGGGAGTTACAGCACAGCGTTACTTACACTCAAAGTGGGAGCTACAGCTCAGCGTTACTTACACTCAAAGTGGGAGTTTCAGCTGAGCGTTACTTACACTCAAAGTGGGAGTTACAGCTCTACGTTACTTACACTCAAAGTGGGAGCTACAGCTCAGCGTTACTTACACTCAAAGTGGGAGCTACAGCTCAGCGTTACTTACAATCAAAGTGGGAGTTACAGCACAGCGTTATTTACACTCAAAGTGGGAGTTACAGCACAGCGTTACTTACACTCAAAGTGGGAGCTACAGCTCAGCGTTACTTACAATCAAAGTGGGAGTTTCAGCTGAGCGTTACTTACACTCAAAGTGGGAGTTACAGCTCTACGTTACTTACACTCAAAGTGGGAGTTACAGCACAGCGTTACTTACACTCAAAGTGGGAGCTACAGCTCAGCGTTACTTACAATCAAAGTGGGAGTTACAGCACAGCGTTATTTACACTCAAAGTGGGAGTTACAGCACAGCGTTACTTACACTCAAAGTGGGAGTTACAGCCCAGCGTTACTTACACTCAAAGTGGGAGCTACAGCTCAGCGTTACTTACACTCAAAGTGGGAGTTACAGCACAGCGTTACTTACACTCAAAGTGGGAGCTACAGCTCAGCGTTACTTACACTCAAAGTGGGAGTTTCAGCTGAGCGTTACTTACACTCAAAGTGGGAGTTACAGCTCTACGTTACTTACACTCAAAGTGGGAGCTACAGCTCAGCGTTACTTACACTCAAAGTGGGAGCTACAGCTCAGCGTTACTTACAATCAAAGTGGGAGTTACAGCACAGCGTTATTTACACTCAAAGTGGGAGTTACAGCACAGCGTTACTTACACTCAAAGTGGGAGTTACAGCACAGCGTTACTTACACTCAAAGTGGGAGCTACAGCTCAGCGTTACTTACACTCAAAGTGGGAGCTACAGCTCAGCGTTACTTACAATCAAAGTGGGAGTTACAGCACAGCGTTATTTACACTCAAAGTGGGAGTTACAGCACAGCGTTACTTACACTCAAAGTGGGAGTTACAGCACAGCGTTACTTACACTCAAAGTGGGAGCTACAGCTCAGCGTTACTTACACTCAAAGTGGGAGCTACAGCTCAGCGTTGCTTACACACAAAGTGCGAGCTACAGCTCAGCGTTACTTACACTCAATGTGGGAGTTACAGCACAGCGTTACTTACACTCAAAGTGGGAGCTACAGCTCAGCGTTACTTACACTCAAAGTGGGAGTTACAGCACAGCGTTACTTACACTCAAAGTGGGAGCTACAGCTCAGCGTTACTTACACTCAAAGTGGGAGTTACAGCTCAGCGTTACTTACACTCAAAGTGGGAGTTACAGCTCAGCGTTACTTACACTCAAAGTGGGAGCTACAGCTCAGCGTTACTTACACTCAAAGTGGTAGCTACAGCTCAGCGTTACTTACACTCGAAGTGGGAGTTACAGCTCAGCGTTACTTACACTCAAAGTAGGAGTTACAGCTCAGCGTTACTTACACTCAAAGTGGGAGTAACAGCACAGCTTTACTTACACTCGGGATTGGGAGTTACAGCTCAGCGTTACTTACACTCAAAGTAGGAGTTACAGCTCAGCGTTACTTACACTCAAAGTGGGAGTTACAGCACAGCATTACTTACACTCGAAGTGGGAGTTACAGCTCAGCGTTACTTACACTCAAAGTGGGAGCTACAGCTCAGCGTTACTTACACTCAAAGTGGGAGTTACAGCTGAGCGTTACTTACACTCAAAGTGGGAGTTACAGCTGAGCGTTACTTCCACTCAAAGTGGGTGTTACAGCACAGCGTTACTTACACTCAAAGTGGTAGCTACAGCTCAGCGTTACTTACACTCGAAGTGGGAGTTACAGCTCAGCGTTACTTACACTCAAAGTGGGAGCTACAGCTCAGTGTTACTTCCACTCAAAGTGGGTGTTACAGCACAGCGTTACTTACACTCAAAGTGGTAGCTACAGCTCAGCGTTACTTACACTCGAAGTGGGAGTTACAGCTCAGCGTTACTTACACTCAAAGTGGGAGCTACAGCTCAGTGTTACTTACACTCGAAGTGGGAGTTACAGCTCAGCGTTACTTACACTCAAAGTGGGAGTTACAGCACAGCGTTACTTACACTCGGGATTGGGAGTTATAGCTCAGCGTTACTTACACTCAAAGTGGGAGTTACAGCTGAGCGTTACTTACACTCAAAGTGGGAGTTACAGCGGAGCGTTACTTCCACTCAAAGTGGGTGTTACAGCACAGCGTTACTTACACTCAAAGTGGTAGCTACAGCTCAGCGTTACTTACACTCGAAGTGGGAGTTACAGCTCAGCGTTACTTACACTCAAAGTGGGAGTTACAGCACAGCGTTACTTACACTCGGGATTGGGAGTTATAGCTCAGCGTTACTTACACTCAAAGTAGGAGTTACAGCTCAGCGTTACTTACACTCAAAGTGGGAGTTACAGCACAGCGTTACTTACACTCGAAGTGGGAGTTACAGCACAGCGTTACTTACAATCAAAGTGGGAGTTACAGCACAGCGTTACTTACACTCAAAGTGGGAGTTACAGCACAGCGTTACTTACACTCAAAGTGGGAGCTACAGCTCAGCGTTACTTACACTCAAAGTGGGAGTTACAGCTGAGAGTTTCTTACACTCAAAGTGGGAGTTACAGCTCAGCGTTACTTACACTCAAAGTGGGAGTTACAGCACAGCGTTACTTACACTCAAAGTGGGAGTTACAGCACAGCGTTACTTACACTCAAAGTGGGATTTACAGCTCAGCGCTACTTACACTCAAAGTGGGAGTTACAGCTGAGCGTTACTTCAACTCAAAGTGGGAGTTACAGCACAGCGTTACTTACACTCAAAGTGGTAGCGACAGCTCAGCGTTAGTTACACTCGAAGTGGGAGTTACAGCTCAGCGTTTCTTACACTCAAAGTAGGAGTTACAGCTCAGCGTTACTTACACTCGAAGTGGGAGTTACAGCACAGCGTTACTTACAATCAAAGTGGGAGTTACAGCACAGCGTTACTTACACTCAAAGTGGGAGTTACAGCACAGCGTTACTTACACTCAAAGTGGGAGTTACAGCACAGCGTTACTTACACTCAAAGTGGGAGTGACAGCACAGCGTTGCTTACACACAAAGTGGGAGCTACAGCTCAGCGTTACTTACACTCAAAGTGGGAGTTACAGCACAGCGTTACTTACACTCAAAGTGGGAGCTACAGCTCAGCGTTACTTACACTCAAAGTGGGAGTTACAGCTGAGCGTTACGTACACTCAAAGTGGGAGTTACAGCTCAGCGTTACTTACACTCAAAGTGGGAGTTACAGCACAGCGTTACTTACACTCAAAGTGGGAGTTACAGCACAGCGTTACTTACACTCAAAGTGGGATTTACAGCTCAGCGTTACTTACACTCAAAGTGGGAGTTACAGCTGAGCGTTACTTCAACTCAAAGTGGGAGTTACAGCACAGCGTTACTTACACTCAAAGTGGTAGCTACAGCTCAGCGTTAGTTACACTCGAAGTGGGAGTTACAGCTCAGCGTTACTTACACTCAAAGTAGGAGTTACAGCTCAGCGTTACTTACACTCGAAGTGGGAGTTACAGCTTAGCGTTACTTACACTCAAAGTGGGAGTTACAGCTCAGCGTTACTTACACTCAAAGTGGGAGTTACAGCACAGCGTTACTTACACTCAAAGTGGGAGTTACAGCACAACGTTACTTACACTCAAAGTGGGAGCTACAGCTCAGCGTTGCTTACACACAAAGTGGGAGCTACAGCTCAGCGTTACTTACACTCAAAGTGGGAGTTACAGCACAGCGTTACTTACACTCAAAGTGGGATTTACAGCTCAGCGTTACTTACACTCAAAGTGGGAGTTACAGCTCAGCGTTACTTACACTCAAAGTGGGAGTTACAGCACAGCGTTACTTACACTCAAAGTGGGAGTTACAGCACAACGTTACTTACACTCAAAGTGGGAGCTACAGCTCAGCGTTGCTTACACACAAAGTGGGAGCTACAGCTCAGCGTTACTTACACTCAAAGTGGGAGTTACAGCACAGCGTTACTTACACTCAAAGTGGGATTTACAGCTCAGCGTTACTTACACTCAAAGTGGGAGTTACAGCTGAGCGTTACTTCAACTCAAAGTGGGAGTTACAGCTCAGCGTTACTTACACTCAAAGTGGGAGTTACAGCACAGCGTTACTTACACTCAAAGTGGGAGTTACAGCACAGCGTTACTTACACTCAAAGTGGGATTTACAGCTCAGCGCTACTTACACTCAAAGTGGGAGTTACAGCTGAGCGTTACTTCAACTCAAAGTGGGAGTTACAGCACAGCGTTACTTACACTCAAAGTGGTAGCGACAGCTCAGCGTTAGTTACACTCGAAGTGGGAGTTACAGCCCAGCGTTTCTTACACTCAAAGTAGGAGTTACAGCTCAGCGTTACTTACACTCGAAGTGGGAGTTACAGCACAGCGTTACTTACAATAAAAGTGGGAGTTACAGCACAGCGTTACTTACACTCAAAGTGGGAGTTACAGCACAGCGTTACTTACACTCAAGATGGGAGTTACAGCACAGCGTTACTTACACTCAAAGTGGGAGTGACAGCACAGCGTTGCTTTCACACAAAGTGGGAGCTACAGCTCAGCGTTACTTACACTCAAAGTGGGAGTTACAGCACAGCGTTACTTACACTCAAAGTGGGAGCTACAGCTCAGCGTTACTTACACTCAAAGTGGGAGTTACAGCTGAGCGTTACGTACACTCAAAGTGGGAGTTACAGCTCAGCGTTACTTACACTCAAAGTGGGAGTTACAGCACAGCGTTACTTACACTCAAAGTGGGAGTTACAGCACAGCGTTACTTACACTCAAAGTGGGATTTACAGCTCAGCGTTACTTACACTCAAAGTGGGAGTTACAGCTGAGCGTTACTTCAACTCAAAGTGGGAGTTACAGCACAGCGTTACTTACACTCAAAGTGGTAGCTACAGCTCAGCGTTAGTTACACTCGAAGTGGGAGTTACAGCTCAGCGTTACTTACACTCAAAGTAGGAGTTACAGCTCAGCGTTACTTACACTCGAAGTGGGAGTTACAGCTTAGCGTTACTTACACTCAAAGTGGGAGTTACAGCTCAGCGTTACTTACACTCAAAGTGGGAGTTACAGCACAGCGTTACTTACACTCAAAGTGGGAGTTACAGCACAACGTTACTTACACTCAAAGTGGGAGCTACAGCTCAGCGTTGCTTACACACAAAGTGGGAGCTACAGCTCAGCGTTACTTACACTCAAAGTGGGAGTTACAGCACAGCGTTACTTACACTCAAAGTGGGATTTACAGCTCAGCGTTACTTACACTCAAAGTGGGAGTTACAGCTGAGCGTTACTTCAACTCAAAGTGGGAGTTACAGCACAGCGTTACTTACACTCAAAGTGGTAGCTACAGCTCAGCGTTAGTTACACTCGAAGTGGGAGTTACAGCTCAGCGTTACTTACACTCAAAGTAGGAGTTACAGCTCAGCGTTACTTACACTCGAAGTGGGAGTTACAGCTTAGCGTTACTTACACTCAAAGTGGGAGTTACAGCTCAGCGTTACTTACACTCAAAGTGGGAGTTACAGCACAGCGTTACTTACACTCAAAGTGGGAGTTACAGCACAACGTTACTTACACTCAAAGTGGGAGCTACAGCTCAGCGTTGCTTACACACAAAGTGGGAGCTACAGCTCAGCGTTACTTACACTCAAAGTGGTAGCTACAGCTCAGCGTTACTTACACTCGAAGTGGGAGTTACAGCTCAGCGTTACTTACACTCAAAGTGGGAGTTACAGCACAGCGTTACTTACACTCGAAGTGGGAGCTACAGCTCAGCGTTACTTACACTCAAAGTGGTAGCTACAGCTCAGCGTTACTTACACTCAAAGTGGGAGCTACAGCTCAGCGTTACTTACACTCAAAGTGGGAGTTACAGCTCAGCGTTACTTACACTCAAAGTGGGAGCTACAGCTCAGCGTTACTTACATTCAAAGTGGGAGCTACAGCTCAGCGTTACTTACACTCAAAGTGGGAGTTACAGCACAGCGTTATTTACAATCAAAGTGGGAGTTACAGCACAGCGTTACTTACACTCAAAGTGGGAGTTACAGCACAGCGTTACTTACACTCAAAGTGGGAGTTACAGCACAGCGTTACTTACACTCAAAGTGGAAGTGACAGCACAGCGTTGCTTACACACAAAGTGGGAGCTACAGCTCAGCGTTACTTACACTCAAAGTGGGATTTACAGCACAGCGTTACTTACACTCAAAGTGGGAGCTACAGGTCAGCGTTACTTACACTCAAAGTGGGAGTTACAGGTCAGCGTTACTTACACTCAAAGTGGGAGTTATAGCTCAGCGTTACTTACACTCAAAGTGGGAGCTACAGCTCAGCGTTACTTACACTCAAAGTGGGAGTTACAGCACAGCGTTACTTCCACTCAAAGTGGGAGTTACAGCTCAGCGTTACTTCCACTCAAAGTGGGAGTTCCAGCACAGCGTTACTTACACTCAAAGTGGGAGCTACAGCTCAGCGTTACTTACACTCAAAGTGGGAGTTACAGCACAGCGTTACTTACACTCAAAGTGGGAGTTACAGCACAGCGTTACTTACACTCCAAGTCGTAGATACAGCTCAGCGTTACTTACACTCGAAGTGGGAGTTACAGCTCAGCGTTACTTACACTCAAAGTGGAAGCTACAGCTCAGCGTTACTTACACTCGAAGTGGGAGTTACAGCTCAGCGTTACTTACACTCAAAGTGGGAGTTACAGCACAGCGTTACTTACACTCAAAGTGGGAGTTACAGCCCAGCGTTACTTACACTCAAAGTGGGAGCTACAGCTCAGCGTTACTTACACTCAAAGTGGGAGTTACAGCACAGCGTTACTTACACTCAAAGTGGGAGTTACAGCACAGCGTTACTTACAATCAAAGTGGGAGTTACAGCACAGCGTTACTTACACTCAAAGTGGGAGTTACAGCACAGCGTTACTTACACTCAAAGTGGGAGTTACAGCACAGCGTTGCTTACACACAAAGTGGGAGCTACAGCTCAGCGTTACTTACACTCAAAGTGGGAGCTACAGCTCAGCGTTACTTACACTCAAAGTGGGAGTTACAGCACAGCGTTACTTACACTCAAAGTGGGAGCTACAGCTCAGCGTTACTTACACTCAAAGTGGGAGTTACAGCTCAGCGTTACTTACACTCAAAGTGGGAGTTACAGCTCAGCGTTACTTACACTCAAAGTGGGAGCCACAGCTCAGCGTTACTTACACTCAAAGTGGGAGTTACAGCTCAGCGTTACTTACACTCAAAGTGGGAGCTACAGCTCAGCGTTACTTATACTCAAAGTGGGAGTTACAGCACAATGTTACTTACACTCAAAGTGGGAGCTACAGCTCAGCGTTACTTACACTCAAAGTGGGAGTTTCAGCTGAGCGTTACTTACACTCAAAGTGGGAGTTACAGCTCTACGTTACTTACACTCAAAGTGGGAGTTACAGCACAGCGTTACTTACACTCAAAGTGGGAGCTACAGCTCAGCGTTACTTACACTCAAAGTGGGAGCTACAGCTCAGCGTTACTTACACTCAAAGTGGGAGCTATAGCTCAGCGTTACTTACAATCAAAGTGGGAGTTACAGCTCAGCGTTACTTACACTCAAAGTGGGAGCTACAGCTCAGCGTTACTTACACTCAAAGTGGGAGTTACAGCACAGCGTTACTTACACTCAAAGTGGGAGTTACAGCACAGCGTTACTTACAATCAAAGTGGGAGTTACAGCACAGCGTTACTTACACTCAAAGTGGGAGTTACAGCACAGCGTTACTTACACTCAAAGTGGGAGTTACAGCACAGCGTTACTTACACTCAAAGTGGGAGTTACAGCACAACGTTACTTACACTCAAAGTGGGAGCTACAGCTCAGCGTTGCTTACACACAAAGTGGGAGCTACAGCTCAGCGTTACTTACACTCAAAGTGGGAGTTACAGCACAGCGTTACTTACACTCAAAGTGGGATTTACAGCTCAGCGTTACTTACACTCAAAGTGGGAGTTACAGCTGAGCGTTACTTCAACTCAAAGTGGGAGTTACAGCTCAGCGTTACTTACACTCAAAGTGGGAGTTACAGCACAGCGTTACTTACACTCAAAGTGGGAGTTACAGCACAGCGTTACTTACACTCAAAGTGGGATTTACAGCTCAGCGCTACTTACACTCAAAGTGGGAGTTACAGCTGAGCGTTACTTCAACTCAAAGTGGGAGTTACAGCACAGCGTTACTTACACTCAAAGTGGTAGCGACAGCTCAGCGTTAGTTACACTCGAAGTGGGAGTTACAGCCCAGCGTTTCTTACACTCAAAGTAGGAGTTACAGCTCAGCGTTACTTACACTCGAAGTGGGAGTTACAGCACAGCGTTACTTACAATCAAAGTGGGAGTTACAGCACAGCGTTACTTACACTCAAAGTGGGAGTTACAGCACAGCGTTACTTACACTCAAAGTGGGAGTTACAGCACAGCGTTACTTACACTCAAAGTGGGAGTGACAGCACAGCGTTGCTTACACACAAAGTGGGAGCTACAGCTCAGCGTTACTTACACTCAAAGTGGGAGTTACAGCACAGCGTTACTTACACTCAAAGTGGGAGCTACAGCTCAGCGTTACTTACACTCAAAGTGGGAGTTACAGCTGAGCGTTACGTACACTCAAAGTGGGAGTTACAGGTCAGCGTTACTTACACTCAAAGTGGGAGTTACAGCACAGCGTTACTTACACTCAAAGTGGGAGTTACAGCACAGCGTTACTTACACTCAAAGTGGGATTTACAGCTCAGCGTTACTTACACTCAAAGTGGGAGTTACAGCTGAGCGTTACTTCAACTCAAAGTGGGAGTTACAGCACAGCGTTACTTACACTCAAAGTGGTAGCTACAGCTCAGCGTTAGTTACACTCGAAGTGGGAGTTACAGCTCAGCGTTACTTACACTCAAAGTAGGAGTTACAGCTCAGCGTTACTTACACTCGAAGTGGGAGTTACAGCTTAGCGTTACTTACACTCAAAGTGGGAGTTACAGCTCAGCGTTACTTACACTCAAAGTGGGAGTTACAGCACAGCGTTACTTACACTCAAAGTGGGAGTTACAGCACAACGTTACTTACACTCAAAGTGGGAGCTACAGCTCAGCGTTGCTTACACACAAAGTGGGAGCTACAGCTCAGCGTTACTTACACTCAAAGTGGGAGTTACAGCACAGCGTTACTTACACTCAAAGTGGGATTTACAGCTCAGCGTTACTTACACTCAAAGTGGGAGTTACAGCTGAGCGTTACTTCAACTCAAAGTGGGAGTTACAGCACAGCGTTACTTACACTCAAAGTGGTAGCTACAGCTCAGCGTTAGTTACACTCGAAGTGGGAGTTACAGCTCAGCGTTACTTACACTCAAAGTAGGAGTTACAGCTCAGCGTTTCTTACACTCGAAGTGGGAGTTACAGCTTAGCGTTACTTACACTCAAAGTGGGAGTTACAGCTCAGCGTTACTTACACTCAAAGTGGGAGTTACAGCACAGCGTTACTTACACTCAAAGTGGGAGTTACAGCACAACGTTACTTACACTCAAAGTGGGAGCTACAGCTCAGCGTTGCTTACACACAAAGTGGGAGCTACAGCTCAGCGTTACTTACACTCAAAGTGGTAGCTACAGCTCAGCGTTACTTACACTCGAAGTGGGAGTTACAGCTCAGCGTTACTTACACTCAAAGTGGGAGTTACAGCACAGCGTTACTTACACTCGAAGTGGGAGTTACAGCTCAGCGTTACTTACACTCAAAGTGGGAGCTACAGCTCAGCGTTACTTACACTCAAAGTGGTAGCTACAGCTCAGCGTTACTTACACTCAAAGTGGGAGCTACAGCTCAGCGTTACTTACACTCAAAGTGGGAGTTACAGCTCAGCGTTACTTACACTCAAAGTGGGAGCTACAGCTCAGCGTTACTTACATTCAAAGTGGGAGCTACAGCTCAGCGTTACTTACACTCAAAGTGGGAGTTACAGCACAGCGTTATTTACAATAAAAGTGGGAGTTACAGCACAGCGTTACTTACACTCAAAGTGGGAGTTACAGCACAGCGTTACTTACACTCAAAGTGGGAGTTACAGCACAGCGTTACTTACACTCAAAGTGGAAGTGACAGCACAGCGTTGCTTACACACAAAGTGGGAGCTACAGCTCAGCGTTACTTACACTCAAAGTGGGATTTACAGCACAGCGTTACTTACACTCAAAGTGGGAGCTACAGGTCAGCGTTACTTACACTCAAAGTGGGAGTTACAGGTCAGCGTTACTTACACTCAAAGTGGGAGTTATAGCTCAGCGTTACTTACACTCAAAGTGGGAGCTACAGCTCAGCGTTACTTACACTCAAAGTGGGAGTTACAGCACAGCGTTACTTCCACTCAAAGTGGGAGCTACAGCTCAGCGTTACTTCCACTCAAAGTGGGAGTTCCAGCACAGCGTTACTTACACTCAAAGTGGGAGCTACAGCTCAGCGTTACTTACACTCAAAGTGGGAGTTACAGCACAGCGTTACTTACACTCAAAGTGGGAGTTACAGCACAGCGTTACTTACACTCCAAGTCGTAGATACAGCTCAGCGTTACTTACACTCGAAGTGGGAGTTACAGCTCAGCGTTACTTACACTCAAAGTGGAAGCTACAGCTCAGCGTTACTTACACTCGAAGTGGGAGTTACAGCTCAGCGTTACTTACACTCAAAGTGGGAGTTACAGCACAGCGTTACTTACACTCAAAGTGGGAGTTACAGCCCAGCGTTACTTACACTCAAAGTGGGAGCTACAGCTCAGCGTTACTTACACTCAAAGTGGGAGTTACAGCACAGCGTTACTTACACTCAAAGTGGGAGTTACAGCACAGCGTTACTTACAATCAAAGTGGGAGTTACAGCACAGCGTTACTTACACTCAAAGTGGGAGTTACAGCACAGCGTTACTTACACTCAAAGTGGGAGTTACAGCACAGCGTTGCTTACACACAAAGTGGGAGCTACAGCTCAGCGTTACTTACACTCAAAGTGGGAGCTACAGCTCAGCGTTACTTACACTCAAAGTGGGAGTTACAGCACAGCGTTACTTACACTCAAAGTGGGAGCTACAGCTCAGCGTTACTTACACTCAAAGTGGGAGCCACAGCTAAGCGTTACTTACACTCAAAGTGGGAGTTACAGCTCAGCGTTACTTACACTCAAAGTGGGAGCTACAGCTCAGCGTTACTTACACTCAAAGTGGGAGTTACAGCACAATGTTACTTACACTCAAAGTGGGAGCTACAGCTCAGCGTTACTTACACTCAAAGTGGGAGTTTCAGCTGAGCGTTACTTACACTCAAAGTGGGAGTTACAGCTCTACGTTACTTACACTCAAAGTGGGAGTTACAGCACAGCGTTACTTACACTCAAAGTGGGAGCTACAGCTCAGCGTTACTTACACTCAAAGTGGGAGCTACAGCTCAGCGTTACTTACACTCAAAGTGGGAGCTATAGCTCAGCGTTACTTACAATCAAAGTGGGAGTTACAGCTCAGCGTTACTTACACTCAAAGTGGGAGCTACAGCTCAGCGTTACTTACACTCAAAGTGGGAGTTACAGCACAGCGTTACTTACACTCAAAGTGGGAGTTACAGCACAGCGTTACTTACACTCAAAGTGGGAGTTACAGCACAGCGTTACTTACACTCAAAGTGGGAGTTACAGCACAGCGTTACTTACACTCAAAGTGGGAGTTACAGCACAGCGTTACTTACACTCAAAGTGGATGTGACAGCACAGCGTTGCTTACACACAAAGTGGGAGCTACAGCTCAGCGTTACTTACACTCAAAGTGGGAGCTACAGCTCAGCGTTACTTACACTCAAAGTGGGAGTTACAGCACAGCGTTACTTACACTCAAAGTGGGAGCTACAGCTCAGCGTTACTTACACTCAAAGTGGGAGTTACAGCTCAGCGTTACTTACACTCAAAGTGGGAGTTACAGCTCAGCGTTACTTACACTCAAAGTGGGAGCCACAGCTCAGCGTTACTTACCCTCAAAGTGGGAGTTACAGCTCAGCGTTACTTACACTCAAAGTGGGAGCTACAGCTCAGCGTTACTTACACTCAAAGTGGGAGTTTCAGCTGAGCGTTACTTACACTCAAAGTGGGAGTTACAGCTCTACGTTACTTACACTCAAAGTGGGAGTTACAGCACAGCGTTACTTACACTCAAAGTGGGAGCTACAGCTCAGCGTTACTTACACTCAAAGTGGGAGCTACAGCTCAGCGTTACTTACACTCAAAGTGGGAGCTACAGCTCAGCGTTACTTACAATCAAAGTGGGAGTTACAGCACAGCGTTATTTACACTGAAAGTGGGAGTTACAGCACAGCGTTACTTACACTGAAAGTGGGAGTTACAGCACAGCGTTACTTACACTCAAAGTGGGAGCTACAGCTCAGCGTTACTTACACTCAAAGTGGGAGCTACAGCTCAGCGTTGCTTACACACAAAGTGGGAGATACAGCACAGCGTTACTTCCACTCAAAGTGGGAGCTACAGCTCAGCGTTACTTCCACTGAAAGTGGGAGTTCCAGCACACCGTTACTTACACTCAAAGTGGGAGCTACAGCTCAGCGTTACTTACACTCAAAGTGGGAGTTACAGCACAGCGTTACTTACACTCAAAGTGGGAGTTACAGCTGAGCGTTACTTACACTCAAAGTGGGATTTACAGCTCAGCGCTACTTACACTCAAAGTGGGAGTTACAGCTCAGCGTTACTTACACTCAAAGTGGGAGTTACAGCACAGCGTTACTTACACTCAAAGTGGGAGCTACAGCTCAGCGTTACTTACACTCAAAGTGGGAGTTACAGCACAGCGTTACTTACACTCAAAGTGGGAGTTACAGCACAGCGTTACTTACAATCAAAGTGGGAGTTACAGCACAGCGTTACTTACACTCAAAGTGGGAGTTACAGCACAGCGTTACTTACACTCAAAGTGGGAGTTACAGCACAGCGTTACTTACACTCAAAGTGGATGTGACAGCACAGCGTTGCTTACACACAAAGTGGGAGCTACAGCTCAGCGTTACTTACACTCAAAGTGGGAGCTACAGCTCAGCGTTACTTACACTCAAAGTGGGAGTTACAGCACAGCGTTACTTACACTCAAAGTGGGAGCTACAGCTCAGCGTTACTTACACTCAAAGTGGGAGTTACAGCTCAGCGTTACTTACACTCAAAGTGGGAGTTACAGCTCAGCGTTACTTACACTCAAAGTGGGAGCCACAGCTCAGCGTTACTTACACTCAAAGTGGGATTTACAGCACAGCGTTACTTACACTCAAAGTGGGAGCTACAGCTCAGCGTTACTTACACTCAAAGTGGGAGTTTCAGCTGAGCGTTACTTACACTCAAAGTGGGAGTTACAGCTCTACGTTACTTACACTCAAAGTGGGAGTTACAGCACAGCGTTACTTACACTCAAAGTGGGAGCTACAGCTCAGCGTTACTTACACTCAAAGTGGGAGCTACAGCTCAGCGTTACTTACACTCAAAGTGGGAGCTACAGCTCAGCGTTACTTACAATCAAAGTGGGAGTTACAGCACAGCGTTATTTACACTGAAAGTGGGAGTTACAGCACAGCGTTACTTACACTGAAAGTGGGAGTTACAGCACAGCGTTACTTACACTCAAAGTGGGAGCTACAGCTCAGCGTTACTTACACTCAAAGTGGGAGCTACAGCTCAGCGTTGCTTACACACAAAGTGGGAGATACAGCACAGCGTTACTTCCACTCAAAGTGGGAGCTACAGCTCAGCGTTACTTCCACTGAAAGTGGGAGTTCCAGCACAGCGTTACTTACACTCAAAGTGGGAGCTACAGCTCAGCGTTACTTACACTCAAAGTGGGAGTTACAGCACAGCGTTACTTACACTCAAAGTGGGAATTACAGCACAGCGTTACTTACACTCAAAGTGGATGTGACAGCACAGCGTTGCTTACACACAAAGTGGGAGCTATAGCTCAGCGTTACTTACACTCAAAGTGGGATTTACAGCACAGCGTTACTTACACTCAAAGTGGGAGCTACAGCTCAGCGTTTCTTACACTCAAAGTGGGAGTTACAGCACAACGTTACTTACACTCAAAGTGGGGCTACAGCTCAGCGTTACTTACACTCAAAGTGGGAGCTACAGCTCAGCGTTACTTCCACTCAAAGTGGGAGTTACAGCACAGCGTTACTTACACTCAAAGCGGGAGTTACAGCACAGCGTTACTTACACTCAAAGTGGGAGTTACAGCTCAGCGTTACTCACACTCAAAGTGGGAGTTACAGCACAGCCAGCACAGCGTTACTTACACTCAAAGTGGTAGCTACAGCTGAGCGTTACTTCCACTCAAAGTGGGAGTTACAGCACAGCGTTACTTACACTCAAAATGGTAGCTACAGCTCAGCGTTACTTACACTTAAAGTGGGAGTTACAGCACAGCGTTACTTACACTCGAAGTGGGAGTTACAGCTCAGCGTTACTTATACTCAAAGTGGGAGTTACAGCTCAGCGTTACTTACACTCAAAGTGGGAGTTACAGCACAGCGTTACTTACACTCGAAGTGGGAGTTACAGCTCAGCGTTACTTACACTCAAAGTGGGAGCTACAGCTCAGCGTTACTTACACTCAAAGTGGGAGTTACAGCTGAGCGTTACTTCCACTCAAAGTGGGAGTTACAGCACAGCGTTACTTACACTCCAAGTCGTAGCTACAGCTCAGCGTTACTTACACTCGAAGTGGGAGTTACAGCACAGCGTTACTTACACTCAAAGTGGAAGCTACAGCTCAGCGTTACTTACACTCGAAGTGGGAGTTACAGCTCAGCGTTACTTACACTCAAAGTGGGAGTTACAGCACAGCGTTACTTACACTCAAAGTGGGAGTTACAGCCCAGCGTTACTTACACTCAAAGTGGGAGCTACAGCTCAGCGTTACTTACACTCAAAGTGGGAGTTACAGCACAGCGTTACTTACACTCAAAGTGGGAGTTACAGCACAGCGTTACTTACAATCAAAGTGGGAGTTACAGCACAGCGTTACTTACACTCAAAGTGGGAGTTACAGCACAGCGTTACTTACACTCAAAGTGGGAGTTACAGCACAGCGTTACTTACACTCAAAGTGGATGTGACAGCACAGCGTTGCTTACACACAAAGTGGGAGCTACAGCTCAGCGTTACTTACACTGAAAGTGGGAGTTACAGCTCAGCGTTACTTACACTCAAAGTGGGAGTTACAGCTCAGCGTTACTTACACTCAAAGTGGGAGCCACAGCTCAGCGTTACTTACGCTCGAAGTGGGAGTTACAGCTCAGCGTTACTTACACTCAAAGTGGGAGCTACAGCTCAGCGTTATTTACACTCAAAGTGGGAGTTTCAGCTGAGCGTTACTTACACTCAAAGTGGGAGTTACAGCTCTACGTTACTTACGCTCAAAGTGGGAGTTACAGCACAGCGTTACTTACACTCAAAGTGGGAGCTACAGCTCAGCGTTACTTACACTCAAAGTGGGAGCTACAGCTCAGCGTTACTTACACTCAAAGTGGGAGCTACAGCTCAGCGTTACTTACAATCAAAGTGGGAGTTACAGCACAGCGTTATTTACACTCAAAGTGGGAGTTACAGCACAGCGTTACTTACACTCAAAGTGGGAGTTACAGCACAGCGTTACTTACACTCAAAGTGGGAGCTACAGCTCAGCGTTACTTACACTCAAAGTGGGAGCTACAGCTCAGCGTTGCTTACACACAAAGTGCGAGCTACAGCTCAGCGTTACTTACACTCAATGTGGGAGTTACAGCACAGCGTTACTTACACTCAAAGTGGGAGCTACAGCTCAGCGTTACTTACACTCAAAGTGGGAGTTACAGCACAGCGTTACTTACACTAAAAGGGGAGCTACAGCTCAGCGTTACTTACACTCAAAGTGGGAGTTACAGCTCAGCGTTACTTACACTCAAAGTGGGAGTTACAGCTCAGCGTTACTTACACTCAAAGTGGGAGCTACAGCTCAGCGTTACTTACACTCAAAGTGGGAGTTACAGCACAGCGTTACTTACAATCAAAGTGGGAGTTACAGCACAGCGTTACTTACACTCAAAGTGGGAGCTACAGCTCAGCGTTACTTACACTCAAAGTGGGAGCTACAGCTCAGCGTTGCTTACACACAAAGTGCGAGCTACAGCTCAGCGTTACTTACACTCAATGTGGGAGTTACAGCACAGCGTTACTTACACTCAAAGTGGGAGCTACAGCTCAGCGTTACTTACACTCAAAGTGGGAGTTACAGCACAGCGTTACTTACACTAAAAGGGGAGCTACAGCTCAGCGTTACTTACACTCAAAGTGGGAGTTACAGCTCAGCGTTACTTACACTCAAAGTGGGAGTTACAGCTCAGCGTTACTTACACTCAAAGTGGGAGTTACAGCACAGCATTACTTACACTCGAAGTGGGAGTTACAGCTCAGCGTTACTTACACACAAAGTGGGAGCTACAGCTCAGCGTTACTTACACTCAAAGTGGGAGTTACAGCTCAGCGTTACTTACAATCAAAGTGGGAGTTACAGCACAGCGTTACTTACACTCAAAGTGGGAGTTACAGCACAGCGTTACTTACACTCAAAGTGGGAGTTACAGCACAGCGTTACTTACACTCAAAGTGGGAGTTACAGCACAACGTTACTTACACTCAAAGTGGGAGCTACAGCTCAGCGTTGCTTACACACAAAGTGGGAGCTACAGCTCAGCGTTACTTACACTCAAAGTGGGAGTTACAGCACAGCGTTACTTACACACAAAGTGGGATTTACAGCTCAGCGTTACTTACACTCAAAGTGGGAGTTACAGCTGAGCGTTACTTCAACTCAAAGTGGGAGTTACAGCTCAGCGTTACTTACACTCAAAGTGGGAGTTACAGCACAGCGTTACTTACACTCAAAGTGGGAGTTACAGCACAGCGTTACTTACACTCAAAGTGGGATTTACAGCTCAGCGCTACTTACACTCAAAGTGGGAGTTACAGCTGAGCGTTACTTCAACTCAAAGTGGGAGTTACAGCACAGCGTTACTTACACTCAAAGTGGTAGCGACAGCTCAGCGTTAGTTACACTCGAAGTGGGAGTTACAGCCCAGCGTTTCTTACACTCAAAGTAGGAGTTACAGCTCAGCGTTACTTACACTCGAAGTGGGAGTTACAGCACAGCGTTACTTACAATCAAAGTGGGAGTTACAGCACAGCGTTACTTACACTCAAAGTGGGAGTTACAGCACAGCGTTACTTACACTCAAAGTGGGAGTTACAGCACAGCGTTACTTACACTCAAAGTGGGAGTGACAGCACAGCGTTGCTTACACACAAAGTGGGAGCTACAGCTCAGCGTTACTTACACTCAAAGTGGGAGTTACAGCACAGCGTTACTTACACTCAAAGTGGGAGCTACAGCTCAGCGTTACTTACACTCAAAGTGGGAGTTACAGCTGAGCGTTACGTACACTCAAAGTGGGAGTTACAGCTCAGCGTTACTTACACTCAAAGTGGGAGTTACAGCACAGCGTTACTTACACTCAAAGTGGGAGTTACAGCACAGCGTTACTTACACTCAAAGTGGGATTTACAGCTCAGCGTTACTTACACTCAAAGTGGGAGTTACAGCTGAGCGTTACTTCAACTCAAAGTGGGAGTTACAGCACAGCGTTACTTACACTCAAAGTGGTAGCTACAGCTCAGCGTTAGTTACACTCGAAGTGGGAGTTACAGCTCAGCGTTACTTACACTCAAAGTAGGAGTTACAGCTCAGCGTTACTTACACTCGAAGTGGGAGTTACAGCTTAGCGTTACTTACACTCAAAGTGGGAGTTACAGCTCAGCGTTACTTACACTCAAAGTGGGAGTTACAGCACAGCGTTACTTACACTCAAAGTGGGAGTTACAGCACAACGTTACTTACACTCAAAGTGGGAGCTACAGCTCAGCGTTGCTTACACACAAAGTGGGAGCTACAGCTCAGCGTTACTTACACTCAAAGTGGGAGTTACAGCACAGCGTTACTTACACTCAAAGTGGGATTTACAGCTCAGCGTTACTTACACTCAAAGTGGGAGTTACAGCTGAGCGTTACTTCAACTCAAAGTGGGAGTTACAGCACAGCGTTACTTACACTCAAAGTGGTAGCTACAGCTCAGCGTTAGTTACACTCGAAGTGGGAGTTACAGCTCAGCGTTACTTACACTCAAAGTAGGAGTTACAGCTCAGCGTTTCTTACACTCGAAGTGGGAGTTACAGCTTAGCGTTACTTACACTCAAAGTGGGAGTTACAGCTCAGCGTTACTTACACTCAAAGTGGGAGTTACAGCACAGCGTTACTTACACTCAAAGTGGGAGTTACAGCACAACGTTACTTACACTCAAAGTGGGAGCTACAGCTCAGCGTTGCTTACACACAAAGTGGGAGCTACAGCCCCTGCGTTACTTACACTCAAAGTGGTAGCTACAGCTCAGCGTTACTTACACTCGAAGTGGGAGTTACAGCTCAGCGTTACTTACACTCAAAGTGGGAGTTACAGCACAGCGTTACTTACACTCGAAGTGGGAGTTACAGCTCAGCGTTACTTACACTCAAAGTGGGAGCTACAGCTCAGCGTTACTTACACTCAAAGTGGTAGCTACAGCTCAGCGTTACTTACACTCAAAGTGGGAGCTACAGCTCAGCGTTACTTACACTCAAAGTGGGAGTTACAGCTCAGCGTTACTTACACTCAAAGTGGGAGCTACAGCTCAGCGTTACTTACATTCAAAGTGGGAGCTACAGCTCAGCGTTACTTACACTCAAAGTGGGAGTTACAGCACAGCGTTATTTACAATCAAAGTGGGAGTTACAGCACAGCGTTACTTACACTCAAAGTGGGAGTTACAGCACAGCGTTACTTACACTCAAAGTGGGAGTTACAGCACAGCGTTACTTACACTCAAAGTGGAAGTGACAGCACAGCGTTGCTTACACACAAAGTGGGAGCTACAGCTCAGCGTTACTTACACTCAAAGTGGGATTTACAGCACAGCGTTACTTACACTCAAAGTGGGAGCTACAGGTCAGCGTTACTTACACTCAAAGTGGGAGTTACAGGTCAGCGTTACTTACACTCAAAGTGGGAGTTATAGCTCAGCGTTACTTACACTCAAAGTGGGAGCTACAGCTCAGCGTTACTTACACTCAAAGTGGGAGTTACAGCACAGCGTTACTTCCACTCAAAGTGGGAGCTACAGCTCAGCGTTACTTCCACTCAAAGTGGGAGTTCCAGCACAGCGTTACTTACACTCAAAGTGGGAGCTACAGCTCAGCGTTACTTACACTCAAAGTGGGAGTTACAGCACAGCGTTACTTACACTCAAAGTGGGAGTTACAGCACAGCGTTACTTACACTCCAAGTCGTAGATACAGCTCAGCGTTACTTACACTCGAAGTGGGAGTTACAGCTCAGCGTTACTTACACTCAAAGTGGAAGCTACAGCTCAGCGTTACTTACACTCGAAGTGGGAGTTACAGCTCAGCGTTACTTACACTCAAAGTGGGAGTTACAGCACAGCGTTACTTACACTCAAAGTGGGAGTTACAGCCCAGCGTTACTTACACTCAAAGTGGGAGCTACAGCTCAGCGTTACTTACACTCAAAGTGGGAGTTACAGCACAGCGTTACTTACACTCAAAGTGGGAGTTACAGCACTGCGTTACTTACAATCAAAGTGGGAGTTACAGCACAGCGTTACTTACACTCAAAGTGGGAGTTACAGCACAGCGTTACTTACACTCAAAGTGGGAGTTACAGCACAGCGTTGCTTACACACAAAGTGGGAGCTACAGCTCAGCGTTACTTACACTCAAAGTGGGAGCTACAGCTCAGCGTTACTTACACTCAAAGTGGGAGTTACAGCACAGCGTTACTTACACTCAAAGTGGGAGCTACAGCTCAGCGTTACTTACACTCAAAGTGGGAGTTACAGCTCAGCGTTACTTACACTCAAAGTGGGAGTTACAGCTCAGCGTTACTTACACTCAAAGTGGGAGCCACAGCTAAGCGTTACTTACACTCAAAGTGGGAGTTACAGCTCAGCGTTACTTACACTCAAAGTGGGAGCTACAGCTCAGCGTTACTTACACTCAAAGTGGGAGTTACAGCACAATGTTACTTACACTCAAAGTGGGAGCTACAGCTCAGCGTTACTTACACTCAAAGTGGGAGTTTCAGCTGAGCGTTACTTACACTCAAAGTGGGAGTTACAGCTCTACGTTACTTACACTCAAAGTGGGAGTTACAGCACAGCGTTACTTACACTCAAAGTGGGAGCTACAGCTCAGCGTTACTTACACTCAAAGTGGGAGCTACAGCTCAGCGTTACTTACACTCAAAGTGGGAGCTATAGCTCAGCGTTACTTACAATCAAAGTGGGAGTTACAGCTCAGCGTTACTTACACTCAAAGTGGGAGCTACAGCTCAGCGTTACTTACACTCAAAGTGGGAGTTACAGCACAGCGTTACTTACACTCAAAGTGGGAGTTACAGCACAGCGTTACTTACAATCAAAGTGGGAGTTACAGCACAGCGTTACTTACACTCAAAGTGGGAGTTACAGCACAGCGTTACTTACACTCAAAGTGGGAGTTACAGCACAGCGTTACTTACACTCAAAGTGGATGTGACAGCACAGCGTTGCTTACACACAAAGTGGGAGCTACAGCTCAGCGTTACTTACACTCAAAGTGGGAGCTACAGCTCAGCGTTACTTACACTCAAAGTGGGAGTTACAGCACAGCGTTACTTACACTCAAAGTGGGAGCTACAGCTCAGCGTTACTTACACTCAAAGTGGGAGTTACAGCTCAGCGTTACTTACACTCAAAGTGGGAGTTACAGCTCAGCGTTACTTACACTCAAAGTGGGAGCCACAGCTCAGCGTTACTTACCCTCAAAGTGGGAGTTACAGCTCAGCGTTACTTACACTCAAAGTGGGAGCTACAGCTCAGCGTTACTTACACTCAAAGTGGGAGTTTCAGCTGAGCGTTACTTACACTCAAAGTGGGAGTTACAGCTCTACGTTACTTACACTCAAAGTGGGAGTTACAGCACAGCGTTACTTACACTCAAAGTGGGAGCTACAGCTCAGCGTTACTTACACTCAAAGTGGGAGCTACAGCTCAGCGTTACTTACACTCAAAGTGGGAGCTACAGCTCAGCGTTACTTACAATCAAAGTGGGAGTTACAGCACAGCGTTATTTACACTGAAAGTGGGAGTTACAGCACAGCGTTACTTACACTGAAAGTGGGAGTTACAGCACAGCGTTACTTACACTCAAAGTGGGAGCTACAGCTCAGCGTTACTTACACTCAAAGTGGGAGCTACAGCTCAGCGTTGCTTACACACAAAGTGGGAGATACAGCACAGCGTTACTTCCACTCAAAGTGGGAGCTACAGCTCAGCGTTACCTCCACTGAAAGTGGGAGTTCCAGCACAGCGTTACTTACACTCAAAGTGGGAGCTACAGCTCAGCGTTACTTACACTCAAAGTGGGAGTTACAGCACAGCGTTACTTACACTCAAAGTGGGAGTTACAGCTGAGCGTTACTTACACTCAAAGTGGGATTTACAGCTCAGCGCTACTTACACTCAAAGTGGGAGTTACAGCTGAGCGTTACTTCAACTCAAAGTGGGAGTTACAGCACAGCGTTACTTACACTCAAAGTGGGAGCTACAGCTCAGCGTTACTTACACTCAAAGTGGGAGTTACAGCACAGCGTTACTTACACTCAAAGTGGGAGTTACAGCACAGCGTTACTTACAATCAAAGTGGGAGTTACAGCACAGCGTTACTTACACTCAAAGTGGGAGTTACAGCACAGCGTTACTTACACTCAAAGTGGGAGTTACAGCACAGCGTTACTTACACTCAAAGTGGATGTGACAGCACAGCGTTGCTTACACACAAAGTGGGAGCTACAGCTCAGCGTTACTTACACTCAAAGTGGGAGCTACAGCTCAGCGTTACTTACACTCAAAGTGGGAGTTACAGCACAGCGTTACTTACACTCAAAGTGGGAGCTACAGCTCAGCGTTACTTACACTCAAAGTGGGAGTTACAGCTCAGCGTTACTTACACTCAAAGTGGGAGTTACAGCTCAGCGTTACTTACACTCAAAGTGGGAGCCACAGCTCAGCGTTACTTACACTCAAAGTGGGATTTACAGCACAGCGTTACTTACACTCAAAGTGGGAGCTACAGCTCAGCGTTACTTACACTCAAAGTGGGAGTTTCAGCTGAGCGTTACTTACACTCAAAGTGGGAGTTACAGCTCTACGTTACTTACACTCAAAGTGGGAGTTACAGCACAGCGTTACTTACACTCAAAGTGGGAGCTACAGCTCAGCGTTACTTACACTCAAAGTGGGAGCTACAGCTCAGCGTTACTTACACTCAAAGTGGGAGCTACAGCTCAGCGTTACTTACAATCAAAGTGGGAGTTACAGCACAGCGTTATTTACACTGAAAGTGGGAGTTACAGCACAGCGTTACTTACACTGAAAGTGGGAGTTACAGCACAGCGTTACTTACACTCAAAGTGGGAGCTACAGCTCAGCGTTACTTACACTCAAAGTGGGAGCTACAGCTCAGCGTTGCTTACACACAAAGTGGGAGATACAGCACAGCGTTACTTCCACTCAAAGTGGGAGCTACAGCTCAGCGTTACTTCCACTGAAAGTGGGAGTTCCAGCACAGCGTTACTTACACTCAAAGTGGGAGCTACAGCTCAGCGTTACTTACACTCAAAGTGGGAGTTACAGCACAGCGTTACTTACACTCAAAGTGGGAATTACAGCACAGCGTTACTTACACTCAAAGTGGATGTGACAGCACAGCGTTGCTTACACACAAAGTGGGAGCTATAGCTCAGCGTTACTTACACTCAAAGTGGGATTTACAGCACAGCGTTACTTACACTCAAAGTGGGAGCTACAGCTCAGCGTTTCTTACACTCAAAGTGGGAGTTACAGCACAACGTTACTTACACTCAAAGTGGGGCTACAGCTCAGCGTTACTTACACTCAAAGTGGGAGCTACAGCTCAGCGTTACTTCCACTCAAAGTGGGAGTTACAGCACAGCGTTACTTACACTCAAAGCGGGAGTTACAGCACAGCGTTACTTACACTCAAAGTGGGAGTTACAGCTCAGCGTTACTCACACTCAAAGTGGGAGTTACAGCACAGCCAGCACAGCGTTACTTACACTCAAAGTGGTAGCTACAGCTGAGCGTTACTTCCACTCAAAGTGGGAGTTACAGCACAGCGTTACTTACACTCAAAATGGTAGCTACAGCTCAGCGTTACTTACACTTAAAGTGGGAGTTACAGCACAGCGTTACTTACACTCGAAGTGGGAGTTACAGCTCAGCGTTACTTATACTCAAAGTGGGAGTTACAGCTCAGCGTTACTTACACTCAAAGTGGGAGTTACAGCACAGCGTTACTTACACTCGAAGTGGGAGTTACAGCTCAGCGTTACTTACACTCAAAGTGGGAGCTACAGCTCAGCGTTACTTACACTCAAAGTGGGAGTTACAGCTGAGCGTTACTTCCACTCAAAGTGGGAGTTACAGCACAGCGTTACTTACACTCCAAGTCGTAGCTACAGCTCAGCGTTACTTACACTCGAAGTGGGAGTTACAGCACAGCGTTACTTACACTCAAAGTGGAAGCTACAGCTCAGCGTTACTTACACTCAAAGTGGGAGCTACAGCTCAGCGTTACTTACACTCAAAGTGGGAGCTACAGCTCAGCGTTACTTACAATCAAAGTGGGAGTTACAGCACAGCGTTATTTACACTGAAAGTGGGAGTTACAGCACAGCGTTACTTACACTGAAAGTGGGAGTTACAGCACAGCGTTACTTACACTCAAAGTGGGAGCTACAGCTCAGCGTTACTTACACTCAAAGTGGGAGCTACAGCTCAGCGTTGCTTACACACAAAGTGGGAGATACAGCACAGCGTTACTTCCACTCAAAGTGGGAGCTACAGCTCAGCGTTACTTCCACTGAAAGTGGGAGTTCCAGCACAGCGTTACTTACACTCAAAGTGGGAGCTACAGCTCAGCGTTACTTACACTCAAAGTGGGAGTTACAGCACAGCGTTACTTACACTCAAAGTGGGAATTACAGCACAGCGTTACTTACACTCAAAGTGGATGTGACAGCACAGCGTTGCTTACACACAAAGTGGGAGCTATAGCTCAGCGTTACTTACACTCAAAGTGGGATTTACAGCACAGCGTTACTTACACTCAAAGTGGGAGCTACAGCTCAGCGTTTCTTACACTCAAAGTGGGAGTTACAGCACAACGTTACTTACACTCAAAGTGGGGCTACAGCTCAGCGTTACTTACACTCAAAGTGGGAGCTACAGCTCAGCGTTACTTCCACTCAAAGTGGGAGTTACAGCACAGCGTTACTTACACTCAAAGCGGGAGTTACAGCACAGCGTTACTTACACTCAAAGTGGGAGTTACAGCTCAGCGTTACTCACACTCAAAGTGGGAGTTACAGCACAGCCAGCACAGCGTTACTTACACTCAAAGTGGTAGCTACAGCTGAGCGTTACTTCCACTCAAAGTGGGAGTTACAGCACAGCGTTACTTACACTCAAAATGGTAGCTACAGCTCAGCGTTACTTACACTTAAAGTGGGAGTTACAGCACAGCGTTACTTACACTCGAAGTGGGAGTTACAGCTCAGCGTTACTTATACTCAAAGTGGGAGTTACAGCTCAGCGTTACTTACACTCAAAGTGGGAGTTACAGCACAGCGTTACTTACACTCGAAGTGGGAGTTACAGCTCAGCGTTACTTACACTCAAAGTGGGAGCTACAGCTCAGCGTTACTTACACTCAAAGTGGGAGTTACAGCTGAGCGTTACTTCCACTCAAAGTGGGAGTTACAGCACAGCGTTACTTACACTCCAAGTCGTAGCTACAGCTCAGCGTTACTTACACTCGAAGTGGGAGTTACAGCACAGCGTTACTTACACTCAAAGTGGAAGCTACAGCTCAGCGTTACTTACACTCGAAGTGGGAGTTACAGCTCAGCGTTACTTACACTCAAAGTGGGAGTTACAGCACAGCGTTACTTACACTCAAAGTGGGAGTTACAGCCCAGCGTTACTTACACTCAAAGTGGGAGCTACAGCTCAGCGTTACTTACACTCAAAGTGGGAGTTACAGCACAGCGTTACTTACACTCAAAGTGGGAATTACAGCACAGCGTTACTTACACTCAAAGTGGATGTGACAGCACAGCGTTGCTTACACACAAAGTGGGAGCTATAGCTCAGCGTTACTTACACTCAAAGTGGGATTTACAGCACAGCGTTACTTACACTCAAAGTGGGAGCTACAGCTCAGCGTTTCTTACACTCAAAGTGGGAGTTACAGCACAACGTTACTTACACTCAAAGTGGGGCTACAGCTCAGCGTTACTTACACTCAAAGTGGGAGCTACAGCTCAGCGTTACTTCCACTCAAAGTGGGAGTTACAGCACAGCGTTACTTACACTCAAAGCGGGAGTTACAGCACAGCGTTACTTACACTCAAAGTGGGAGTTACAGCTCAGCGTTACTCACACTCAAAGTGGGAGTTACAGCACAGCCAGCACAGCGTTACTTACACTCAAAGTGGTAGCTACAGCTGAGCGTTACTTCCACTCAAAGTGGGAGTTACAGCACAGCGTTACTTACACTCAAAATGGTAGCTACAGCTCAGCGTTACTTACACTTAAAGTGGGAGTTACAGCACAGCGTTACTTACACTCGAAGTGGGAGTTACAGCTCAGCGTTACTTATACTCAAAGTGGGAGTTACAGCTCAGCGTTACTTACACTCAAAGTGGGAGTTACAGCACAGCGTTACTTACACTCGAAGTGGGAGTTACAGCTCAGCGTTACTTACACTCAAAGTGGGAGCTACAGCTCAGCGTTACTTACACTCAAAGTGGGAGTTACAGCTGAGCGTTACTTCCACTCAAAGTGGGAGTTACAGCACAGCGTTACTTACACTCCAAGTCGTAGCTACAGCTCAGCGTTACTTACACTCGAAGTGGGAGTTACAGCACAGCGTTACTTACACTCAAAGTGGAAGCTACAGCTCAGCGTTACTTACACTCAAAGTGGGAGCTACAGCTCAGCGTTACTTACACTCAAAGTGGGAGCTACAGCTCAGCGTTACTTACAATCAAAGTGGGAGTTACAGCACAGCGTTATTTACACTGAAAGTGGGAGTTACAGCACAGCGTTACTTACACTGAAAGTGGGAGTTACAGCACAGCGTTACTTACACTCAAAGTGGGAGCTACAGCTCAGCGTTACTTACACTCAAAGTGGGAGCTATAGCTCAGCGTTGCTTACACACAAAGTGGGAGATACAGCACAGCGTTACTTCCACTCAAAGTGGGAGCTACAGCTCAGCGTTACTTCCACTGAAAGTGGGAGTTCCAGCACAGCGTTACTTACACTCAAAGTGGGAGCTACAGCTCAGCGTTACTTACACTCAAAGTGGGAGTTACAGCACAGCGTTACTTACACTCAAAGTGGGAATTACAGCACAGCGTTACTTACACTCAAAGTGGATGTGACAGCACAGCGTTGCTTACACACAAAGTGGGAGCTATAGCTCAGCGTTACTTACACTCAAAGTGGGATTTACAGCACAGCGTTACTTACACTCAAAGTGGGAGCTACAGCTCAGCGTTTCTTACACTCAAAGTGGGAGTTACAGCACAACGTTACTTACACTCAAAGTGGGGCTACAGCTCAGCGTTACTTACACTCAAAGTGGGAGCTACAGCTCAGCGTTACTTCCACTCAAAGTGGGAGTTACAGCACAGCGTTACTTACACTCAAAGCGGGAGTTACAGCACAGCGTTACTTACACTCAAAGTGGGAGTTACAGCTCAGCGTTACTCACACTCAAAGTGGGAGTTACAGCACAGCCAGCACAGCGTTACTTACACTCAAAGTGGTAGCTACAGCTGAGCGTTACTTCCACTCAAAGTGGGAGTTACAGCACAGCGTTACTTACACTCAAAATGGTAGCTACAGCTCAGCGTTACTTACACTTAAAGTGGGAGTTACAGCACAGCGTTACTTACACTCGAAGTGGGAGTTACAGCTCAGCGTTGCTTACACACAAAGTGGGAGATACAGCACAGCGTTACTTCCACTCAAAGTGGGAGCTACAGCTCAGCGTTACTTCCACTGAAAGTGGGAGTTCCAGCACAGCGTTACTTACACTCAAAGTGGGAGCTACAGCTCAGCGTTACTTACACTCAAAGTGGGAGTTACAGCACAGCGTTACTTACACTCAAAGTGGGAATTACAGCACAGCGTTACTTACACTCAAAGTGGATGTGACAGCACAGCGTTGCTTACACACAAAGTGGGAGCTATAGCTCAGCGTTACTTACACTCAAAGTGGGATTTACAGCACAGCGTTACTTACACTCAAAGTGGGAGCTACAGCTCAGCGTTTCTTACACTCAAAGTGGGAGTTACAGCACAACGTTACTTACACTCAAAGTGGGGCTACAGCTCAGCGTTACTTACACTCAAAGTGGGAGCTACAGCTCAGCGTTACTTCCACTCAAAGTGGGAGTTACAGCACAGCGTTACTTACACTCAAAGCGGGAGTTACAGCACAGCGTTACTTACACTCAAAGTGGGAGTTACAGCTCAGCGTTACTCACACTCAAAGTGGGAGTTACAGCACAGCCAGCACAGCGTTACTTACACTCAAAGTGGTAGCTACAGCTGAGCGTTACTTCCACTCAAAGTGGGAGTTACAGCACAGCGTTACTTACACTCAAAATGGTAGCTACAGCTCAGCGTTACTTACACTTAAAGTGGGAGTTACAGCACAGCGTTACTTACACTCGAAGTGGGAGTTACAGCTCAGCGTTACTTATACTCAAAGTGGGAGTTACAGCTCAGCGTTACTTACACTCAAAGTGGGAGTTACAGCACAGCGTTACTTACACTCGAAGTGGGAGTTACAGCTCAGCGTTACTTACACTCAAAGTGGGAGCTACAGCTCAGCGTTACTTACACTCAAAGTGGGAGTTACAGCTGAGCGTTACTTCCACTCAAAGTGGGAGTTACAGCACAGCGTTACTTACACTCCAAGTCGTAGCTACAGCTCAGCGTTACTTACACTCGAAGTGGGAGTTACAGCACAGCGTTACTTACACTCAAAGTGGAAGCTACAGCTCAGCGTTACTTACACTCGAAGTGGGAGTTACAGCTCAGCGTTACTTACACTCAAAGTGGGAGTTACAGCACAGCGTTACTTACACTCAAAGTGGGAGTTACAGCCCAGCGTTACTTACACTCAAAGTGGGAGCTACAGCTCAGCGTTACTTACACTCAAAGTGGGAGTTACAGCACAGCGTTACTTACACTCAAAGTGGGAGTTACAGCACAGCGTTACTTACAATCAAAGTGGGAGTTACAGCACAGCGTTACTTACACTCAAAGTGGGAGTTACAGCACAGCGTTACTTACACTCAAAGTGGGAGTTACAGCACAGCGTTACTTACACTCAAAGTGGATGTGACAGCACAGCGTTGCTTACACACAAAGTGGGAGCTACAGCTCAGCGTTACTTACACTGAAAGTGGGAGTTACAGCTCAGCGTTACTTACACTCAAAGTGGGAGTTACAGCTCAGCGTTACTTACACTCAAAGTGGGAGCCACAGCTCAGCGTTACTTACGCTCGAAGTGGGAGTTACAGCTCAGCGTTACTTACACTCAAAGTGGGAGCTACAGCTCAGCGTTACTTACACTCAAAGTGGGAGTTTCAGCTGAGCGTTACTTACACTCAAAGTGGGAGTTACAGCTCTACGTTACTTACGCTCAAAGTGGGAGTTACAGCACAGCGTTACTTACACTCAAAGTGGGAGCTACAGCTCAGCGTTACTTACACTCAAAGTGGGAGCTACAGCTCAGCGTTACTTACACTCAAAGTGGGAGCTACAGCTCAGCGTTACTTACAATCAAAGTGGGAGTTACAGCACAGCGTTATTTACACTCAAAGTGGGAGTTACAGCACAGCGTTACTTACACTCAAAGTGGGAGTTACAGCACAGCGTTACTTACACTCAAAGTGGGAGCTACAGCTCAGCGTTACTTACACTCAAAGTGGGAGCTACAGCTCAGCGTTGCTTACACACAAAGTGCGAGCTACAGCTCAGCGTTACTTACACTCAATGTGGGAGTTACAGCACAGCGTTACTTACACTCAAAGTGGGAGCTACAGCTCAGCGTTACTTACACTCAAAGTGGGAGTTACAGCACAGCGTTACTTACACTAAAAGGGGAGCTACAGCTCAGCGTTACTTACACTCAAAGTGGGAGTTACAGCTCAGCGTTACTTACACTCAAAGTGGGAGTTACAGCTCAGCGTTACTTACACTCAAAGTGGGAGCTACAGCTCAGCGTTACTTACACTCAAAGTGGGAGTTACAGCACAGCGTTACTTACAATCAAAGTGGGAGTTACAGCACAGCGTTACTTACACTCAAAGTGGGAGTTACAGCACAGCGTTACTTACACTCAAAGTGGGAGTTACAGCACAGCGTTACTTACACTCAAAGTGGATGTGACAGCACAGCGTTGCTTACACACAAAGTGGGAGCTACAGCTCAGCGTTACTTACACTCAAAGTGGGAGTTACAGCTCAGCGTTACTTACACTCAAAGTGGGAGTTACAGCTCAGCGTTACTTACACTCAAAGTGGGAGCCACAGCTCAGCGTTACTTACACTCGAGGTGGGAGTTACAGCTCAGCGTTACTTACACTCAAAGTGGGAGTTACAGCTCAGCGTTACTTACACTCAAAGTGGGAGTTACAGCACAATGTTACTTACACTCAAAGTGGGAGTTACAGCTCTACGTTACTTACACTCAAACTGGGAGTTACAGCACAGCGTTACTTACACTCAAAGTGGGAGCTACAGCTCAGCGTTACTTACACTCAAAGTGGGAGCTACAGCTCAGCATTACTTACACTCAAAGTGGGAGCTACAGCTCAGCGTTACTTACAATCAAAGTGGGAGTTACAGCACAGCGTTATTTACACTCAAAGTGGGAGTTACAGCACAGCGTTACTTACACTCAAAGTGGGAGTTACAGCACAGCGTTACTTACACTCAAAGTGGGAGCTACAGCTCAGCGTTACTTACACTCAAAGTGGGAGCTACAGCTCAGCGTTGCTTACACACAAAGTGCGAGCTACAGCTCAGCGTTACTTACACTCAATGTGGGAGTTACAGCACAGTGTTACTTACACTCAAAGTGGGAGCTACAGCTCAGCGTTACTTACACTCAAAGTGGGAGTTACAGCACAGCGTTACTTACACTCAAAGTGGGAGCTACAGCTCAGCGTTACTTACACTCAAAGTGGGAGTTACAGCTCAGCGTTACTTACACTCAAAGTGGGAGTTACAGCTCAGCGTTACTTACACTCAAAGTGGGAGCTACAGCTCAGTGTTACTTACACTCAAAGTGGGAGTTACAGCACAGCGTTACTTCCACTCAAAGTGGGAGCTACAGCTCAGCGTTACTTCCACTCAAAGTGGGAGTTCCAGCACAGCGTTACTTACACTGAAAGTGGGAGCTACAGCTCAGCGTTACTTACACTCAAAGTGGGAGTTACAGCTGAGCGTTATTTACACTCAAAGTGGGAGTTACAGCTCAGCGTTACTTCCACTCAAAGTGGGAGTTACAGCACAGCGTTACTTACACTCAAAGTGGTAGCTACAGCTCAGCGTTACTTACACTCGAAGTGGGAGTTACAGCTCAGCGTTACTTACACTCAAAGTGGGAGCCACAGCTCAGCGTTACTTACACTCGAAGTGGGAGTTACAGCTCAGCGTTACTTACACTCAAAGTGGGAGCTACAGCTCAGCGTTACTTACACTCAAAGTGGGAGTTACAGCTGAGCGTTACTTACACTCAAAGTGCGAGTTAAAGCTCTACGTTACTTACACTCAAAGTGGGAGTTACAGCACAGTGTTACTTACACTCAAAGTGGGAGCCACAGCTCAGCGTTACTTACACTCAAAGTGGGAGCTACAGCTCAGCGTTACTTACACTCAAAGTGGGAGTTACAGCACAGCGTTATTTACACTCAAAGTGGGAGTTACAGCACAGCGTTACTTACACTCAAAGTGGGAGTGACAGCACAGCGTTGCTTACACACAAAGTGGGAGCTACAGCTCAGCGTTACTTACACTCAAAGTGGGAGTTACAGCACAGCATTACTTACACTCAAAGTGGGAGCTACAGCTCAGCGTTACTTACACTCAAAGTGGGAGCTACAGCTCAGCGTTGCTTACACACAAAGTGCGAGCTACAGCTCAGCGTTACTTACACTCAATGTGGGAGTTACAGCACAGTGTTACTTACACTCAAAGTGGGAGCTACAGCTCAGCGTTACTTACACTCAAAGTGGGAGTTACAGCACAGCGTTACTTACACTCAAAGTGGGAGCTACAGCTCAGCGTTACTTACACTCAAAGTGGGAGTTACAGCTCAGCGTTACTTACACTCAAAGTGGGAGTTACAGCTCAGCGTTACTTACACTCAAAGTGGGAGCTACAGCTCAGCGTTACTTACACTCAAAGTGGGAGTTACAGCACAGCGTTACTTCCACTCAAAGTGGGAGCTACAGCTCAGCGTTACTTCCACTCAAAGTGGGAGTTCCAGCACAGCGTTACTTACACTGAAAGTGGGAGCTACAGCTCAGCGTTACTTACACTCAAAGTGGGAGTTACAGCTGAGCGTTATTTACACTCAAAGTGGGAGTTACAGCTCAGCGTTACTTCCACTCAAAGTGGGAGTTACAGCACAGCGTTACTTACACTCAAAGTGGTAGCTACAGCTCAGCGTTACTTACACTCGAAGTGGGAGTTACAGCTCAGCGTTACTTACACTCAAAGTGGGAGCCACAGCTCAGCGTTACTTACACTCGAAGTGGGAGTTACAGCTCAGCGTTACTTACACTCAAAGTGGGAGCTACAGCTCAGCGTTACTTACACTCAAAGTGGGAGTTACAGCACAATGTTACTTACACTCAAAGTGGGAGCTACAGCTCAGCGTTACTTACACTCAAAGTGGGAGTTACAGCTGAGCGTTACTTACACTCAAAGTGCGAGTTAAAGCTCTACGTTACTTACACTCAAAGTGGGAGTTACAGCACAGTGTTACTTACACTCAAAGTGGGAGCCACAGCTCAGCGTTACTTACACTCAAAGTGGGAGCTACAGCTCAGCGTTACTTACACTCAAAGTGGGAGTTACAGCACAGCGTTATTTACACTCAAAGTGGGAGTTACAGCACAGCGTTACTTACACTCAAAGTGGGAGTGACAGCACAGCGTTGCTTACACACAAAGTGGGAGCTACAGCTCAGCGTTACTTACACTCAAAGTGGGAGTTACAGCACAGCATTACTTACACTCAAAGTGGGAGCTACAGCTCAGCGTTACTTACACTCAAAGTGGGAGTTACAGCTCAGCGTTACTTACACTCAAAGTGGGATCTACAGCTCAGCGTTACTTACACTCAAAGTGGGAGCTACAGCTCAGCGTTACTTACACTCAAAGTGGGAGTTACAGCACAGCGTTACTTCCACTCAAAGTGGGAGCTACAGCTCAGCGTTACTTACACTCAAAGTGGGAGTTACAGCTGAGCGTTACTTACACTCAAAGTGCGAGTTAAAGCTCTACGTTACTTACACTCAAAGTGGGAGTTACAGCACAGCGTTACTTACACTCAAAGTGGGAGCCACAGCTCAGCGTTACTTACACTCAAAGTGGGAGCTACAGCTCAGCGTTACTTACACTCAAAGTGGGAGTTACAGCACAGCGTTATTTACACTCAAAGTGGGAGTTACAGCACAGCGTTACTTACACTCAAAGTGGGAGTTACAGCACAGCGTTACTTACACTCAAAGTGGGAGTGACAGCACAGCGTTGCTTACACACAAAGTGGGAGCTACAGCTCAGCGTTACTTACACTCAAAGTGGGAGTTACAGCACAGCATTACTTACACTCAAAGTGGGAGCTACAGCTCAGCGTTACTTACACTCAAAGTGGGAGTTACAGCTCAGCGTTACTTACACTCAAAGTGGGATCTACAGCTCAGCGTTACTTACACTCAAAGTGGGAGCTACAGCTCAGCGTTACTTACACTCAAAGTGGGAGTTACAGCACAGCGTTACTTCCACTCAAAGTGGGAGCTACAGCTCAGCGTTACTTCCACTCAAAGTGGGAGTTACAGCACAGCGTTACTTACACTCAAAGTGGAAGCTACAGCTCAGCGTTACTTTCACTCAAAGTGGGAGTTACAGCTGAGCGTTACTTACACTCAAAGTGGGAGTTACTGCACAGCGTTACTTACACTCAAAGTGGTAGCTACAGCTCAGCGTTACTTACACTCGAAGTGGGAGTTACAGCTCAGCGTTACTTACACTCAAAGTGGGAGCCACAGCTCAGCGTTACTTACACTCGAAGTGGGAGTTACAGCTCAGCGTTACTTACACTCAAAGTTGGAGCTACAGCTCAGCGTTACTTACACTCAAAGTGGGAGTTACAGCACAACGTTACTTACACTCAAAGTGGGAGCTACAGCTCAGCGTTACTTACACTCAAAGTGGGAGTTACAGCTGAGCGTTACTTACACTCAAAGTGGGAGTTACAGCTCTGCGTTACTTACACTCAAAGTGGGAGTTACAGCACAGCGTTACTTACAGTCAAAGTGGGAGCTACAGCTCAGCGTTACTTACACTCAAAGTGGGAGCTACAGCTCAGCGTTACTTACACTCAAAGTGGGAGCTACAGCTCAGCGTTACTTACACTCAAAGTGGGAGTGACAGCACAGCGTTGCTTACACACAAAGTGGGAGCTACAGCTCAGCGTTACTTACACTCAAAGTGGGAGTTACAGCACAGCATTACTTACACTCAAAGTGGGAGCTACAGCTCAGCGTTACTTACACTCAAAGTGGGAGCTACAGCTCAGCGTTGCTTACACACAAAGTGCGAGCTACAGCTCAGCGTTACTTACACTCAATGTGGGAGTTACAGCACAGTGTTACTTACACTCAAAGTGGGAGTGACAGCACAGCGTTGCTTACACACAAAGTGGGAGCTACAGCTCAGCGTTACTTACACTCAAAGTGGGAGTTACAGCACAGCATTACTTACACTCAAAGTGGGAGCTACAGCTCAGCGTTACTTACACTCAAAGTGGGAGCTACAGCTCAGCGTTGCTTACACACAAAGTGCGAGCTACAGCTCAGCGTTACTTACACTCAATGTGGGAGTTACAGCACAGTGTTACTTACACTCAAAGTGGGAGCTACAGCTCAGCGTTACTTACACTCAAAGTGGGAGTTACAGCACAGCGTTACTTACACTCAAAGTGGGAGCTACAGCTCAGCGTTACTTACACTCAAAGTGGGAGTTACAGCTCAGCGTTACTTACACTCAAAGTGGGAGTTACAGCTCAGCGTTACTTACACTCAAAGTGGGAGCTACAGCTCAGCGTTACTTACACTCAAAGTGGGAGTTACAGCACAGCGTTACTTCCACTCAAAGTGGGAGCTACAGCTCAGCGTTACTTCCACTCAAAGTGGGAGTTCCAGCACAGCGTTACTTACACTGAAAGTGGGAGCTACAGCTCAGCGTTACTTACACTCAAAGTGGGAGTTACAGCTGAGCGTTATTTACACTCAAAGTGGGAGTTACAGCTCAGCGTTACTTCCACTCAAAGTGGGAGTTACAGCACAGCGTTACTTACACTCAAAGTGGTAGCTACAGCTCAGCGTTACTTACACTCGAAGTGGGAGTTACAGCTCAGCGTTACTTACACTCAAAGTGGGAGCCACAGCTCAGCGTTACTTACACTCGAAGTGGGAGTTACAGCTCAGCGTTACTTACACTCAAAGTGGGAGCTACAGCTCAGCGTTACTTACACTCAAAGTGGGAGTTACAGCACAATGTTACTTACACTCAAAGTGGGAGCTACAGCTCAGCGTTACTTACACTCAAAGTGGGAGTTACAGCTGAGCGTTACTTACACTCAAAGTGCGAGTTAAAGCTCTACGTTACTTACACTCAAAGTGGGAGTTACAGCACAGTGTTACTTACACTCAAAGTGGGAGCCACAGCTCAGCGTTACTTACACTCAAAGTGGGAGCTACAGCTCAGCGTTACTTACACTCAAAGTGGGAGTTACAGCACAGCGTTATTTACACTCAAAGTGGGAGTTACAGCACAGCGTTACTTACACTCAAAGTGGGAGTGACAGCACAGCGTTGCTTACACACAAAGTGGGAGCTACAGCTCAGCGTTACTTACACTCAAAGTGGGAGTTACAGCACAGCATTACTTACACTCAAAGTGGGAGCTACAGCTCAGCGTTACTTACACTCAAAGTGGGAGTTACAGCTCAGCGTTACTTACACTCAAAGTGGGATCTACAGCTCAGCGTTACTTACACTCAAAGTGGGAGCTACAGCTCAGCGTTACTTACACTCAAAGTGGGAGTTACAGCACAGCGTTACTTCCACTCAAAGTGGGAGCTACAGCTCAGCGTTACTTACACTCAAAGTGGGAGTTACAGCTGAGCGTTACTTACACTCAAAGTGCGAGTTAAAGCTCTACGTTACTTACACTCAAAGTGGGAGTTACAGCACAGCGTTACTTACACTCAAAGTGGGAGCCACAGCTCAGCGTTACTTACACTCAAAGTGGGAGCTACAGCTCAGCGTTACTTACACTCAAAGTGGGAGTTACAGCACAGCGTTATTTACACTCAAAGTGGGAGTTACAGCACAGCGTTACTTACACTCAAAGTGGGAGTTACAGCACAGCGTTACTTACACTCAAAGTGGGAGTGACAGCACAGCGTTGCTTACACACAAAGTGGGAGCTACAGCTCAGCGTTACTTACACTCAAAGTGGGAGTTACAGCACAGCATTACTTACACTCAAAGTGGGAGCTACAGCTCAGCGTTACTTACACTCAAAGTGGGAGTTACAGCTCAGCGTTACTTACACTCAAAGTGGGATCTACAGCTCAGCGTTACTTACACTCAAAGTGGGAGCTACAGCTCAGCGTTACTTACACTCAAAGTGGGAGTTACAGCACAGCGTTACTTCCACTCAAAGTGGGAGCTACAGCTCAGCGTTACTTCCACTCAAAGTGGGAGTTACAGCACAGCGTTACTTACACTCAAAGTGGAAGCTACAGCTCAGCGTTACTTTCACTCAAAGTGGGAGTTACAGCTGAGCGTTACTTACACTCAAAGTGGGAGTTACTGCACAGCGTTACTTACACTCAAAGTGGTAGCTACAGCTCAGCGTTACTTACACTCGAAGTGGGAGTTACAGCTCAGCGTTACTTACACTCAAAGTGGGAGCCACAGCTCAGCGTTACTTACACTCGAAGTGGGAGTTACAGCTCAGCGTTACTTACACTCAAAGTTGGAGCTACAGCTCAGCGTTACTTACACTCAAAGTGGGAGTTACAGCACAACGTTACTTACACTCAAAGTGGGAGCTACAGCTCAGCGTTACTTACACTCAAAGTGGGAGTTACAGCTGAGCGTTACTTACACTCAAAGTGGGAGTTACAGCTCTGCGTTACTTACACTCAAAGTGGGAGTTACAGCACAGCGTTACTTACAGTCAAAGTGGGAGCTACAGCTCAGCGTTACTTACACTCAAAGTGGGAGCTACAGCTCAGCGTTACTTACACTCAAAGTGGGAGCTACAGCTCAGCGTTACTTACACTCAAAGTGGGAGTTACAGCACAGGGTTACTTACACTCAAAGTGGGAGTTACAGCTCAGCGTTACTTACACTCAAAGTGGGAGTTACAGCTCAGCATTGCTTACACACAAAGTGGGAGCTACAGCTCAGCGTTGCTTACACTCAAAGTGGGAGTTACAGCTCAGCGTTACTTACACTCAAAGTGGGAGTGACAGCACAGCATTGCTTACACTCAAAGTGGGAGTTACAGCTCAGCGTTACTTACACTCAAAGTGGGAGTTACAGCACAGCGTTACTTACACTCAAAGTGGGGAGTTACAGCACAGCGTTACTTACTCTCAAAGTGGGAGTTACAGCACAGCGTTACTTACACTCAAAGTGGGAGTTACAGCTCAGCGTTACTTACACTCAAAGGGGGGAGGGGCCCTGCCACATATTAGGGGCCCTCAATGACTGCAGCTGCGCGGGGCGAGCGATCGAGACGGGGAGGCCCTCCGCGCCTCCTCCAGCAGGAGAGACGCAGAAACAACCGGCCACGCAGACGCTTGACTTTGAGTGGAGAGGTCGCGACCCCCTGTGTCAGCCGTGTGGCGGGACGGCGGGTCGGGGATGAAAAGCCTGCTTTGTCGCATGGGGAAGGAGGGCCCCCCGACGGAGAGGATCACCCAAACATGTCCCCTCGCCCTCCGCATTCCTGCAGGATGAGGAGCGATCGCTGGCCCTGGGCTGCTCAGACAGCCCTGACATTTCTGAAGCTTGTTCCCCGGGGATAATCAACGCTAATGGAAAATGAGTTCATCGTCGTGAAACGGGGGGGGGTGGGGGGGCAACGTGCCTGCGTGCGAAAGGTACGAGAGCCAGCTCCCCTCGAAAGGTGCGATCCCTCAGGTAACGGCTCCGATGTTTACTTATCCCCCATCCACCCTCGCACCCGCCCCGGCCCCACCCCTCACCCCGATGCGCTGATTCTAGTTCAGGCACTTTCACCGAGGAAGTCAAGTCCTGATTAAAATCTTGAGAGGTGTGGGCTCCCTCCACACACACACATAGCCTGAAGGTTGTAGCTATGAATGTGAGGATGTTAATTAGAAAGGGTCGCACAGCTGCAAGAGAACTGGAGCGTGTTTGGTGCTCAGAATGCAGCCTTGCCCCAGTGCTGCTAAGTGCCGTGTACTCGCCCTTGATGAAGGCCCGTAGCTTGGACAGATTGTCGCTGGTGGCTGTTTTTTAAAATGAGAAGATGGAGTGCAGGTACTTAAAGCAGGGGTTGTGGGCACTTCTCGTATTTCGTTACAGTGTTTCCAGAGGCTCCAGCACAGTCCAAGAACTGCATCATGAGCAAATACGATTTTGTGATGCAACCTTAATTCAAATATAGTCCATCATCTTGAAATATGGGGTTATAATGTGCTGGCACATGTATCCTCATTAATACAAGTACCCAATATTACCCACATTACCAGCGGAGATGCTGAGCTAAAGTGGCACAGGGCTACACAAGGGGCCTGTGGTCTCTCCCATGGCCCTGCAGTCACTGCACTTCAGGAGCTGCCAGAGGTGGGAAAATCCAGGTTCAGAAAGTAAATGTCCTCCCCAATATTTTCTTCCAATCACTTGAACCCTGCTAATCAGTGTAATCAGCTGGCCTAGTTCATGGGTGGAAGAAACACATGGCAGGGGTTTGACTTTCTGACCCCTGGACTTTCTGCCTCTGGCCGCGACCTTCCTGGGCACTGGCAGTGTGAAGAGAGAGATGCTTTGCCTGAGTCAGAGGTGGGATTTGAACTACGGCCTCTCACTCGTCCAAATATTTGTTGGAGGAACCAGTCGACTAAAGACAAACTCGCCTCTAGCTGAGGGCAATGATCACGTTCTTTTCGAATTTGAGAGTCACGTCATCGGGGAGCGTTGTCGCGGTAACCTGCTACGAGCCTTCACTTTCCTCGACTTCACTGTGCTTACGAGTGAACTAGCCAGAGCTAACCCTGCTACACCAGGGGCATGTATACACTCCATCCTGGGTACTCCACCTGCAGGGGCACCAGCAGAAAACTTTTAATGGGGTGGCCAAAGAGGGGCGAGGGATTTTTAGAGGGTGGCACATAGTAAAATACTAAACAGGTAACCGATCACGTTCAATACATGTTTTTTTTTTTGCATTACCTGACCTTCCATCACTACATAGTTGAAGTTGTCTTCATGTGTTTGATCTCTTATTTGTTTTGTCTGCCGCTGTTCATCTGTGTAGTGTATTCTATATTTTTAGGGTTTTATGGTGATTGTATTTTTTAAACCTGGTCGCAACCTAATTTCCCTTGGTGGGACAATGAAGTTTGACATGCCTTGAAGCTAATACCATAAAACTTTCAGTAAAACTAATACCATAAAACAGGCGCCTGTCCAAGGTCTTGTATGCATGACTAGTGTCACAGTGTTTGATAAATAACCCTTGTTATCTAATAAGTGCTTGCTGCATTTGGTCATTAAAGCTAATCACCACAGTGATTATTAGGAGTTGTGATTTGACATGAAGGTAGAGTTATCACGTTATCACGATTCAATCTTCTCCCTTAATCAAGAACATTTGGTAGTGGGGTGGAATGGAACAGAGGTGGCCACATACTTATATCCCCTGGTATTTAGAACCTCGCCACCCCGTAGATCCACCCCTGTCCACCTGGGAGACTATTATTAAATTCAGTTTTTATGTCTACTTTTTATTTCCTTCTTGTTTATTCTTTATAAATATTGGCACCTGTGACACTGCATTATCTGTGCGCTTTCATGTTTCCACTGACTTTGATCATACGTGTTTGGAAAAAAGTGCCTGACAAATAAAATGTAATGCTAAGTAATTTGTGGGCGTCTCATGCATAGGCTGCAGGCGCATTGTATCTTTACATTATTGGCATTTGGCAGATGCTCTTATCCAGAGCGACGTACAGTTGACTAGACTAAGCAGGAGGCAATCCTCCCCTGGAGCAATGCAGGGTTAAGGGCCTTGCTCAAGGGCCCAACGGCTGTGCGGATCTTATTGTGGCTTCACCGGGATTAGAACCACCGACCTTGCATGTCCCAGTCATTTACCTTAACCACTACGCTACAGGCCACCCCCGTGTCTTCAGCATGTAAAGGACATACGGTGTATGGTGTAGCTACAGTGCACAGGGACCGTGAGATTGTGCTGAGGAGTGGGCGGGGGGGGGGGCGTGTAAATTAGGCGTGACCGTGGTTTCTGGAACAGTAGGCACCGGTGACTGAAGCCGCTGATGTAGCCCCCGGGCTAATTCCAAACACATTGAGGCTCCTGAGCCAGGCCTCATCCATCTTTAGCGGGTTGCAGGGGTGGGGGAAGGGGGCTCATCAGCATTATTTATTATTTATTTTTTACTTGCATGAGCTAAGTTATTTATTTTTATGGCGCTAAGCGAGATTGCATTTTTTTGTCTTTAAGCTGAACCCTAATCAGCAGGCTGGTTTCAGGGAGCCTGAGAGAGAGAGAGAGAGAGAGAGAGAGAGAGAGTTTTTACACCGTTTGTTTATGTTTTGGAAGGGAACTCTTGGGCTCCGACTCAAAAAATTGAGACAAATTACCCGACTGATGCTAACATTAACTTTTTGTGTAATTTAACCCTGGTTCGCTTGCCCCCGAAACGTCCCTCTCTAAGGAAGATAACTTCCATGTGTCCGGCAACAGCCTCTCTCTCTCGCAGTCGTTTTGGAAACGCAGGTCTATTTATTTTATGTATTTTTAATTTCATACGTGTACGATCTGCCAAGCGTGAGGTAATGGCCCTGTAGCCATAAAAGCGTGATTAAAGTTGTGGCTGCTGTCCCCGGACCCCCCGCGCCCCCCACCCCCACCCCGCCCGTGCGCGGCTTGTTCCGTGCCATGCCTCGCTGTCCGTCCCAATTACGCTCACCGGAGGGAGCGCGCGTTTGGCAGCGCACCCGCACTCCGGGCCCGCGCCACGGCCCTCCCCTTCGGACGAACGTGTTTACGTTTTATGGATTTTATGTGCACTTTATGGATTCCGGAGGAGGAGGAGGAGAGCGACTCTTTCACCCAAAGAGTGTGGAAGCTTACCTCATGCGCCCCCGTTAAAGTCAAGCTGTATAAATGATTTGCACGACGTATCGGATGTAAGGCTTTTGGGTATTTTTAGACTACAAGTTACAATGTAAGCTGGCCTGTATCAGCGGGCAAGTATCAGGGCTCCAGACAGTTGTACATATATTCCCTGCTGTAAAACCTAGCTATGCCAGCTGGACAAGCCTGAGAATTGAGCTTGTCAAGTTGGCCACAATGGTGCAGTGGGTAGCACTGCCGCCTCACAGCAAGGAGGTCCTGGGTTCGAATCCCCGTCGGCCGGGGCCTCTCTGTGTGGAGTTTGCATGTTCTCCCCGTGTCTGCGTGGGTTTCCTCCGGGTACTCCGGTTTCCTCCCACAGTCCAAAGACATGCATGTTAGGCTGATTGGAGAGTCTAAATTGCCCGTAGGTATGAGTGTGTGAGTGAATGGTGTGTGTGCCCTGCGATGGACTGGCGACCTGTCCAGGGTGTATTCCTGCCTTTCGCCCAATGTATGCTGGGATAGGCTCCAGCCCCCCTGCGACCCTGTTCAGGATAAGCGGGTTCAGATAATGGATGGATGGATGGAAGTTGGCCACAACTTGGTCTAGCTGGATATGAGCTGGTCGACCGGCATGGCCAACTGGTCATGAAGCTGGTCGGTCAAGCAGCCACCAGCTGTTTCAAAACATAGCTTTTTTTCAGGAGGGTTAGTACTGCATTTGTGTGGTCTGATACTACCAAATGAAAACCCGATCGACAAACCGATGGCCGAATTGATTATTATTACCTTCATTGTTGTTTCTCAGGTCAGGAACCCGGTCCTCTGAGATCTCTCAGGACAAGAGAAGGAAAGTGAGGAGGTTTAAGACCTGGGCCGCCAGGGCTTTGAGTTTAAGGGCGTGTGCTTTTGAAAGGACTCTGACTCTGTCACCGATGTGCAGGCCTCTGTGACTTTGGCGAGTCGGTTCGCATGTTAACGCGATCACGCTACTCGCAAATCAGAGTGACTTCCAAGTGAAACTGGCAGTTTGGTTTGCTTGGACCTGACCGTGAGGGGTGACGTGTCCTGGAGTGACATATTTGTCTTTGCTTCAAGTGTCTCCTCCTCTCCAGATGTTGCTTGCGAACGGTTTCCAAAAGCACAGTATCCGCACCACATAGTCACAACACATTATCTATACTGTCTCCTCAGTTTCTGCTGCGGTTAATTGGTGAGACACCAATAACAAATGAGAGAGGCTAGACTACAGTACAAGAGTCTTTATCGTGTTTCCCAGAAATATGCTGTAGTTCAATGTCAAGCAAGTGAAGAAAAGTAAAACAATTTGAATCTCCAGGTTTTGGCAAGTGGGTCCCTGTGGGTCAGAATTGAAAAAAATGTAGATCATGAAAAAAATTTATTAAAAAAAATAATTAAACTTGTGAAAGTGAATATTTAATGTGTAAAATTGCCATAAATATGTGTCTGTAGCTTTACAGTGTTCATACTATTTATTTATTTATTTAATTTTACTGTTTTACAGCACCTGCGAAATCGACTTCCATTGTTTTGAAGCCTGAAGACTATCGGTAAGTAGGAATCCAACCCACCGCCTGCTTCCTCTCTCTACCTTTCCATGTACATCACAAGACCCACTGATCATGATGTCCTGCTGTGAATAACAGTAATAACTATACACAAAGTCATTTCTTACATTTCACCATTTCGTTTACAGTGGTCTTTGACTAAAGCAAAAAGAGGGGGGGTCCAAACCTGTTGGATAAGAACCTTGAAAAGGAATGGTAGAGCTTGCTTCCCACGACTCCAATGCACTCTTATGTGAAGCGGAAAAAAAATACCCGTAAAAAGGTTTTATTATATTGGCATATTTCACAGGAATATTAAGCGAACGAAAAAAACAAGAAGAATTGCCAACAATTGGCCCCATGAGTTTTCATCAGGCCTTCTTAACAGTGAGCTTTGGATTCCCCCATCCATTTTTTTTTGTGTTCCTTCATTTTTCTGGCACCTTGCTGCTCTCCCTTTCCATGTGTTTGACCCACTGAGTACCTACTGTTCTCTCGACACAATGATCTGGAGTCAGAAAACATTCCTTTAAGAACCCTCAGGGCAAGATTCATTCAACATTTTGTGCTCTTATTTATTATTATTTATCCGGGTATTTTGGCGAGTTCATTTTAGCGATGGCTGAATTTGCCAAAAAGTGTTCATAAAGGAACAACCACAACTTGTATTTTATTTTGAGTTGAAGTTAAGAACAAATGTTAACTTACCACAGGCCACAGTGTTAATGCACCCCCCCCCTCCCAAAAAAAAGGTGCTGAAATGGAATGCCAAATAAAAAAGAAATGATATAGTACAAATGCTCGCAATTGCTTATGGGTCGCTCAGAACTGAAAAATCAAAACCCTGTGTTTAATTCCCAAGCTGCGTTATGAACATAACCTCTCTGGCTATAAACCGCTGGTGTTAAGCATTTAAATATGAGTTCAGTTCCGCTTTCCCAGGCCGGCATCCCAGGGTGCTTTGTGTCCTGTGTTTACAGGATCTCTCATATTTGGACCATGACACAACCACAAAAACACTTGCTAACAAAGATTGTCCAGAACTCTTTGCACTTATATTCCTGCTTTGTTTTTCACTGCTTTTTTTGTGCATTCTATTCACGGCCATGTTTCTGAAGGTTTGGGGGAGTAACAGATGTTGGGTTTGGATGGGAGTAATATTATTCTGCAGTTACCAGAAGTGTTAGGGAGTTAGTCCTATTAAACCGTCTTCTTCTTCCTGAATCTCAGCAAACAGCCTCTCCCTGTTGCTGAAATAGGAAATAAAGTAAGACTTGTGATCCCTACAGTGTTCCTTTGTTGGCCCAGCAGGCACCGTAGCTATGCCAGACTGAACCACTGCTACCCCAGAATGCACCAGTCAAGGACAGCGATAATATCCCCTTCGTTAACTGAAAATCTGCTGTCGGTGAGCGCTTGTCCGATTCAGACGAAATTCAACAAAAGTTGAATTGCCCAACTGGAGGGTTGTTTTGTCAGTGCTGAATATCCAAAGTAAATAAGTGCTGGGTTGGTGTTAGTGTTAACAAACAGTGTTAATAGTAAACAAATATTCACAGTAAATAAAAGCACAGCCTTGTGGGTGATGGTCAGAACATTATCTGTGACAGAAATGTTAAAATTAAACATTTTGCTCGCTGCCAATCAACATGCAGGTGATGTACTTCAAATGTTTCTGCCAGCTTATTCATTTCTTTCCATGTAAGAGGCTGTTCAGACTGCAGGTCCATGTGACGTGTACGACATGGGCAAGGGCTATTTCATTCAGGGGGGGGGCAAAACATCTATATTTATGAGAATAAGGCCTTCGAGGGCAGAATAGGACAGGTGGTACTATATGTATAATTACACACAACTTGGAATGTTTACAAAAAACCACTTACTGTAATTCACTCCTAAATTTGCAAATACATTCACTTTAGCATACAGCTTCACTTTGACATTCAAAGAGATGGTGCTGAAAAGTTCCGTGAAATCAGCAATGACCACGTCTCTATTTTATTTCATTTTTGCATATCGTCTGTGATACAATCACCGATTGTCATCATAATGCACAATCAATTACTCTGAGGCTTTAGCTTTTCTCCTCCCGTTCATGGCTTCTAATGGCTGTGGATAAAATCTCCTCTGATGAAATAGCCATCGTGAGCAGATATGAGCGATGAGTGTGTGAGAGAGAGTGTGTGTGTGTCAAACATTCAGAGTAAATAATAGCACGGGTGCTACGCTCAAACACTTTATTCCTGGTGAATGGGTGTGAAATTCTCCAGGTAAATAACAGCACAGCTGCAGTCGAGAGAGAGGCAGATCTGGTCTGGGGGTAAAACAGAGGCTAAACACAGGTCGGGCCAATAACTCTTCCCTAAAAGCGGGTCATTACCAGAGCATTTCACAAGCGCAATAATTACCAGAGCAATAAATAAAAGGAGCCATTATTCATAAAGCGCATCATCTCTCCCATATCCCTCAGGTGCAGGGGCCTTCCGTGGCGGGGGTTCCAGGCTGTAGAAACGTACACGCAAAAATAGCAAAATGGCCTCCTTTAACAGCTGTGTGATGATATCCCTGTCCCAATTACGTCTTATTACGGGTGCGATAAGGAGGTGGAGGCAGGCCTCCCCGGCGTCTGTTCCAGCTCCAGGCTCACACATCTTGAAGCAATCTAGCCGCTCATCTGAAAGAAACATCCAGCATCTGTACGCTCGCTCTCCATCTCTCACTCTCCCCCTCGTTTACTCCCCCCCCCCCCCCCCCCCTCATCTGTCTCTGCCTCTCAGATCGTGAAAGATTAATTTATGGGACGCCCGCGGTCTTCTATGCCAAACAAAATATATGCTTAATAAATAAACAGATGGACAAATTCTATTTATAGGTGTGGATAGATGCTCTCTCTGGGGAGGATGGTACAGTGTGTGCTTTAGCCAGTGTTTGGCTGATTGCTGTCCAGAGCCCGCCGGTTGAATTTTGACATAACAAGCGCAGGCATTTACAGTATGTGCCTGGGTGGTTTTTATTCGTTCCTCAATCATTATTTGTCCAGATAACCGAACTGTGAACACCTAGCGGATCTCGCTGTGAGAGAAATAGACACACGGTGAGACTCCACTCCATCACTGACAGAGAAAACCAACGTGTTCCCTCTCTCCCTCCCCCCTTTCCACCCCCCCTTTCCCTGCTCTCTTTCCTTCACTCCCTCCAAAATGTGAGACATTCATCATTTTCCAGGCTTGCAGTGTGTAAGAATGATGGAGAGGCTGTATAAGTGAAAGGTTTCATATCAGTTTAATGCTGAACAGTACCATTTGGAAACATTAAAGTGCTTCATTAACTGCAGTTGGACCGTGGTTCAGAGCACCGTGGGACAAGAGGGTTTTTACTGTGGCCCTGACCAGACGCCCATCCAAAGGCCTCATTCCTGTACTATGGAAAAAATCAGCAAGCCTTGTCTGACAAACAATTATATCAGAATCTGCAACATATCAGGGTCTGCTAATGGCATCAAGTTAACAAGAAAATCACGTGTCATTGTGGAAAGATTTCTGATATTTTTTCCCAAGGCTTTAAATGCCAAAGGCATTCTCTTCAAGCATAGGCTGCCTGCTACAGGCAGACATCACAAGCCCAAGGCTATGGTCTGACGATGGTGTGTTGTGGTGTCAGAAGGAATTTGGATTCACCTGGTTTCAGCGAACCAGCTTACCACTTGTCACCAGTGACAGGTCCACCAATCACTGATAGCACTCTTGGTGGCATAGGTTTTTAGCTTACAGCGTGAAAGATAGTCATTAATATTGTGGGGTGTAGGAGGAGTGCATTTGTGTTTGCATTTCTCGGTGAGCAGTTTATTAGGTATTATAAAAACAATGTCTCTCATGTAAATAAGACCGTTGCAGTAAGGTGTATTTCTTCACTTTGAAGGAGGTAGGCTTCTGTCTTCTATAGGCTTCAAGCCTTTATTATGCTAACATGGAAACCGAGCCAGTGAAAGCACAAAAATGAAAATGAAATCGAACATCTCATCTAAGTCTGGGTAAGTCGGAAAAAACGTATATTTCCCAAAATGCTGGTGTATTCCTTTAATAGCCTGACAGCAGCATTCCGAACCACTTGTAGACAGTCCAGAGGGACTGGGGCATGAAAAATGGGCATTGCAGTATTCCATACGCGAGGAGACCAAAGCGTGTATAGTCATCTCCATGGCTGGTTTTCACTAAAGGCCTGAGTCAAAACACCAAAGAACATCTGAAAGGTATGAGGAAAACCAGCCCAGGGCAATCCCAGCAATATCCACCTGCTCCTAAAGGAAACTATGCTAAATGCAGCGCAAACTATCTATTTAATACCAGTCCTCTTAGTATGATGCAATTTGTCCTTTTTCACTATGTTCTTGGTGAACTGATAGCAGATGATATTAATTTTAGAAGTTTATATTGCATAACCTTTTTTTTTTTCTTTTTTTCTTCTTTTAAAGCATATTTCTTTAATCAGTGCTTCCATTGTGTCCAGCTCGAGCAGAAAGGTCAGCTCTCTGTTTCATGTTCTGATTTGAACTTGGAGGAACTATGGAAACCAGTGTGTACAGTGGAAGCCTTTCACTGAAACTCGGTTTGTACAAGAAAGAAAAATCATCTTGCCGGGATGCAGATGACATCAATAACTGCCGTACAGTTCATTCTTAGAATGGTGGTAGCCTCCTGTGCCCTGCACATTTTAGATTAAATTAGTGGATCAAACTCCCAGTTTACCTCATTGTTGCATACAACAGGCACTGTCCAAAGTAAAACCAAGGAACCCACATCTGCAGTGAGCAAAGATGAATCCCCAACACATTATTTATCATTTGATTTTAAGTTTTAAAATTGAAAAGCAGTGTGTTCATTTCACTCTTCAGCATCAATCTAACATACATTAAAAATGTTGTTGTAGATTACCGTTGCAATCTTGATCTTGTATTGGTTGTAGAGGACAAATCGTGATGTCACAACAGCAAAGAACCTACATCTGGGTGGATAACTGCTCTGGCTCTGCTACCTAAAAAGCCCAATCTGCCTAAGAAGCCCAATCCACTGTGTGCCTGATTACATTCGGCATTATAGTCCCACGGTCTCGGCGTAGTTAACTAGCTAAGTATTTCTACTCTGCTCTGGCTCAGTCGATTCTGAAGTAACGTCACTTCGTTCCGCCGCTGAGTGGCCTTAGCGACCTCTGTTTACAAACATTCTGATTTGTCCTATTGCTTGATTGCAAACAAAGAGAAAATTGCCTGGGTGTAACGAGGCGAGATCCCTGAGCCCTGCGTGAATCGGAGCCGGCCGGCGGCGGTGACGGGCGGTCGGCCGCCTCACGCACTCCACTCTGCGGGCCCTGCCTCAGAGTGGACCTCTGGCTGCACTCCTCCGGAGGACTGTAACTGTCGGGCAGAAGTTGACGCTTTTTCTCTACGCTTTTACACCTAACTGACTTTCACTGCTGCGTATTCTGGGGGGCGAGGTGGCGGCCGGTTCTTGGTTTTCGGGGCATTTGATCCCAGCTGTATTTTATATATCAAAATTAATGTAGTTTTAATAGCCTTGTCATTTTTCTTCTTTTATGTCTGA